>NC_041222.1:96656364-96750675 GCF_002837175.3 Physeter macrocephalus | reverse complement strand
GTCCGGAGCCTGCGCTCCGCAACGGGAGAGGCCACAACAGTGAGAGGCCCGCGTACCGCCAAAAAAAAAAAATAAAAAATAAAAATTAGGACACTTTGTATGAAAAAGCCACACTTCTACCTTCAGAAGCTCTAGGCAACTCTAGTGTCTGTCCCCAGGTGACACAGGTGGCTGGAGCAGGGTAGTGGCTGCCCTGGAGGGGGCCCTGTGTTCTGTGTAATTCGCCACACCCCCTCCATTTCCCTCACACTGAGGCTGAGTTCCAGCTACTGTCCCTCATGTACCGCGAGACCCTCCTCATTCATAACCATTGCACATCTACCTACCTGGATCCAGGTAAATTTTGCTCTAGCCAGCCACAGACCTCTGGCAACTGTTTGAACAAAGTTTTCCCTCTGTCTGTGACTTTGATGAGCCTTAAATAAGTAGAGGGAGAAAAATAACTTATGAAACAGCTACTCATCACCAAGAAATTGTCACCTACATTACCCATTTACCACTGTGAAATCAGTGCTATTGCTCCCATTTTACAGATGAAGACACCAAGGCTGGAAGAAGTTAAATATTTAAGTTAAATAACTGGGTCAAGGTCAGACAGCTAGGAAGTAACATACCCAGCATTCAAATCTAGATAAATCTGACTCCTTTGAACACCATCTGTCCACCCCACAATGTCATTTCCAGACCATCACTCTCCCATCACGTTGCAAAAGCCCCACCCCAGTGCACCCAGTGCCCTGTGCATCTGTTTCCAGACCTCTCTCCACATTTATTCAGGATGTAAGCCACTGGATCGGTCTTTCTCTCTGTGGCACTGCAATGTGTCAGAGCTGCCAGCTGTTGAGGAAATCCATGTTCCTTCTCCTTCTAAGACAGCGGTCCCCAACCTTTTTGGCACCAGGGACCGGTTTCCTGGAAGACAATTTTTCCACGGAACAGGGGTGGCAGGGGAGGATGGTTTCTGGATGATTCAAGCACGTTACATTTACTGTGCACTTTATTTCTATTATTATTACATTGTAATATATAATAAAATCATTGTACAACTCACCAGAATGCAGAATCAGTGGGAGCCCTGAACTTGTTTTCACTTGCCACTCACTGATAGGGCTCTGATATGAGTCTGCAAGCAATTGATTTATTATGGTCTCTGTGCAGGCAAACCTCTCTGCTAATGATAATCTGTATTTGCAGCCACTCCCCAGCTCTAGCATCACCGACTCATCTCCATCTCAGATCATCAGGCATTAAAGTCTCATAAGGAGCGTGCGACCTAGATCCCTCGCATGCGCAGTTCACAGTAGGGTTCGCGCTCCTGTGAGAATCTAATGCCGTCGCTGATCTGTTAGGAAGCGGAGCTCAGGCGGTAATGAGAGCGATGGGGAGTGGCTGTAAATACAGATGAAGCTTCGCTCGCTTGCCCACAGCTCACCTCCTGCTGTGTGGACCGGTACTGGTCCATGGCCTGGGGGTTGGGGACCCCTGTTCTAGGACACACACCTGGACTACATTTCCCAGCATCCTCAGCAACTAGCTATGACAAAGTTTCTAGCCAACTGAACGTGGTTGGCTGACAACTATGGTTGTCTCTTGGGGGCCTTGAGATACAGAGAAATCCCTCTATGCTCCTGCAAGCTCTTTCCTCCTTCTAGCTGACCGGGATGATGGTCCCCCAGACAACCTTGGGAGCTATGTGTTCTAGGTGGTAGAGCCATCAGCAGCCCAAGTCTCCAATTCACTGCATGCAGCAGGAACCCTGTGTCCATCCTTGCCTGCGGATCAAGAACACACACCTTGAACTATTACATGATACAGAAATAAACTCCTCTTGTGCTTGAGCCATTGTACGTATTGGAGTCTATTTGTTATAGCAGCAATATTCTTTCTATCCCAACTCCTATCATAATCCTATTTGGATTTAAAATTTGTGTGAAACACACACACACACACCCCTCAGTTCATGCACCTTCTTGATCCCAGCAACCATGGCTTGCCCTTATCTTCAGCCATTGCCTCTCAGGGCTACATGAGCCCTCAACGCCACCACAACATCAATAGCTGAATCACCTTCTTCCTTCCAAGCTGGACTCCATGGTCCATCACCTGAACAGCTCTTGGCAGCAGCATCCTTTTACTCCTCTTACCCTGCAAACTTCCTGTCCTGGAGCAACCCTAAAAGTCACTATTCCTGCACCGATGCAGTGGAAGGAAGGCAGAGAAGACTCCCATTGCCTTAAAGATTGGGACAGATAATCCCAGAAGAGCCTCTCACTTGCACTTGTCCTTGCCTTGGTCACCCCCACACGCGTCTCAGCAGCTGTCATGACCTTTACCATCTTCTCGGGCCACACTCAAACCTGCCCTCGTGGAACTCACAGTCTAGCTGGCAAGGCAGATGCCGAACAAAGAATTACAAATGGAATGAGTATTCCTAGGAGAGACTCGTGCACGCCCATCTTTTCCACTTCCCCATGGTCTCACTGGAAGAGGTCAGCCTGTTCCAGTGTTATTCCTGAACCCATGCTGTCTCCCTCCCTCCTGGATCTCAATCTCTTTCTCTCTACTGTTCACCCCCTTCAGTTTGGAAACATCTTTCATCCTTTCCCGACATCCCCCCACCCTTGGCTCTGTGTTCCTCATCAGCTATTGCCTTGGCATTGATCTCCCCTCACTGTTAAGTGGCATGGTCACCATTTCCTCAACTTCAACTCCCATTTGCTTCTCAGCCACTATAATGTGGCTTCTTCCCCTGATTCCATTGAAAGAGCTCTGGCAACAAGCCCCCTCCTTGATAAACCTAAGGAACATTTTGCAGTCTTCATCTAAATTAGCCTCCCTGTGGTACTTAACATTATTGCCTCTCCCATTTTTCTTCAAATTCCCCTCCCTTCCTTCCTTGACATCTTTCTTCTGGCTCTCTTTATGGCCTTTCTTTCTAAATGTTCATTGTGGGTTCCTCTTACGCCATCCTAAATACCAATGATCCTTGACGTTATCTCCTGAGCCTCTTTCTCTGCCATGGTTTCAATAACCACTTAAATGTTTGTGACTTCCAAATCTTCACTTCTGACCCCTCCCAGCCTTCACTCATTCATTCAACAAGGATATATTAAGTGCCTCCTATGTGCCAAAAGATACAGTAATGAAAAAAACTTATTCCTCTACTTATGGAAGTTACATTCTATAAACAGGTAAAGAAACAAATACGCAAGAGAACTAGAGGTTGTGGTAAGCACTATCAATGAAGTAAACAGAGGATAGAAGGATGGAGAGGCCCTTTAGATACAGTGGTCTACGAAGGTCTTTCTGGGGAGTTGACACCTGAGTGGAGATTTAGTCACAAAGGCAAAAATCAGGTCTTTGCCTCTGGAGGGAAAATTCTGGACTTAGCCTCAGGCAGCAGAGGTCGGAACAGACTCCACAGGCAGAAGTCAGAATGTGGTGCCTGGGAACTGAATTGAGGGCTTCATCTCTGGCAGCAAAGCTTCAGACTGATTCCGTGAATCGACAGTGAAGACTTAGTCCATCTCTGGACTAAGATAAGAAGAGAGTTCACATCAGAGAGAACAAAAAGATGGAAAAGCTCTGAGGTTAGGATTAGGTGGTATGTTTTTAGAATAGAAAGGAGTCTGGTCTGACTGGAGAATTGTGAGCAAGAAAGACAGAGATGAGTGTGACAGTATAAAAACAAACATTTCCACAGTTCTTCAACATCCTCCTCTTATGGGTGGTGTCTGTGTGCCCTCCCCTTGAATTTGGGTGGGATTGTGACTGCTTTGACCAACAAGTATGTGAGAAGAGATGCTATTTGCCTTCCAAGTATAGCTCATCATATACCATGTCCTGAGTTCTGAGCCACCATGTAAGAAACCCACTACCTTGCGGCCACCATGATATAAAGAAGCTCAAGCCATGGAGAGGCCAACACAGGAATTTCAATGGACAGTCCCTGCTGAGCATGGCTTTTCTGCCTTCGTTGCCAAGGTGCCAGACACATGAATGCAGAAGTCTCCAGATGCTGCTATCCCCTTGTTCAAGTCACCCAAAGCCATTCAAGTTTCCCCAAATGAATCCCCAGACATTGCAGAGCAGAAACAATATATTCCTGCTCTATTGTATCCAAATTTCTGACCCACAGAATCCATGAGCGTAATAAAACTAATGTTGGGGAAGTCTAGTGGTTAGAACTCTGTGCTTTCACTGCCGAGGGCACAAGTTCAGTCCCTGGTCGGGGTACAAAGATCCCACAAGCTGCGCAGTGAAGCCAAAAACAAAAAACAAAAAAACAAAAACAAAAACAATTGCTATTGTTGGTTTTTGCCACTCCATTTTGGGGTAGTTTGTTACACAGCAATATCTACCTTGTACAACTGAAGTTAAATCAATAGGTAGGGGCCACATATAGAGAACTTTCTAGACCATAGAAATAAATTTGGATTTTATTCTGTTTGTAAGGAAACCATTGAAAGGTCTTAGGGAACAACAAAATCTGATTCATACTTTCTGTATTATTCTAGCTTCAGAGATGGAGGATTGTTGGGAGGCAAGTCATAAGAAGGGGAGAGTTGATGTAGCTGAGCCTAGGGTGGGGCAGGTAGCACTGAGAGAAACGGACATATACGTCATTGACTTTGGAGGTAATATTAACAGTTACCACTTTTTCAGTCATTACTGAGCCAGGCATTGTTCTGAGTACTTTACATGTATTAGCTCAGGTTAATCCTCATAATACTTATATTTAATACTCACAAAACCCCTGTGAAGTAGGGTGGAAACAGAGAGAGATTAAGGAACTTTCTCCAGGACACAAAACTGCTAAGTGGCAGAGCCAGGAATCTAGCATCTGCTGTCCGGCCAGAGTCTGACCACTTACCTCCTCTTACCCACTCTTGCTGCTACTGTCAGCAGGAATCACCCACAGACGGGATAGGAGTTAAGGGCAAGGAAAATATCATGTGGGAATTCCCTAGTGGTCCAGTGGTTAAGACTCTGTGCTTTCACTGCTGAGGGCCCGGGTTCGATCCCTGGTCAGGGAAATAAGATCCCACAAGCTGCACGGCCAAAAAAAGGGGGGAAAATATATATATATGTCTCAAATGTGAACCCTAGATCTGAGGCCTGATTCTAGGTGAATGGTGGTCCTATTGATTGATATCAGGAAGACCACGGGAGAAGCAGGGTGACATGGGGGTGTGAGAATGTGGGAGCTGGTCAAGATTTCTATTTTTGTGGGGGAGGAAGATTTCCATTTGAGGCATGGTCATTTGAGATGTGTTTAAGACGTCCAAGTGAAAATACAGCACTCAGGTGAGAAGTCAGGGCTTAGGATTTTAATTTAGGAGCCATTAGTCATGGATGCTAATTGCTACATTTTGAATGTTTTGTCCTCTCAAAAATTCATGTATTAAAACCTAATCCCTAAGGTGATGATATTAGGAGGTGAGGCCTTTGGGAGGTTATTACATCATGAGAGCCTTCCTGAATGGGATTAGTGCCCTTATAAAAGAGGCCTCAGAGAGATCCCTCACCCTTCTACCATATGAGGACACAGCAAGAAGACGGCCGTCTATGAACCAGGAAGCAGGTTCTCACCAGACACCACATGGCATCTGCCGCATCTTGATCTTGGACTTCCCAGCCTCCAGGACTGTGAGAAATAAGTTTCGGTTGTTTATAAGCCACCCAGTCTATGGTATACTGTCATAGCAGCCTGAATGGACCAAGACAGTAATTAAAGCCAGAGGACACCATGAGACCACCTGGGGAGAAGGTGAGGTTGATGGGAAGAAGAGGGGCCAGTTCTGCTATTTCTAATTAAAAAAAAAAAAAAAAAATCTGCCCGTGAGAACGAAAAAGGAGTGGCCGGAGAGAATCAGAAGGATGTGGTGAAATGGGCACCGAGGAGGCAAGCCCTTCAGGAAAGCGGGAGTGCTGGATTAAGGCTTCGGAGTGCTGGATTAAGGCTGCAGAGAGGCTGACAGAATACCCCCACCCTGACAGCCTAGGGGCATGTCACCTCAGACACGCTTAGTGACAAACTCCTGGATGGACCTTTCTCTTCTCATTTGCCCCCCTTGCTTCTTTGAAGGTTACCATGGGCGGGCAGAGAGTGAAATAACTGATGCAACAGCTATGGGATTATATAAGGTGTGTTAATTACCACGGACAACTGCTCTCTCCTCTCCTCTGTGAGACCTTAGCTCAAATTCAAATTCCTCTTTAGACCGGGAGGCCCCATGAAAACTCATCATATAATTAATGGAATTTCTTTCCTTTCTGGTGAGAAATAAGTGCGATCAGCAGATTGTAAACTCCTGTCAATTATACTTAGGTGGATCACCCTGAGGTCCACATGCATATTTACGTATACAAAAATGAACTCAAAACAGATCAAAGACCTAAATGGAAGAGATAAAACTATAAAACTCTAAGAAGAAAACATAGGTGTAGATCTTTGTGCCCTCAGATTAGGAAATTGGTTTCTTAGACATGACACCCAAAGCTCAAGTAACAAAAGAAAAGATAGATAAATCGGACTTCATCAAAATTAAAACTTTTATGCATCAAAGGACACCATCCAGAAAGTGAAAAAACAACCCACAGAATGGGAGAAAATATTTGCAAATCATGTATCTGATAAGTGGCTAGTATCCAGAATATATAAAAAACTCCTAAACTCAACAACAAAAAGACAAACAACCTGGCTAAAAAATGGACAAAGGACTTGAATAGATATTTCTCCAAAGAAGATATACCAATGGCCAATAAGCACATGGAAAGATGCTCAACATCATTAGTCATTAGGGAAATGCAAATCAAAAGCACGATGAGATACCACTTCATATCCAGCAGGATAGCTATAATCAAAACCACTAAAAAAAGTGTTATCGAGGATGTGTAAAAATTGGAACCCCTCATATACTTCTGGTGGGATTGTAAAATGGTGCAGCCACGTGGAAAACAGTTTGGCAGGTCCTTAAAAAGTTAAACATAGAGTTACCATATGAACCAGGAATTCAACTGTTAGATATATATTTAAGAGAACTGAAAACATATGTCCATACAAAAACTTATACATGAATATTCATAGCAGCATTTTTCATAATAGCCAAAAAATGAAAACAATCCAAATTCCTGTCAACTGATGAAAAAGTAGTATATCCATACAATGAACTATCATTCAGCCCCCCAAAAAGGGAATGAAGTACTAATACGTATTACATGTGGATGAACTTTGAAAATATTATGCAAGTTCCGGCTGCTATACCAAAATGCCATAGACTGGGTGGCTTAAGCATCATTCATTTCTCACAGTTCTGGAGTCCAAGATCAGGATGTCAGTATGGTTGGGTTTCGGTGAGAGTTCTCTTCCTGGTTTACAGATAGCAATCTACTCATCATACCCTCACATGGCAAAGAGAGAGAAAAAGAGAGAGAGAGAGAGAGAGAGAGAGGACTAGCTCTCCTTCTCTGTTTAGAAGGGCACTAATCCCATCATGGGAGCTCCACCCTCATAACCTAATTACCTCTCAAAGGCTCCACCTCCTAATACCATTCCAGTAGGGATTAGGAATTCAGCATATGAATTTTGAGTGGACACAAACATGCAGTCCATAAAACTAAGGGAAGGAAGCCAGTCACAAAAGGCCATACATTGTATGATTCCATTTATATGAAAGGTCCAGAATAGGCAAATCAATAGAGACAGAAAGCAAATTCATGGTTTCCAGGGGCTGGGGGTGGAAGAAATAGAGAGTAACTACTTAATGGGTGTCTCTGGGGAATGATAAAAATGTTTTGAAGGTAGATGGTTGCACAATTTGTGAGTAAACTTAAACCACTGAATTGCATTCTTTAAAGGGGTAAAATTTTTATGGTATGTCAATTATATCTCAATAAAAAATGCTTTTTCCAAAACTCACTCCTCTCCTGAAGTCCACTCTGACCCCATATGCCCTTGGAAGACATCTTCCCCTCCCCTTTTATCTAAAAATTGAGCCCACCAGGGACAAATTCCCTCAAGTGCCTCTCTTCACCTTCAGCCTTATCCCTGGGTTCACATAGTCTCTTCCCAGCTGCAAGACAAAGCGCTGATGATCCCCAAGCAATGTGATCATCCCCACATTTACCTCTGCTTGAAGCCAATCCCTCCCTCCTTATCAGTGAAACACTCCCCACTCTCTATCAGTCCTGCCCTCCTACTGGGGCCTTCCTCTCACTACGCAAATACATACAATCAGGGTTCCCCATCTTACAAAAAGCAGATGAACTTACAAACACACAAGGATCCTCCCTGTGCCTGCCTCCCTAGCAAACTTCCTGTCTTTCTTAAGGATACCCAAATGTGATCCCCTCACCTACCCCCACCACCTCACTCCCACTCTCCCCAACCTCACAGCACACAGCAGCTGCCACCCACCCTCCACCAAGACTGCTCCCACAAACACCCAGCAACTAACAGACAACCAGTGGGCCCTTTCAGGCTTCATCCTACTTTATTTCATTCTGCATTAGACACTATTGACCATCCTGCACCTTCTGAAATTTCCTTCCCTCCCTTCTCTATCTTAACTTTTTTGATATTCATTAACATAACAGGCCATCGATTAAGCATCTGCTAATACCAGGCGCTGTATGTCTACAATCCTCTTGGTTAATCCGAATGATGCTATGGAATAAGGGTTGTCTCTATTTTTCTTATTGGCTCCAGAGCTAGTAGATTCATAATACTGGGGCCCAGAATAAAATAATTGACTCATCTCCAGCTCTAGATGGCTGTATCAGTGCTCTATCTACCATGCTACCACTCTTGCTTGCAATTCATCCTGTTCCTCTGGCTGCTGTTCCTTAATCTCTTTTAGTCATTTTGCCACCAGACTTATCCCACCTCTAATAAATTCTTCACCCTCCTGCTAGGTCATTATATAATGATAAAGGGATCAATTCATCAAAATGATATAATTGTAAATATATGTGCAGCCAACATTGGAGCACCTAAATATATTAAGCAAATACAATACTAACAAATCTGAAGGGAGAAATAGACAAGAATACAATAATATTAGGGGACTTCAATATCTCACTTTCCACAATGGATAGATCATCCACTCAAAAGCAACAAGACAATGTTGGATTTGAACTACACTTTAGACCAAATAGACCTAACAGACACATATAGAACATTCCATCCAGTGGCAGAAGAATACATGTTTTTCTCAAGCAGATCTGGAACATTCTCCAAGATAGTTCATATGATAGGTAACAAAAAAGTCTTAACAAATTCAGAAGACTGAAGTCATGCCAAGTATCTTCTCCAACCACAATGGTATGAAACTAGAAATCAATAACCCGAGGAAAACTGTAAACTTCATAAATATGTGAAATTAAACAACACACTCCTTGAACAACCAATGGCTCCAAGAAGAAATTAAAAGGGAAATTTTAAAATATCTTGAAACAAATGAAAATGGTAACACAGCATACCAAAACTTACAGGATGTAGAAAAGCAGTTCAAAAGGGAAGTTTATAGCGATAAACACCTACATTTTAAAAAAATTATAAACAACCTAACTTTATACCTTCAGGAACTAAAAATAGAAGAACAAACTAAGCCCAAAGTTAGCAGAAGGAAGGAAATACAAATATCAGTGCAGAAATAAATGAAATAGAGACGAGAAAACCAATAGAAAAATCAACAAAACTAAGACCTGGTTTTTTGAAAAGATAAACAAAACTGACAAACCCTTAGCTCAGGAAACTCAGTGAAAAAGAGAGAGAATTCAAACAAATAAAATCATGAATAAAAGAGGAAACATTACCACTGACACCATATAGGTACAAAAGATCATGAGAGGGACTTTGCTGGTGGTGCAGTGGTTAACAATCCGCCTGCCAATGCAGGGGACATGGGTTCGAGCCCTGGTCCAGGGAGATCCCACATGCCACGTAGCAACTAAGTCTGTGCGCCACAACTACTGAGCCTGCACTGTACAGCCCATGAGACACAACTACTGAAGCCTGCACACCTAGAGCTCATGCTCCTCAACAAGAGAAGCCACCGCAATGAGAAGCCTGCGCACCACAATGAAGAGTAGCCCCTGCTTGTGCCCGTGCACAGCAATGAAGACCCAACGCAGCCAAAAATAAATAAATTTATTTTTTAAAAAAATTCCTAAAAACAAAGAACCTACCAAGACTGAATCATGAAGAAATATAAAATCTGAACAGACCAATGAGTGAGACAATTGAATCAGTAGTCAAAAACAACAACACAAAGCCCAGGGCAGATGTTTTCCATGGTGAATTCTATCAAACATTTAAAGAAGAATTAACATCAGGTCTTCTCAAACTCTTCCAAAATACTGAAGAGGAAAGAACACTCCTAAATTTATTTTACAAGGCCACCATTACCCTGATAACAAGCCATTTAAGGACACTATAAGAAAAGAAAACTACAGGCCAATATTTCTGATTAACATAGATGCAAAAGTTCTCAAAAAATATTAACAAACTGAATTCAACAACACATTAAAAGAATCTCACACCATGTTCGAGTGGGATTTATTTGAGGAATGCAAGGATGGTTTAACATCTGCAACTCAATCACTGTGATACACCACATTAACAAAATGAAAGGTTAAAAACCACATGATCACCTCAATATATGCAGAAAAAGCTTTTCACAAAATACAGCATCCTTTCATGATAAAAACTCTCAAATTAGATATAGAAGGATGCCATACCTCAACATAATAAAGGCCTTTTATGACAAGTCCACAACTAACATCATACTCAATACCTCCTAGCACTGGAAGACTCATACAGACCAATTAGTCAAGAAAAAAAATAATGAAAGTCTCTAAATTGGAAAAGAAAAAGTAAAATTGTTTCTGTTTGTAGATGATATGATCTTATATTTAAAAAATCCTAAAGACTCCACCAAAAAACTCTTATAACTTATAAAGGAATTCAGTAAAGTTGCAGGATACAACATCAACATACAAAAATTAGTTGCATTTCTATACACCAACAAAGAATTATCTGAAAAAGAAATAAAGAAAACAATTCCATTCAATAAAATACTTAGGAATAAATTTAACCAAGGAGGTGAAAGATCTGTACACTAAAAACTGTATGACTTTGGTGAAAGAAATTGAAGAAGATAAAAATGGAAAGATATCCCATGTTCACAGACTGGAAGAATTAATATTGTTAAAATGTCCATACTAAAAAAATTTTTTAATAAAAAATTAAAACAAATAAAATGTCCATACTACCCAAAGCCATCTACAGATTCAATGTAATACCTATGAAAATTCCAATGTCATTTTTCACATAAATAGAAAAAAAATTCTAAAATTTGTATGGAATGACAAAAGACCCCAAATGTCCAAACCAATCCTGAGAAAGAAGAACAAAGCTGGAGTTATCACACTTCCTGACTTCAAACTATATTACAAAGTTATAGTAATCAAAACAGTATGGTACTGGCATTAAAAACAGACCAGTGGAACAGAATCTAGAGCCTGGAAATAAATCCTCAGATATATGATCAACTAATACTTGACAAAGGAGCCAAGAATACTCAATAGGGTAAGAATAATTTCTTCAAAAAATGGTGCGGGAAAAAAACGGGATAATCACATGCAGAATTTTATATAGTAGTAGGTTTACATTATAAATTTGTGTGTTTTCAGAGATTAACTCTCTTCTCAGGGCTTCTACTCTAAAACTATCATAAGTTATGCGTGCTGTAATCGCTGTAGTCTCATTATCATTCTATAAAGAGTTATTTTGAAATCCCAAAGTTTTCTTGAGCCTATGTGGAAACATAACTAGAACTAAGTACACGTCATTGCTTGTTTTGCAATAATGTTTAAAATTTTTTAAACTACTTTCTAAATTTTAAATTTTATCTCAAACTGTTATTATTTAGAATATTTTATTCTAAAATAAAAGAACGTTTATTTATAATACTTTTATTATATTTACAGATGGGTTGTTAGCTCTAAAAAAAGATTAGAAGACTCAATTTCTAATCACATAGCCATATTGTCTACATTTAAAGATGATGAAGAAAATGCAACTGACATATCAGAAGGTTCTTTGAGTCACTTGTTTCACGTAAAACATGTTATTTATGCTAACTGGTAATGAGTTTATTATTGCTATTTTAAAATGAATTAATAAATGTTTTAAAATTCCCAGCTTTAATTTCTAACATGGTAAATATAGAGAGCTACAATCTACATAAACAAACGTTCTTTGGGGTCATCAATAATTTTTAAGGGGACTTCCCTGGTGGCTCAGTGGTTAAGAATCCAATGCAGGAGACATGGGTTCTATCCCTGGTCCGGGAAGATCCCACATGCCACGGAGCAACTAAGCCTGTGCACTACAACTACTGAGCCCACATACTGCAACTACTGAAGCCCGCGCTCTGCAACAGGAGAAGCCACCACAATGAGAAGCCAATGAAGAGTAGGCCCTGCTCGCCGCAACTAGAGAAAGCCCACACACAGCAATGAAGACCCAACACAGCCAAAATAATAATAATAATAATAATAATAATAATAATTTTTAAGAATGTAAATGCACCTTTTAAGAATGTAAAATCATCAGTGCTTGAGAAGGGCTGATTTAGAGGACACATAGAAGAGTGAGTCAGCAAAGAGTACTGAGAGGGAGGCTGGTGATTAGGAGGAAAACCAGGGGAGTGTAGCATCACAGAAATCAGAAGAGTGCTTCAAAAAAGAGAGTATTAAATAAATGGGTTCAAGGTGGTCCCTACATCTTGGCCCCTATATTATTTATTTCTACACAGTACACTGGGACGGTTGGCTCAAAGCCCGCCAGCACCAAACTCAAATTCTTATACATCCAATTGCTTTAAATATAGCCCCAGTAAGCTTATTTTTAGCCATTTGAAGACTGCCTGCTTTGCATATCCTGAAAAACTGCACCCAACATCTGCTAGCAATAGATTTTGAAAACCTTGTGTCTATAAAAGACTCCAAAGTGGTGCTGCCCTTCTGAGGCTCTGATGCAGACACACACTGTGCTACTGAGCAACATTACCTAGAATCATAAACTCCTACCCCCACCGTGTATAATGTCCCTCTCACCCTACGAGTTCCCTTGCCCTTTTTCCCTTCTGGTGGCAGCCCACACCTCTGTCCCGGGAAGGTCTCCTGCTGGGAGGGACTTACCCTCTCTAGCAACTTGTCAAAGCTCCACCCAAAAACGCTCATTGTGTGCTACTGCCATCTACTGGTCACGTTTTCCCCTTTACCTGCCCAAATTGTCCTCAAACCCACTACAGTGGGCACCCTCATAAACCACTGGGTTATAGGGTAAGATAATGACAGGAAAGGGTCCATTGAATCTACTCCATGGAAAATGTTATGCTCTTGATGAGTTTCAGTAGGTGTAGAAGTCATATGGGAGTGGGTTGAAGGGTGAGTTGTGGTATTCCAAATACATGAACAACTCTTAGAAACCAAAAAGAAAAAGACACATATTCCCCCTGAAAAATGGGTAAAGATTATAAACAGGGCAGTTCACAAAAGAAACTCTATACATGACCAGTAACTATATGAAAATGTGCTCCATCCACTAGCACTCAGACAAAGGCAAGTGAAAATTATGAGATACAATTTTTAACCTATGTGACTGGCAAATTTTTAAAATTTGGTATCAGGGGTCGGTGAGATCATGGGGAAACAGGTATGCTCTTATATGGTTGATGGGAGTGTGAAACGGACAGTCCCTTTCAAGGGTTATTTGACAGTATCTATAATAATGTTAGATGTGCTTACCTGGGACCCAGAAGTTACACTATCCAGGGTTTACCGCAGAGAAACACTCACAATCCCCCACAAACAAACAAGCACGTGCAGGATGGCCCCTGAAGCATTGCTTATTATCAATAAAAACTGGAAACAACAGAAAAGTGGCTAAATATGCCATGGTATATGCATACTCTAGAACAATGTCATGATTAGGAGCACAGACTCTGGAGCCAAATGCCTGATTTTATATCTTGACTTCATCACTTACTGAGCAAGCATAACCTTAAGCAAATTACTTAGTTGTTTTCTGCCTCAATTTCCTCATTAAAATGGAGACAATAATACCTACTCCCCAGCGTCATTGAAAGCCCTAAATAGGTAACTCCATGTAAAACAATTAAAATAGTGCTTAGGACATGGTCAGCACACAATAAATATTAGCAATCATTATTGGCATCAGCAGTTAAAAGAATGTGAGTTTATAGGAAATAACATAATTTATATACATTCACAAAGACCTCTGAAACACAGAGAGAAAAAAGGAACAGGCTGCCAATATAGAGTGGTATCTTTTATGTAAAACAAACACACACACGCATGCACACAAATAATACTCCACATTTTCTCCAAGGATACATGCACATGTAAATATGTAGGAAAGGGGCTGGAAGGATACAAAGGAATGGATAAACCTTGGTTACTTCTGGTCAGGGGAGGGGACCAGGATGGGGAGAATGGTCAAAGTGGGTTTTAGCCTTATCTCTATGCTTAATAATACATTCCTGGGCTTCCCTGGTGGCGCAGTGGTTGCGCGTCCGCCTGCCGATGCAGGGGAACCGGGTTCGCGCCCCGGTCTGGGAGGATCCCACATGCCGCGGAGCGGCTGGGCCCGTGAGCCATGGCCGCTGGGCCTGCGCGTCCGGAGCCTGTGCCCCGCAACGGAAGAGGCCGCAGCAGAGGGAGGCCCACATACCACAAAAAAAAAAAATAATAATAATAATAATAATATATTCCTGTTGGTATATATAAAGTTCATTTTTTAACCACAGTGAATGGGAGAGGAAGAAACAGAAACAGCAAATATAAATTAGATTTTAGAAAAGTTTGCTAAGAAAAGAGTAGAAAAATCGCAGGATCTGGAGAGGATTATGGGGTCAAGAGAGGATTTCATGAGTTTTACTTCTGTTGTTTTATAATGGAGCTGTTAAAGGATGTTTGTGTGCTGATGGAAATGATCCAGTAGATGGCAATAGGGGTAGACAGTTTCCAGAGGGGGCAAGCGATGGTATTCAGGGTGTATGTGAGCAGATAGCCATGGACAGAGTAGGGACCTTCCTTCTGCTGTGAGCTGAGGGGAAGGGAAGTCAGTCCCAGTGATGGAAGGTGAGAAAATAAGTGGGTTCCTCCCTGAAGATCTGCTCCTCCCACTACCTCCCAGTAAATAAAGTGGAGTCATCCACTGAGAGAAGGCAGAAGGAAAGAGTGTGTAAGGTTGGAGTGGAGAGAAGACGAGGTAGAGCATTTGTCTTTGTACTCAAAAGGGTTGAATGTCCATTTGCAGTTTGTGGCCATCAGTTAAATGAAAATAAACTCTTCCCACCTTGGTGCTCCAAGTAATGCCTCCATACTTTTGCTATAGACCTCATCAAATGTTGCTCTAATTATTTATACACACATCCATCTCAGACTCATTTTACAATAACACGTAAGATTGCAGAGCCCCTACACAGGCCAAGCATTTTACATACAATATTCCACTCAGTCATCTCAGTAACCCCATAGGGTCACTATTTTGAGGTCCACTTTTCAAATGAGTAGGCAGGTCTAAAGGAATAGGTGATTTGCTTAAAGCCATCAACTGGTATAATCAAAAACTCTCCATAACATGGAAAACTCTCCTAACCTTCTGCATACTACATTCTCCAGTGACATTCAAGGAAACCTTAAGAACTGAGTGTGAACCACAACACCAGACTGGTTTTCTCACAGAAGTACATCTTCTTACCCAACTAAATGGCCAAAAGGAAAGAAACAGAACCAGCTGGTGATAATGTCAAATACTTAAGTGTTCTAAAAGCAATCTAGAGTCCTACTGGGCCCAAGAAGTTCGTAAAATGTCTCTGCATTGCTTTATCTGCCTCCAAACTTAGATAATTCCATTCAGGACTTAATTCCTGAATCCTGCATGATAATTTCAGAGTCCTCACCTAATTAGGATATGACCGAAAATGCCACAGATCAGTAAAAGGTTATACCAAGAATAACTTGTTTTGTTTTTTTTTTTTTTTGGCCATGCCACGTGGCTTTCGGGATCTTAATTCCCCAACCAGGGCTCGAACCCAAGCCCTCAGCAGTGAAAGCGTGGAGTCGGAACCACTGGACAGCCTGGGAATTCCCTAACATTTTAAAGATATACTTCTGCTGGTGTATTGTTGTTAAGTTAAGGACCACAGTGCAGTGATTAGCATGCTCACTGAATGATTTATGGTCAGGAGGTAAAGCTGATCCTTCCCAGAAATCCTGTTTTTGCTAATTCTGTCACTGCAGTGGAGGGTATTTAGTGAACAGAGCTGTAGATAATAGCTTTTTGCAGTTAATTTTTTTTCTAGTCATCTTCACTACCGATTTTGCCATAATCATATGCCCTGTGAGAAATGTAGTTCATTTATATAAATAAATTAAAAGCCCAGCAATGTGATGGACAGGTTTTGGCTCTATTGCTTTTAGTGATGGTGTCTTATAACTCTGAACATGCATCAGGTTTTTAAAAGTCAGATTATGGAATATGAAAAAGAATGTGTGTATATATATACATATAATTGAATCACTTTGCTGTACAGGAGAAAAGATGCAAATCACTCTATACAGGATGGATGAACAACAAGCTCCTGCTGCAGAGCACAGGGAACTATACTCAACATTCTGTGATAAACCATAATAGAAAAGAATATGAAAAAGAATGTGTGTGTGTATATATATATATATATATATAATTGAACATATAATTGAATCACTTTGCTGTACAGGAGAAATTAACACAACATTGTAAATCAGCTATACTTCAATTAAAAAAAATTTTTTTTAAAGAACTAAAAGTCAGATTATGGATTTCTAGACTTAAAAAGGCATTAGGGGACTTTCCTGGTGGCGCAGTGGTTAAGAATCCGCCTGCCAATGCAGGGGACACGGGTTCGAGCCCTGGTCCGGGAAGATCCCACATGCCGAGGAGCAACTAAGCCTGTGCACCACAACTACTGAGCCTGCGCTCTAAGCCCACAAGCCACAACTACTGAGTCCGTGAGCCACGAGGGTTGGGGGGGAGGGATAGATTGACAGTTTGGGAGTGACATGTACACACTGCTATATTTAAGATAGATAACCAACAAGGTCCTACTGTATAGCACAGGGAACTCTGCTCAATATTCTGTAATAACCTAAATGGCAAAAGAATTTGAAAAAGAAAAGATGCATGTATATGTATAACTGAATCACTTTGCTGTACACCTGAAACTAACACAATGCTGTTAATCAACTCTATTCCAATATAAAATAAATATATTTTTTTAAAAAGAGATATGTCACCTCAACCAATGCTGGCCTGGCAGCCAATGCCAGGCTGCCTGGGGCAAGGTGTTCACAAATCTAAGTCAAAATGAGAAAAATAAGGACAATACATATAAGTTTTCATAAAGCTCAATTTATGCATATGTTTAAATTCTAGAGTTCTTTTTCTCTTGATTAGTTTTAGTGCAAAAATGGTCTTCATTTTGTAAGATGATACTACAGAGTTATGCTTGGCTTTTTTTTTTTTGGTGTCCCTATGTTGGCAACATAAAAATTTGGCAGCCGTTCAGTTGTTCCCCAAAATTGTTTTTGAAATTTAACAGAAGAGTGAAAGCCAAAGTCTGCAACTTCGGCACCAGAAAATGGGAATTGGACAAGAAATTAGTGTTTGAATCAATCTTCAAGCTCTAAGCCTAATAAAGATTCAACTGGTACACACAGTCAGGGAATGAGGCCAAAGACTGTTCACACACTCATCTGCTAAAAACATGAATTCTGAAGGGACCTCACCTGAATTGAAGATAAATACAAAGGAAAAAATATCAAGCTTATGAAAAATAATTGCAGAACAAGGAATAAGAGATACTACCTCCTGGGGGGAGGGAGGGGGAGTTCAGGAAACTCTTTGGCATCTTCAGTGGAGGACAGGAAGATATCTCTCAAATATAAACAGACATAAAACACTACAGACGGGCTTCCCTGGTGGTGCAGTGGTTGAGAATCCGCCTGCCGATGCGGGGGACACGGGTTCGTGCCCCGGTCCGGGAAGATCCCACATGCCGCGGAGCGGCTGGGCCCGTGAGCCATGGCCCCTGGGCCTGCGCGTCCGGAGCCTGTGCTCCGCAACGGGAGAGGCTGCAACAGTGAGAGGCCCGCGTACCGCAAAAAAAAAAAAAAAAAAAAAAAAAACCACTACAGAATAGACTCTATCACACCAAGCCCTGATGTTAACAGTATGTTAAGAAACAGAAAATACTTGCCAAGAGATGGCCTGGCACTCACAGCAAGGCCTGAGCGATCTCTGGTCAAATATAAATTTCACAGAGCATCAGTATCAGAGAAGGCCACTCGGTGACCACGATGGATCTAAATTAAGAAGAGATCCCTCCAGAAAATCACATCTGATAAAATATGAACGTTGTCCAAGTCACAAAATACCAAACAAAATCCCCCATCCGAATTAATATGAGTGCCCACTGCTTATTTAGCAACCACTGCTTTAGCTTCAGTCTAATCTGCCCTTAGAGATAAGAGTTATTGAGATACCTAATCACAGAAGTGTCACTCCTTTATGACAGCACCCAGTCCAGAGGGAATGCTCGCTTCCTTGGGCCCTCACCAAAATCACCATACCAAAGCGCAAATCTCTCTCTAATGCCCTCCTACAGATACCCCATGGTTCCCTATGGTGTGTGGTCTCACTCATTGCAACAAGTAATAAACCCAACTCATTCAATTCTCATTAAAGTCAGAAATCAAACAGGGAACCCTAAAAAAACCACCATTATTCAACATAGTTCTAGGAGTTCAAGCAATGTAATCAGACCAGGAAGAGAAATAATAAACAAAGGCATTAGAAAAAAGATATAAAATTAATATTAGATAATTAAACTGTCCCAAAAGAATTAACTGAAAACTCTTAGAATGCAAACTGAGTTCAATAAAGCAATCTATTATAAATTAATTTAAAACTCAAGAGTCATCCAGAATGTAAACCACAAAACATCTCGGAATAAAGGTAACAAAAAAATTCAGAGGAATAAAGCAAAATATCAGGAAAAAATGGCAAGACATAATATAAACTGAGGTAGAAAGACTTACCATCTTAAAAATAAATATTTCTTATAATTCAATATATAAATTTAATATAATTGTGGTAAAAATCATATCAGGTTTCTGCAACTGAAAATATCTTTCATGGAAAATGCAGTTGAATGGTGGAAAAAAATGAAGAAAATTAAGATATTAAAAAGTTACAGTACAGCACAGGGAAAAAAGCCAATATTTTATAATAATCATAAATGGAGTATAATCTATAAAAATTTTTAATCACTGTGTTGTACACCTGAAACTAATATAATATTGTAAATCAACTACACCTCAATTTTTAAAAAGTTATGGTAACTAAAGTGGTATTGAATCACTATGAAATTAGTAAGGCAAACCAATGAAACAGAGCAGGAAGACAAAAACCATGCAGACATATATAAAAAGTTGAGTATATAAAAAATAAGTGAAGAAATATTAATTATTCAATAAATGCCATTAGGAAAACTAGCTAACTATTTGGAGAATTAAGTTATACCTTACTTCAAGTTATAGACAAAAATTAATTGCCAGATTTAAATGTAAATAAACACAAAACCCAAAAAGGTTTTAAAAGAAAATACAAGTAAATAAATCTTGAAAGTTAAAAAAAAACATGCCAGAAAAGACGAACTGACTGAACTACGTAAAGTTTAAATTTGGATGTCAAAAAATAAAGGTCAAAAAAATTAGGTGCAAACTAGGAAAAACCGTGTAACAAGTGATTTTAAAATGTATCCATTTTAATATATGACTGTTTTACATATCAGTGTTTAAAATATGAATACATTAATAGGAAAATCTGCAAAAAGCAGGATAACGCTTGTCACCTATAAATTTGAGAAATATCTATAGGAACTATAATACCCAGTGATGTCAGGGATGCTGAAAAACAGTATTTCTCATTCACTTTTGGTAGGAGTATAAAGGCTGTATAATACACAAAATGCTATCAGTGGTTATTTCTAGCTAATCAGATTATCAATGATTTCTTTTTTTTTAAATTGCGCATCAGAGTAATCTACAATAAACATCGTACTTTGTCATGTTATTTCTAAAAAACAGAACAAAATAAAAATTGAATTCAATTAGTTTCTCAAAGTTATTTTTCCTTAATTCAGCTTGTTAGTCACTGCCCTCCTAATACTATCCCTACCACTCCCAAATCACTGGCTTGGAAAACAAATTTTCTACTTCATTAAAAAAATATATAAATATATTTATACATATAAACACATATATGTGCGAATACACACACACGAAAGCTTTTTTTTTTTTTTTTTTTTGTGGTACGCGGGCCTCTGACTGTTGTGGCCTCTCCCGTTGCGGAGCACAGGCTCCGGACGCGCAGGCTCAGCGGCCATGGCTCACGGGCCCAGCCGCTCCGCGGCATGTGGGATCTTCCCGGACCGGGGCACGAACCCGTGTCCCCTGCATGGGCAGGCGGACTCTCAACCACTGCGCCACCAGGGAAGCCCAGCATTTTTTTTATATGAACAGGATTGTGAGACAGAAAGATCAGACTTAGGCAGTACACAAAGCACTCAAGAATACTGTGCTGTTGCAAGGGCGACTCTAAATGAATTTCTAAGCTCCCATAAAACAACAGAATTTAGTTACATGAATACGATTCTAGGAAACAAGGCCCTGGAACTTCTTTGCCAGATTTCATTTGATCCAGCAGTTTTGAGAACAGCCAGGGATAATATAACAGCAAAAGCATGAGCAACAAAAGAAAAGACAGAGAAATCGGACTTAAAATTAAAAGCTTCTGTACATCAAAGGACACTATCAAAAATGAATAGACACCCACAGAATGAGAGAAAATATTTGCAGACCTTTTATCTGATAAGGGGTTAGTATCTAGAGTATATAAAGTACTCCTAAAACTCAATAACAAAAAGACAAACAACTCAATTTAAAAATAGGCAAAGGATTTGAATAGACATTTCTCCAAAGCTATACAAATGACCAATAAGCACATGAAAAGATGTTCCAAGTCATTATTCATTAGGGAAATGCAAATCAAAACCACAATGGCATACCATTTTATACCCACTAGGATGGCTATAATCAGCAAATAACAAGCATTGTGCAGGGCACGCAGAAATTGAAGCCCTTACATGCTTTTGGCGGGAAGGTAAAATGGTGCAGCCATTGTGGAAAACAGTTTGGCAGTTCCTCAAAAAGTTAGACATAGAATTACCATATGACTTAACTATCCCACTCCTAGGTATACACCCAAGAGAACCAACAACATATGTTCAAACACAAACTTAAAAGAATATTAATAACAGTATTATTCATAATAGCCAAAAAGTGGAAACAACCCAAGTATCAATCAACTTGTGAATGGATAAATAAAATGTGCTCTATACAAACAATAGAATATTGTTCAGAATGAAGTGCTGATCCATGCTACAATGTGGATGAACCTTGAAAACACTACACTAAGTGAAAGAAGCCAGACACAAAAGGCCATATTGTATGATTCCATTTACCAGAACAGGTAAATCCATGGAGACAGAAAGTAGATGGTTGGTTGCCACAGGCTGGGATGATGGAGGATTGGGAAGTGACAGCTTAAGAGATACAGGATTTCTTTTTGGAGGGATGAAAATGTTCTGGAATTAGTAGTGATGATTGCATAAGATCGTGAATGTACTAAAAGCTATTGAATTGTAGACTTTAAAATGGTGAAAATGAGAATTTTATTACATGAATTTTACCTCTGTAAAAAAAAAAAAAAAAACAAGGAACAACCAGGAATAGCACAGCTTTCTTTCAGAGCCTTTAGTGGAAATGGGAGAAGGAGATTAAGGCCTGGCCCAATGACAGCCCCAGGTAGGTGACTGTGCAGGTAGCACAGCTTGTGAAGACAAAGCCAGGACTATAAGCTGGGCTTCCTGACTCCTAGCCCAGAATTCTTTCCACAAGGGAGCTGCCTTGGAATCAGAACCCAGGCCAGCTGTCTGTATGTCTCAAAAGCAAACCCCAAGCCACCTTCAAGACCAGGTGTTTTCCCTTCAAGGCACTATTTGTTTGCAGCTCTTGGCCTAAGTTACCAGCCTTGGCCATGGGCTGCAACCAACCCAACTCAAGTGTCCCTCAAAACACCTGCCAATGTTTTTACTGACTCCCTCATTATTTGCTTGTAGTTCATGATTTACATCAAGTGGGAAAATCACATGGTCATCATATTGCTCTAATCTTAGAAAATCATGTCATTCATACTGTCAGGGTTGGCTTCTGTCCCAGTGATATTTGAAGCCATGTCTTGTGTTTAAAAAAATGATGGACAGAATATCAGCAGTGTAGGGCACATCCATAAAGACAGATCAAAGGTCTCTTTCATAAATGGCTTCAAAGAATACATTGCAAAACGGAAACAAAAAAAGTAGATTCTCAGAACTACTCAGAACTATTTTTACAATAGTTAACTCTTCGGAGATAAAATGAGAAAAGAATAATTAATGCAGAAAGCAATTCAGTACATCACAATGATTAAGATGCTCTTTAGTCACATAGACCTGGGTTCAGATACTGCCTCTGGCTTTTAGTTAGCAAGTTGCTTTTCAAGTTTCTTTTACCTTCAGATATTCCTTTTACAAAACATGGATAACAGTAGTACCTGCTTAATAGAGTTGTCTTAGCATAAATAAGATAAGATACCAAGGGGGAAAGGGGTGGTGGTGGGAGGAATTGCGAGATTGGGACTGACATATATACACTATTGATACTATGTATAAAATAGGTAACTAATGAGAACCTACCGTATAGCACAGGGAACTCTACTCAGTGCTCTGTGGTGACCTAAATGGGAAGGAAATCCAAAAAAGAGGGGATATATGTATACGTATAGCTGATTCACTTTGCTGTACAGTAGAAACTAACACAACATTGTAAAGCACCTATACTCCAATACAAATTTTTTTTAAAAGAGAGGATATATGTATATGTATAAACGCTTCACTTTGCTGTACACCTGAAACTAACACAACATTGTAAATCAACTGTACGGCAATAAAAAATGTTTTTAAAAAGATAATGCATATAAAGCATTTAACACAGGGCATACCCCATAGAATATATAAAGTTTAATGGGATATGAAATATTTTGCCTACAAAACGAAATTGTACTTTTAAGTTCACTAATTATTATTTCTGCAGTGGAACTGAGTCATAGAATGGTGTCTTGCAAGAAGAAATAAGGGACTGAGTCAGGAAACCTTGGTTCAAATCCTAGTTCCAGCACTTACTAAATAGCAAGACCTTGGAATAGGTCAGGAAATGTCACTACTTCTCAGTGTCCTTATTTACAGAAAGGGAATAATGCCTATATCAGAAGGTTTGGGGACAAGTTTTAAAATAATATATTCTACACATTCTAAACTACGGGATCTAGAACGTAAATGTACATTCTAGGGAGGAATCACGATGGTGGAGTAGCAGGATGTGAAGCACACCTCTTCCCACAAATACGTATACTCTAGGGTTATACAGTGCCACGTAAATTACAGGGTTTTACTGGTGGAGGACTGCAGTGGGACTGGGCAGTGAGAGGGACAGTCCTAGTCATGGGACTGTCACCTGAGTTCCACAGGGTGAAGCACTGTCTTTCTGGGCATCGATTCCTCCACCTCTAAAGTGAGGTGATCATTAGGTCTCTTGCAAGCCCAGACATTCAATGGTAGTACACATGTGAATCCATGATCAATTTTGACTCTCCCTTCTTTCTCAAAGAAGTAGAGAGGAACACTGTCACCAAAGGATCCATAAGAATACTTAGCTTGTCTTTACCAAGGGTGGGAAAATGCCCAGCCCGTGCCTGATTTCCATGGTCCACAGTTTGTGAACCATGCAATGCTCAAGAGGTCATGGCCAGATGTTGTCACTGGAGGTTCAATAACAGCAATTCTCCTCTCTACTCTCAAGCTACAAGGGAAGGAAAATGGAAGAGGCTGTTTAGCTGGTAGGAGTTTTCTTCTACTCAGGCCTTGGGCCCCAGCCTGGGTGAGTCTATCTCATCCCAAATGTAATTCTTTTCACTTCCTCTCACAATGAGATCATTGCAGATCAATTAATTGAGTTACAAATTTGCCAATCATCAAGAACTTGTTAAAATTTAACTGATTTTAGGAATATTATGCAGCCATGAAAAAGAAAGAACTCTTGTCACAGGCTACCACGTGGGTGAACCCTGAGGACATGATGCTACGTGAAATAAGCCAGTCACAAAAAGACAAACTCTATGATTCCACTTATGTGAAATACCTGGAAGAGTCAAATTCATAGAGACAGAAGGTAGAAGGCTGGTTGCCAGGGGCTGGGGGAATGGGAATAGGGAGTTAATGGTTTAATGGGCACAGAGTTTCATTTTTGCAAGATTCAAAAGTTCTGGAGATTGGTTGCACGACAGTATGAATATATCTAACATGACTGAACTGTACTCTTTAAAATGGTTGAGAAGGTAAATTTTATGCTATGTGTATTTCACTACAATTACCTTTTAAAATTTAACTAATTATATGATCATTTGGGAAATCAAGAGTAACCAATAATTATGGATCATCACGCTTTCTTTCTCCTCCCCAAGTACCCCTCCTCCTTCGAGCCCAGATGGGTCCTAGGTATTTTGGAATCCTGGACACACAAATGTTCATATTTGTGTCTCCCCTTTTGAGAAGATGTGGCCTCTAAAATATCAAATTAATGCCCTTGTTCTAGGCTCCTAGCCAAATCTCTACCACACATCCCGCTAACTAGACATCTATTTTGTTGAACAGGCTAGTCTATTGTCAAACAAGTATCTCTGCGGACAACTTGTGTATCAGTTACTCACATAAGAGATGGATGCCTTCAATCATTGGATTTCTCTCTAGCTAAGATTAATATAAGGAAGAGATTTTTTTTTTTGATGTTACTCACATAAGAGATGGATGCCTTCAATCATTGGATTTCTCTCTAGCTAAGATTAATATAAGGAAGAGATTTTTTTTTTGATGTGGACCAATTTTAAAGTCTTTATTGAATTTGTTACAATATTGCTTCTGTCTTATGTTTTGGTATTTTGGCCGCGAGGCATGTGGGATCTTAGCTCCCTGACCAGGGATCGAATCTGCACCCCCTACATTGGAAAGCGAAGTCTTAACCACTGGATCACCAGGGAAGTCCCGAGAAGAGATTTTTGAATGGGAGAAGGTGGGGGTGGGGTGTGGAGGGAAAGGAGAAGAGTGATTTCAGAACTCGTTGCTTTTGGAGAAAGAAAGATCTAGAAAAAGCATCACCATCAGGATGGTGTAGGAGTGGCACTGAACAGTAAGAGGGCAGCAGAATCACTGGGCATCTAGGGCTGGGAAGATCATCAACGTGGGGAGAAGGGATGGGGGCAAGGAATGGAAGGGACTATCAGAAAACATTTTACAGACTTGGGGGTTTTGCCAAGTTCAGCAGCCCTCTTGTATAGTTCACTCACTGGCACCTGCCCTAGGGAAGTGGAGAATCACTCCCCTGACACTCTAGTCTATGCAGGTTGTTTGCTGCTGGGAAAAGAGCCTGGGAGCCCCTTTGGAAGGGATGTTCATGATCCAGTGTCCCTGGCTGAACAGCTGGTTCTGGCTAAACTGTGTCCGAGGTGGAATGGAGGGAATTCCTAGGAAGAAAAGGGGAGGCCGAGGGACCCCTGGGCACTAGCAAGGAGAATTAGGCCAACCATGCTGCTCTCTATTCTAAGAGGCTCAGAGTCCTTCACGGGTGGTGATCAACTTAATCTCACTGCAGCCCAAGGTGA
This sequence comes from Physeter macrocephalus, assembly GCF_002837175.3. Taxonomy (NCBI): domain Eukaryota; kingdom Metazoa; phylum Chordata; class Mammalia; order Artiodactyla; family Physeteridae; genus Physeter; species Physeter macrocephalus. The sequence continues at coordinate 96,724,724 of NC_041222.1, read as the reverse complement.
ACATCCCCAAGGACACAAAGGAAAAAGAGAGTAATGAGATAGCCTTCCTCTTTCACATTCACTACACCGGCTCTTTCCTTTCACCACAATCTACCAACCCAGCCCAAGCCACACCCATTGCTTTCTGGTGCCAACCTGTTCACACCTGCAAATGCAAATGCAGGGGGTCAACCTCCCCTCATCTCCCACAAGCCATGGGGCGTCTGTACCCTCCCTTCCCAAAGCCCTGCTAGAAGAACAGCAGGACCTCTAGAGCGACAGGTGGACAAAGCCACTTCTGACCATACAATAACGACCCATGTAAGTACAGATTCAGGGGAGGAGGGAGGCATGAGTCTGGGAACCCAGGATCCACTCACTCTAGTTTCCCTCCACCTCTCTCTGTTCCAGGACTTCAGATAGGAATGCCCTGGAATGCTGGCAGTTACCCTGCTCGTTAGCTGAAAACTAAGTAATGGCTACTCAATTCAGTCAAAGCGGTGGGTTCAACCATGCTTTTGGAAATAAGCATTACTATATACATAGATATAGATATAGATAGATACACAACCCCAAATTCCTTTTCTCTCTTGTATAGACATGAAATCTTCAGACACTGATCCTGGTAAACGTACCAATCCTGGTAAAAGCTCTTAGTCATGAATGAAAAAAATCCCACAGGAACAGCCGTTATGTGAAAAGGCAACATTGAAAATGAAAATCCAGGGAAGGCTGCCGAAAGACCAAGCCAGAATCACTCTGTTACTAGTAACTGGATACCTAAAGCAAATGTGGGTTTGCAGAGGCTAAAACTGCCTGGGGTATTGGTTGGGTATTTCCTCTTCAAATCTCCCCCTCCACGCGCCCTAGGTCTACAATTCAGAATTTCTATTAAATTCAGAGAGCGTTTAAACAAGCAGCTCTGATGATCAAACATCCAAGCTTCTAAATGGGCAGGAAAAGAGATGCGTTATTCAACCCACTGAAACTTTGCCTTTGAAACCTGAGTTTTAATTCACTGCCATCATTATAAAGGCGGTCACTTCCAACCTCTGCCCTCTGATCTGCCATTTTTTAGATGATTTCTTCCTTATCTCAAGGCATTTTTCTGCTTCCTTTAGGACATTAGAATTACCATCACAACTAGTTGAAGATGAGGGTATGATACAACCAGTATGCTATACAATCACTCATTGGGTGTGGCCCTCACTCAGTGTATTTCACGTCACTCAGCTTTCACTATAAGTCACATTATTAGGAACTTTTACTTTGATTGTCTGATCACCTGGAACAAAGTGACTTCTTGGATTAAGTTCTCCCAGTTGACTCATAGTGAAATATGGGTAGCAGTACCTCCTTCCCATGTGCATAAATCAGAGGACAGAGATGGGGGAGGAGGAATCAATTAAGTAATTAGCTGTCATTTGAAAGTGACAGCAAATGGTTTGTCTCTCCTAGAATTGATCCTATAAAAGTCAAAAGCTGCAAAACTCTGTGCCACATCACGAAAGAGTTACGTGTTCACACCATTGTCACCAACCCTTAGTTGTTCTCTGATGAGTTCACTGTAAGCCTACAACCTAAATGCACTTATTATCACTCGGTGAATAGGTACAGACCACTCCCAACTACTCTGGAAGACCCTTAAGAAGAAATCACCTTGAACTTTTAATAGCTAACCTTCACCTTACCCAGAAAAGCAAGGCACACAATAGGTATTCAATAAATAATCAATCATTGATTTCTTGTCCACCCACGGGCATGGGAGATAAACAGCAAACAAGTGCTGAAACCTTTCACACTGTAATTTATCACTTGAGAAATTAAGGCTGAGGGGGAAAAAACTGCACAAGTATGAAGGTCACCCTGATAAAGAAAAAAACACGTGGTACGAGAAGACTTAAAATGCACACTGTACATATTTGCTAGAGATAAACATCTTCTGAAATTACGTTTACCAAATTGGTCTTCTTTGTTTCCTCATTAACACAGTATGGGGGGGGGGTCTAATCCATCTGTGACAGTCTATTCGAAACGTGAGGGTTTTTCCCTTTTCTTTTCTTTTTACCCTTTGAATATAATCCACGCAGTCCCCATCCCCAAAGCCCCTCCCAAATAGTGGCCGGGGGGAGCGCTCTGGGAAACCCTTGCTGAGATACTTAGCGGAACTTTGTTCTCCACATGGGCTATTTAGGAGCACCGCGGTTTCCTCGCGTGATTCCACTGCCTCTCGGGTTCTTCTCGCGGTGCGAACAGGAGTCAGGGTGCTTGAGATAGAGTCTCCCTTGCGGTCCGGGGAGGCGCTGACCATGGTCCTTGCCTACGAGCTTGGGCCGCGAGCGCGGAGGGCGCCGGAGAAGCGCTGGGAAAGCTCGCAGGGCGCGGCGGGGAGCAGCCGTCGAGGCCCCCGCCCCTCCCGACCCCCGGGGAGCCCGCCGGCCTGTACGCGAACCCCCCACTGCACGCTCGGAGCTGCATCGAAAAAGGGTGGGGCAGCCAGCCGCAGCTGCAATTGGAAGCCGCCCGGGAGGATTTAAGAAGAATGGAACCGCGGCCCATCCCCTCCCCCTCCAACCATGAGACACCACCGCCCCCCCCCTAGCCGGAGATAGGCCCATCCTTTACCCCCACCCCTTCCTTCCCAAGCCCAGGGAGGCGCGGGCAGCCTTTGTGGGCACACAGCCGCCCACCAGCGAGCCCGAGCCCCTCGGCACCCTGCACGCAGGGCCGGGGAGGGTGGGGTGCGTATGCACATGCAGGGAAGCAATACTCGAGGCGGGGCAGGACGGTGGGCACGCTGGGATCCTCGGTTCTCCACCGAACTGGAAGGGGGCGAGGGAGGGGCGATCCCCACGCCCCATTCTCTGTCTCAAACACCGCCTCCCACCCGTACCAACCTGGTCATTGATGTTCTGCAGGGCTTCCTTGCCCGAGGCCCGCCGGATCTCCACCTTCCGGCCCGATTCAACAGATGGCTCCCCGCCGGCGCGCCGGCCCTGCCGGGAGTACGGCGGCTGCGGGTCCGGGCCCAACTGGGCGACGTCCCGCTGCTGAGCCACCACCTGCCCCGAGCCCCGGCCCACCGACAGCGAGTCGAAGTCGATGGTCTTGTTCTCTGAGGACCCTTCCACCGGGCAGAACATGCCACAGAATTTCTGCCGAGGCTTGGGGCTGCCTGAGCCCAGGTTTTTAAAAAAGGCAGGGACCTCTTCGTCCTCCGCCGCCTTCCCGGATTGCTTCCTCTCGGCCATGGCGTGGGGAGGCTTGGGGAGGGTCCTCTCCGTCCGTCAGTCCGTCTGCCGGTCCCTACGTCGGCCTGTCTCTATGCACCAAGCCCCCGGCTGCTGCCGCGGCTGCCGCTCTCTGCCTCCCGCAAGGTGTACAGAAAGGAAGCAGGGTTGGCGAGCGAGCGACCCACCCCTCCCGGTCCCTCCTCCTGACCCCGCTTTCTCCCCTCCCTGCCCACGCCCCCCGCCGCCACCGCGCGAGCTCTGGCGAGCAGCAAAGTTGGGTCTGGGAGGGTGGCCGCTGCGGCAGCGAGACCGGAGAGACTGCCAGCTCCCGGCAGCTGCGGGAGGAGGGAGGCGCGGGCGGGGCGGGGGCGGGGCGGGGCTCCGGGGAGGGGAGCGCAGAGGCGGGGAGGCAGGGGAGGGCCGCGCAGCCGAGAGCCCCGCGCGCCGGAAGTGAAGCTGCCAGACCACCGGCTAATGGATGCGGAGCGGAGGGCCCGCTGACCGCTCTCGGCGCCAGGGTGAGTATGGGGCAGGGCACGCGGGGGCGAAGATCGTGGGGCGCAGTGCCTGGCCCCCGCGCCCCGCTCCCAGACCTGCCTGGCCCAGGCGCCTCTCCCCCACCGCATTGCGGAGGTGGGCCAGCGATGAGGGCTCACCGTGGGGAGCGCTCCCTCCCTCTTCTTACCCGGGGCGAGAGCTGTTGCATGGGGAAAGGGACACACACTGGCAGGCGCCAGGACACCGGCGTGGGGGGCAGGGGAAGGGGCGGCGCTGAAGGTGGGGAAGGGATGGCGCAGGCCGCGCGGAAACCTGGGGGCCATACGAGGCGCGGACACCAAAGCTTCAGTCTAACCACGGGCCTTGGTGGGCTACTGGGAGCAGAGATTGAAACAAGGTCCTCACTTAACTGCACCCACGGTGGTAGTGGGGCGAGCAGCATGGCGGGGAGAGACACAGGGGCGTAGCAAATACGGAGGGGGTGGGTATGGAGAGAGAGACATAGGTCTACTGTCTGTGCGAGTGTAGCAAAGCATGAAGTCTGCAAATTCCAGCCCAGCACGGCTTCTTAGGTGTATAGTGAGGTAGGACGCAGGCCCGCTATATTGCCCGAGGGCGCTGTGTACCGTAATTGTGCCAGTGCGCCAAGCAGGGCCCAGCAGAATGTCTTCCTTTGGTATCTTCCGCCCCGCTCCCCCGCCAAAGAAGGGGGAAAGATACACACTGAAGCCCACTCCCCAAATCTCCAGCCCTTCTCGACGCCCGGGGCGCCCCACCTCTTTCCACCGCCCCTGTAGAGGACTGCGCCGGAGCCGCGGGGTTTCCTAGGTTGCCAGAAGCCCAGTGCCTGGGGCGTTAGTGCGCGTGCGTCCAGGGCAGGGTAAGGAGATGGGGTGATGATTGCCTTGAATTGTGCGAGGCCGAGCAGGGGAAAGATGTATGGGGACTTGGTGTGTCTGCGCGAGTAGATCGGCCACAGCCACCGGGTTGGTGGCATCAGAAGGCATCTTGATGTATGGCAGTAACACGGCCTCTGAGGGTCCTCCATTGCTTACTCCTATCCCCGTGTTTTTTCCATGTCTCAGTCCCTGTCCAGGGTGGATTACAGCCCCGCCCCTCTCTCCACAGTGGCAAAACCCTGCAGAAATGATGCGCATCCCTTGACTGGCTCGAAGAGGAGCTCTGGGCATGCTCAGTAACCAGGGCGGGTTTGGGCTGGGAAACTGTTGACCGCAGGAGCGTTGCGCCGGGCAGAGCAACCAAATATTCTGTCCCATTGTCCGCCCTTGCCCCTGGCAGGATTAAATGCGGATACCCTGCCCTCCTCCACAATTGTGAGGGCTAGTTGGGCGAGTGGAGTTCAATTTGGAGGACAGCCAAACCCACCATGATAGGTGGGCAGGAGAGGAGGAGAGAGGAATGTCCGCATGCAGGGGGATGAGGGAACCAAAGGCAGGCACTGAGACTTAGCACCAGATGGGCTTTGCATTTGAATAAAGGGCTTCCACACGAATTACATCATTTCCTACTCCCAGCATCCCCCTGACATGAGTGCTTCCTTATAACCACTTTCAAGGGTTCCAGGGTAGGAAACAGATTTAGATGCTTTGTCCAAGGTAACTATCTAGTTAAATGATCCAACAATTCCAGTGGGGTCTTCCACCTGAATGTCTGGTTCCTTTTCCAACTTATCCTATCGTTATGTGAGAAAAGACAAGATTTTCTCATTTTTTTCCCCATATCCAAATATTTCCAATCCTGGCCTTATTGTGTATCAGGGACGTTTCGCTTGCCGTCTTTTTATTTGAAGGTTGCATTGCAGGTAGAGATTGCCTTTGGAGGAAGAAGCCACTTAACGGTTGCCTAACTTCAGCGTGACAGTTATGTAGACCTTGGAGATATTTCTTCCTGGGTATCTGATGCCTTATGATATCTCATGTTTCCCCTAAATATTATAACGGGGAGGAAGGTCACCCCCATAACTTAGAAGAGGACCATGAGGCATGGAGGGAGGTGTCACTGGACTCAGATCCCTGGAGCTGCTGGGCGAGGACGCGATCCAGCATTTTGCCCTCCCCGCCCTCTGGCATGCACCCTCCTTTCAACCTTCCAGAAGGACTCGGGAAATGTGCCTGCAGCAGCTGCCGCTGTAGCTGCAGATTGGTGTCTATGGCATATGGACCCCATTTGGACTGATGGAGATTTTTAGGGGAAGAATGGTCATAGCCCTTTAACACACACTCCACGACAGCAACGGGAGATAGACGCTCTTCCCCTTTTACATTACCCAGTCTCCACCGGCTCGACACAGACTTGCCTCCTCTTTTTTTCTTTGTCCTCAAATGACCCATTCAAGTTCAGGTGCTATGAAGAAAGCATCATGTTACTAACTTAACATTTATAGCAAAAGAAACCCCTAGTTATGCATTTGCAAAGCATAGCCAGGCATAACCAAAGAGAATTAATTCATAACTCCAAGTTTATTTGGCTCTGAGATTTTTTAAATTGTTAAACCTGTATTAAAGTGTTGTATCTATGTTATTATATTAAAGTATATTATATGTTATATTGCTAAACCTACATTAAATTGATTTTAAAAGTTTGAGTGTTTCCTAATCGGATTTTTTAATCAAAGAAATGAAGCAACTCAATATTTCTTAGTAGATTTAATTAAACTGTAAAGGATTGTCATATTTTTGAATAAGTGCATTAACGGTCTTCACATTGGATATTATCGAGTCATAAAAGTACACTATTATTATATTTATACAGGGCGGCTTGGCTTGGCTGGAGCTGAGAGACACCCAGACACGCCATTGTGCAGAGTTGGGTGATATCTTCCTGTGCTAGAAGCAGAAGACATAAGCTCCGTGGCTGTCATGGAACGTTTTGGAACGCATAAACAGGTATCCAGTCATTTCTCCTGATTTCATTCTTCACGCGGGAAAGATCTTGGTCCTGTCCACAACTGGGCTCCATTAATTGGCATGCCTGATGAGCATACGGGGGGGAAGGCTGATTGCAGGAGGGTCCCCAAGAGAATGAAAAAGTCACTGTAAGCAAAGAAGACTCAAATACAATGTGAGGCAGAATCCCTGGTCTACCCCCCACTTCCATCCCTAACCAGGTACTGATGCCTCCTGGGAAGGAGAGGGCCGTGTGGTAAAACTGAGCCTTGTTTCCCTAGGAGCCCAAGCCACTCTGCTGGGAGACTTCCCTCCAGGAGTTCTGGGTGCAAGAGTGAAGGCGACTCCCCACTGGCTAGAGAGAGGTGAGGTGGCAGAGACCCGGAGGGCCGTGAAAGCAGCTCTTGCACACGCTTCCGATGGGGCAGCCCCACCACGTGGCTGCGTGAGAGAAACAGCAGCCACTGGGCTGCAGAGCCACAGGCCGTGGTCCTGTCATAACTGAGATACTAACCACCCACCTCGGGTCAGGTCTGGAGACCTCACGGAAAGTGCCGAGCTCTTGCCACTGGGCAGTAAGGGTTATTGGTACAGAAAACTAGGACCCAGGACCCGTTCACTGGTGGGTTATAAGTTTAGAAGTTCATCCAGGATATTCTCAATTCTAAGGCAACGCCCATACTCTGGTTTCTCTTCAGAGCGCATAAATCTTTCGCTTTTTACTAAGGCAACGCCCATCTACCCCGCAAACTAATCGGTAGCCACAGAGTTCAGGCGAGTCAATATCTGGGGCAATGGCACTGGCCCTGTTGGAGGACTGGTGTAAGATCATGAGTGTGGACGAGCAGAAATCACTCATGGTCATGGGGATACCGGTGGGCTGCAATGAAGCCGAGATTCAGGAGGTCCTCCAGGAGACTTTGAAGTCTCTGGGCAGGTACAGAGTGCTTGGCAAAATATTCAGGAAGCAGGAGAATGCCAATGCGGTGTTGGTAGAGCTTCTGGAGGACACTGACGTCTCTGTGATCCCCAGCGAGGTTCAGGGAAAGGGGGGTATCTGGAAAGTGATCTTTAAGACCCCTAACCAGGACACTGAATTTCTTGAAAGACTGAACCTCTTTCTAGAGAAAGAGGGGCAGACGGTCTCGGGAATGTTCCGAGCGCTTGGGCATAAGGGAGTGTCTCCAGTGGCCAGGCCCTGTGTCTCACCGGAGTTATTGGCCCATCTGCTGGGACAGGCAATAGCACACACCCCTCAGCCTTTGCTCCCCATGAGGTACCGGAAACTGAGAGTGTTCTCAGGGAGCGCTGTGCCCGCCCCAGAGGAAGAGCCCTTTGAAATCTGGTTGGAACAGGCCACCGAGATAGTCAAAGAGTGGCCGGTAGCAGAGGCAGAAAAGAAAAGATGGTTGATGGAAAGCCTTCGTGGCCCTGCCCTGGACCTCATGCACATAGTCCAGGCAGACAATCCGTCCGTAAGTGTGGAAGAGTGTTTGGAAGCCTTTAAGCAAGTGTTTGGAAGCCTGGAGAGTCGTAGGACCTCCCAGGTGAAATACCTGAAGACCTACCAGGAGGAAGGAGAGAAAGTCTCAGCGTACGTGTTACGGTTAGAAACCCTGCTGCGGAGAGCTGTGGAGAAGCGGGCCATCCCGAGGAACATCGCGGACCAGGTCCGCTTGGAGCAGGTCATGGCCGGGGCGAGCCTCAGTGAGATCCTCTGGTGCAGGCTTAGGGAGCTGAGAGACCAGGGGCCCCCTCCCAGCTTCCTGGACTTAATGAAGGTAATCCGCGAAGAAGAGGAGGAAGAGGCCTCTTTTGAAAATGAGAATACTGAAGAGCCAGAAGATGGGGACGGCTATGCCCACTGGGATAACGGGGCCGGTGACTGAAACCCAACTCACGGGGGGACCCACAGCCGGCAGGGGAAGAGACAGCCATTTTACCAGGCTGAGACCTTTTCAGTCTTTTTTTCTCTCATTTACACAACCGAAATCAAGGCATTCAAGCCCGGTCTTGATCCTTCTTTCTAAGAAAAAAAATATCTGAGAGTTTTTCGGACCCTACCTAGATTATTAATAAACAAAAACTTAAATTCCAAATACAAGAGAGTACGCCTAAAGGAATCGGAACCAGGTTTCCTTTAAATACCCACCAATAGACCAAAAGAAAGAAATGATGTGAGGAAAAAAAAATCTTTTGTCATCTATGTAAAAATCCAAGCTCTTTGAATTATCAAGTGTTTTCCTTTCTCACATCAGCAAGAGTACCCAGTACACATCTCTGAGTACCAAGCCACGTGAGGCAGTGTTCAAAGAGTTAACGGTCATAAACCTACCAGCCCGGCCCTGCTCTCAGGGAGGACATAGCCTCCGAGTAGGAAAAGCTAAATACCCTTACGTGTAAACAAGTTCATGACTCCAATAGAAGCCAAGAGAAGTGTCGCTGCCAAATGAGCACGACATCTCTATCTTAGGTTTCTCTCTTTTCTTACTTGGGAAGCACTTCCCGCTTCTCTGCTGGGTGTCAGATAGATGGTTCCAGGCAGTGTGTTGGGCCCTGAGGACACAGAGGTCCACAGTGTGAGGGACGTCCTCAAGAAAGGGTAGACATCACAGGAGGGCCTGACGGAGCATGGGGCCGCGCAGGCCATGTTTGAATTCAGGCCAGCCTGGATAGAGAGGAGGATTTTTAGTGGCAACAAAGGGCAAAGAGGAGAGGAAGAGAGCTCACAGTTACTGAGGACCTGCTCTGTTCTGGGCACTTTACACGTATGTCATGTTATGTGTACAGCACCCCCAGTGTGGTATAATTATGCTCATTTTAAAAGAGAAGGGAAAAAAACTCAGATGGGTTCCCTGGTCTGCTCAACATCAAAATGCTATGAGGTGGCAGAGCCCAGACGGAAGTCCAGACCTCTCTGACACTGGCTAATCCTCTCTCCACCATGATCGCGGTTTTCAAATTGTGCTTTGTAGTTCTGCAGGGATTTTTCAGCAGTTCTATCTTGAAAATGTATGTTAAACTTTTAAATCTCTAATAAATAACAGATAGACACAAGCGTGTTGATATCCGAATTTTAACACACTGGCATTTACCAACAGGCTCGGTTTTGTTTTCAGATTGACTCATTTTGTACAGACCTTGGAAGAAAGGTTCCCTTGCGATATGTGAGCACACATCCAAGCTTATTTTAATTCTTCATAGATTCAGGAAGCCATAGCATGTCAGAGGTGTTTAAATCAGGCCCGTGCATGTCCTGTGACGTCAAGTGTGCTTCAAGCATAAATGAGCATCATTCAGTTAAATGCTAGGCAAGGCTCCAACACAACTGATGTATAACATCATGGTAGCTTTGTATGTACAATAAACGAGTGGCTTAACTTCTTGAAATATCAGTTTCCTCATCAGAAAAATGGGAGGACAACAGAATAGGGTTGTTGCTAAGATCAAATGACATAATGCCTTTTAAGCACTTAGTGTGATGTCTGGAACATAGAAAGCCCTCAATACATCGAGACTCTTTTTATTATTTTCACAATGCTTATTGTCCGGTCAATGCATGCTCTCTTCCTTTTCTAACAGTCCTGCAGTAACAAGTAAATATGTAGTCTGCCTGTGAGGTTGTGACAACATTGCATTAGACACCGTTTTGGCTCTTGTGGTAAGTTTGAGTGCTTGTTGTCTGTTATCTTTGTGATAAATTTTCCAGCCATTGTTGACTATTGTTAGTGATTGTAAGAAATAACTTCTTCTTTCCGATTGTGAATAATTTTAACTGAAGAATATCCTGAGATTGTAAGAAAAACATTTTTTTAAAGAGGTACCGTTTGTGATCATTTATCTAAGTTATATTTTTCAGTACTGTTCAACCAAAGTGATACAACTGTCATCCTACACACCCTGATTTCATGTGTTTTTTGTAGTCATGAAAATGGCCTTGTTGTTCTCATGTAGTCACAGTATGCAAAGTAAAGTGTTGTAAATGTGAAGCTATAAAATAAATACATGCTGGTAATAAAATTCTGAGCTTTTTCTGCTTCATGTGTTGTGGTTCTGTATAAACTACGCTTGAAGAAGGGATTTCATTACTAAAAAAAAAAAAAAAAAAATTTAGAGGTAAGATTAAAAAATCAAGCTCAAACCAAAAGGTCTTGAACTCTTCTAGAAAAGAAAACCTGAGAGCAAAATTCTGGAATGGGAATACTTGGGCTTTGTCTCCAAGGATGAGCGAGAGCTCAGTCCACCCGTCGTTGATTTCCCCTTTAAAATACAAGAAACGGGGCTTCCCTGGTGGCGCAGTGGTTGAGACTCCGCCTGCCGATGCAGGGCACGCGGGTTCGTGCCCCGGTCCGGGAAGATCCCACATGCCGCGGAGCGGCTGGGCCCGTGAGCCATGGCCGCTGAGCCTATACGTCCGGAGCCTGTGCTCCACAATGGGAGAGGCCACAGCAGTGAGAGGCTCGCGTACCGCAAATAAATAAATAAATAAATAAATAAATAAATAATAAAATAAAATACAAGAAACGACAGATGGAGGCCAGTTCCCTTGGAGACCTCCAACTCATTTGATTAGGCAAGTAACCGTACAGATACATTCACCAGCCTCTATTCTGCTAAGGGTGAAATGACCTAAAGGTGAAATACTGCATTTCTTGGATGAAATCATTTTTCACTATATAGATGTATAGAGGGGATAAAATTTCTCTTGCCTCTGGCCCTCGAAATTTCTCTTCCTCTTTTCTACAGCGCAGTGAGGGAGCACTCCTCAGAGGCCGTACACAGCGCAGACTGACCCACTATAAGATGGGTGTCTGGAGGAATACCCAGCAGTCTCTCCCAATCACTTGAGCAAAACCTTCCGGGAGATTGGTCTCACCTTGTACTTAATCTGTCTCCGGTCCTGACCCTGGAGACCGAGGCTTCCAAGATTACATAACCGACTGCTGAAGTTAACTTTTCACCAGGGGCCACCCACCTCTTCAGGCCGTAGGTGTCACCTGACATCTCCACCTGTGCCAGCCAGTTCTGCCACATCTCTCCTTCTGTTGTCTTCTGCTGTTCGTCCTAAACCCAAGACTCTCTGGTCATCTGTTCCCATCTTTACTCTCATGTCCATACTACACTGTGCCTCCTCCCACTGTTGACCTTTAAGACCCTCCAACATGCCAACTGGATACTCCACGAGGTCCTAAACAAACTAGCCTATATCATCAAAGTCCTTGCAGAATACCCTGTCACCATATTCCTTAATTGAACTCTGGTCCTCCTGGTGGTCTGTTGCCCTCAAGTCCCTTGAGTGGAAGCTGCTCAGTCTCCCTCACCTCAGGAGAGATTGGAGAGTGGTGACAGCGTCTCTTTCATTCACCGTCATCACTTGCCCACTTGCAAACCCCTTTGCTCCCTCCTGGCATATCCCCACTCATGCTGCTGCACCATGTGGCTTGGTCCTGACAAGCCTGGACAGAGCATTGGCAAAGAAACTAATGCTCTCGGGGTGGGGGGATGCAGCATTTAGGACAGAATCTGGCTGGGTGTTACCACAAGAAATAGGAAGAAAAAGCTAATGAATACAAACCATGTCCAAGGGAGACCTCCAAGCAAGACTGGAAAAGCAGAGTTTTTAAGCTAGAGTGTTGGAAGGTAGAGTTTTGAAGGAGTGGAACCTGAGATGAAACATACAAGTGCAGGAAGAGGATCTGAGACAAGTATTGTCAGACTCACTCGGGGTGTGTTTTGTTGTTGTTGTCTGACCAGCATAATCTTTGGATGGTCCAAAGGCCCAGGATCAGGGCAGACATCTCTCCCATCCCCCACCTGTTTGGGTGGACCAGGATCTTCTTGAGTTTGCCCAGGGAAGACTTAACACTCATCCAGAAGCTCTCCTGGGGTGGAAGATGGTGTCCAACAATGGGCTTCTCCGAAGCTAGCCTTCTCACTCTAGCAGGCCCTGGAGTTGTCCCTGGTCCAGACCTCCGTTACCCAACTCTCTGCAGTGCCAAAGTGGTCCTTGACATCCCAAATAGACATTTTCTTAAAAACCAGAGTAACTCCAGAAGTGTATGCCAAAGTCAATTGTATCATAAGAGAAAAAAAAAACAGTGTAGGATTTCAGTGTCTCTTTCAGGCCACCAGCTGGAGCTGCCCATTTATCGTCTGGGCTGCTTTAAGCGGCAGCTGAGACTTCCTCATCTGCCCACACCCCGGCCCCGCCCCCTTAAAGGGAAAAGTTCCCAGAGGGAGGAGTTACCCAGACTGCACCGTGGTGCTCTGGCTGGGAGCCACTGCAGGATGTCCCCAGGGATGGGCTGGGAAGCTCACCCCCGTCCCATCCTATCCCAGACCTGCCCCTGCTCTGCAGGCCTAAAGGCAGCCCCACTGAGGGCCTCTCCTGGCTTCTTGGCTCCACAGCTTTGCCAACAAACTCAATTACTAAAAATGAAGGGCTTCCCTGGTGGTGCAGTGGTTGAGAACCTGCCTGCCAATGCAGGGGACACGGGTTCGAGCCCTGGTCTGGGAAGATTCCACATGCCGCGGAGCAACTGGGCCCGTGAGCCACAACTACTGAGCCTGTGCGTCTGGAGCCTGTGCTCTGCAGCAAGAGAGGCCGCGACGGTGAGAGGCCCGCGCACCGCGATGAAGAGTGGCCCCCGCACAGATACGAAGACCCAACACAGCCAAAAATAAATAAATAAATAAATAAATATTTTTTAAAAATAAAATAAAAATGAAGCTTTCTTGAAATAACAAGCAATTGTCGCAAAAGGAAACTTTGTTTTTCCAGCTTCACTGAGGTATAATTGACAAATAAAAGTTGTATATATTTAAGAAGTACAGTGTGATGTTTTGATGGAAGTATATACATTGTGAAATGATCTCCACAATCAAGCTAATTAACACATCCATCACCTCGCATAGTTACCGTCCTGTGCGTTGTAAGAACGCTTAAGACATACATACTCTCTTAGTAAATTTCAAGTGCATACTGCAGTATTATTAACTATAGTCACCATGCTATACATTAGCTCCCCAGAACTTATTCATCCTGCATCAGTGAAAGTTTGTGCTCTTCGACCAACATGTTCCCATTTTTCCCCCACCTCCCAGCCCCTGGTCACCACCATTCTACTCTCTGCTTCTGTGAGTTTGACTTTTTTAGATTCTACATGTAAGTGAAATCATACAGTATTTGTCTTTCTGTGTCTGGCTTGTTTCATTTAGGATAATGTCCTCAAGGTGCATCCATGTTGCCACAAATGGCAGTATTTCCTTCTACAAGAGTAAACTTTGTATTGTAAATGAACATATGTAAAACATTGGAAATTAGGTTGGTAAAAAAGGGACGCTGATTAAGAAAAACATGATGACTAAATGTAGTGTGGTATACTGGATGGGATCCTGGGACAGAAAAAGAAATTTAGGGAATAACTGAGGAAATCTGAATGCTGTGTGGACTTTAGTTAACAATAATGTATCAATACTGGTTCATTTGTAACAATGTACGTACGTATTGTTCATAATAGAGGAAAGTGAGTGTGGGATATACAGGAACTCTCTGTACTATCTATCCAATAATTCTGTAAATCTAAAACTGTTTTAAATAAAAAGCACATCAACAACAACAACAAAAAAAAAAAAAAAAAAAGAAGGGACACTGAGTTCTGCTGACGGGACAAAATAATGCATTCCCTGGTAATATCCCATTCAAGGGTGTTAGCCCTTAATGACATTTCCTGAGCTTGGGGACCTGCTATTCCAAATAGTGGCTAGTGAGATGCAAACTGGTAAATATAGAATGGATAAACAACAAGGTCCTACTGTATAGCACAGGGAACTATATTCAATATCCTTTGGTAAACCATACTGGAAAAGAATATGAAAAAGAACGTATATATGTGTATAACTGAGTCACTTTGCTGTACAGCAGTAATTAACAACATTGTAAATCAACTATACTTCAATTTAAAAAAATTACCCAAATAGTGGCTAGTGTACATTTTAAAGTTTCTAAGTAGAAAGCTGTTATATAGGCCTGAGGCAACTGTAAATGTCTAGGGCTGGGTGTGTTGCCATCTTGGGAAAAACATCTATCAACCAATCCAGAATTTCCAGGGCTGTTTCCAATTTCAAGGTGATTTATGGGTCTAAAACTAAGATAGTAATCCTTTGGACTCCCAAGCCCTGTCACTGGCCTGGGTTTATGGCTACAGTTGGCAATGTGGGGTAAGGACCCAGCCTGCAGAGGTTCCCCAGGCCATATGCAGGGCCTTGGATGGGCTTTTAGTTGATGACTAAGAGGGCAACCCGGCAGGACCATGGAATCCCTAGGTCATATTTCTCCCTGGGACCCTAGATTTTATCAGCAGCTGTACTACAGGGGAGCTAGTCCTCCTTGACCAGAGCCTGGCTGGTAGTTCTTTGATGCTTCAGAGCACTCGGTGGCATGGGCCTGAAATGTATTCCACCTGTAACGAGAATGGTTTTGGCTTAGGAATCCATCAAAGTTGTACTACAAGGGATAGGGTTTGGGCCCATGTACCACCTCTGTTACCAGGCGGGCTGTGGTGTTTGCCAGGAGTGGGCAGGTTAACCTGAACTGAGCAAATCTGTTTATGAAGTAGACAAAGTCCTCAGGGCACAGGGGTGGTCCCTGATACATATTGAAGGATAAGGAGAGAGACCAAGAGGGCCATTCATGCCTCCTCCCCCCCACCCCAACTCCTGACACTTCCAACCTACACCAGAAACAAAGGACAGAGCAATGGAAATGAAAACCTAGAAACAGACAAGGAGTGAAACAAAATATAAGCAAGGGAACAGACAACCCCAGACAAGTATGAAGAAAAACACATATAGGCACATCGTAGTCAAGCTGCTCTAACAAAAGATAAACTGCTGTAAACCAAGAAAATCTTGAAAGTGGCCAGAGGAAAATGGCATATTTCATAGAGAGAAGTAATCATAGGAATTACAGTCTTCCCTCAGTATCCTAGGGGCATTAGTTCCAGGACCAATCTGTGATGCTCAAGTCCCTTATATGAACAGTAATTGCATACAACCTATGCACATCCTCCCGTAGACTTTAAATCTTCTCTGAATTACCTATAATACCTAATATAATATAAATGCTATGTAAATAGTTTTGCTTTTTGGAACTACCTGGATTTTTTTTTTTTTTAATATTTCCAATCCGCCTTTGGTTGAATCCACGGATGCAGGACAGGCGGATATGGAGGGCTAACTGTACTGCTGACATCTCTTAAGAAAATATGAAGGCCAAAAGGGCAAAAACATATTTAAACCACTGGATAAATAAACCTTGTTCAGCCAAGAATTAGTACAAATTTGCCTTTAAAATCAGCTGAACCTAGAAATATTTGGAAGTGGTTGGCAGGTTATTGAACTATTTGGGTTTTCGGTCTTCTGAAGTCAATTTTAGTAGTTCAGTTTTCTGATTCTTTTCCATTTTATCTAGTTTTTAAAAAATGTCTTGGCATAAATTTGTCGGTGTTCTATTCAGATGTTTTTAATTATTAATGCTTCTACAGTTATGGCTCCTTATTCTATTGTTTGTGTTTTTGCTCTTTATCTCTGGGTTAATATTCCTAGAAGTGTAGCTATTCCATCTATATTTTTCAAAGAATCAGATTTTGGACTTGTTCATCCTCTCCATCATTATTTTAGTAATTTTTGTTCTTTTTTAAATTATTTCTTTCATGATGTTTAGAATTAATATACCATTTCATTTCCAGCTTCTTGAGGATTGTTTCTTCTTTTCTGTTTCATGATTTTTTTAAAAAAATGTATTTAAGCATAGAAATTTATAACCAATATCACTTTAATTACATCCCATAATTTTGTTATATAATACTTTAAATATTTTCATTATGTTTTTTTTCAAAAACCATGAATTAGTTTTTTGAGGCGTGCAAAATCGTTAAAGATATTGTGATTTACAATAAATACGTATTTCAGTCTTCCAGCCATAGTTCCTAGCTCACAGCTCTCAAAACTCTTGTAATTTCCTGAGAAATAAGAGCAAAGGGAGCATCTTTTGTTATAATATTTGTTCTCTTGTTCTCAGTTCCTGAAATGGCTTCAGAGCCATAAAGGTGAAATAGGTGTCTTGTTATTCACAAGCCCATTTTCACCAGAACTGGGTTTGTGTTAATGAGGTGACTTTGGAAGTCCCCTAAAGAGGGGGGCACTGGTTGCCAGGGGACCAATCATGAACAGAGGGTTGGAACTTTCATCCCCACCCCCTGATTTCTGTGGAGGGGAGAAGGACTAGAGGTTGAATCAATCACCAATGGTCAATAATTTAATCAATCATGCCTTTGTAATGAGGCATCCGTAAGACAAGCAAAAAGGAGGGGTATTAGAAAGCTCCAGGTGGGTGAACCAGAATGCTTCCATGTGCCACCATGCTGGACCCCAGGGCTCCACAGAAGCTCCTTTATTCAGAACCTTGCCTCATGCATCTCTTCATCTGGCTGCTGATTCACATCCTTTAATTTCCTTTGTAATAAACTAGTAATCTGGTAAGTAAACAGGTTTCCTGAATTCTGTGATTCGCTCTAGCAAATTAATAGAACCCAAAAGGTGATGTGGGAACTTCTGATTTATAGCCAGTTGTTCAGGAATATAGGTAACAACCTATAAGCCTTGAAAGCTATAAATTTCCTTTGTGAACTGCTTTACCTGCATTCCACAAATTTTGATATTTTTTTTATTGTTAGCCATTTCAAAATATTTCCTAATTTCTCTTATGATCTCTTTTCTGATTCTTGAATTATTTAGTACTATGTTGTCCAGTTTCCAATATGTGGGTTTTCAATCATCTTTTTATTACTAACTTCTAATTTAATTCTTTTGTGGTAAGAGAATACACCCCGTGGTTTCAAAGACTTGTGATCTAACATATGGTCTATCTTGGTGAATGGTCAATGTGCACATGAGGATAATGTGGAGTCTACTGTTGTAGGTTGCAAGTTTTAATTAAGTCAAGTCGGTTGAAAAAGTTGTACACTTTTTTTATTTCCTTGCTCATTTTCTGCCTACTTCTTTTGTGAATTACTGAGACAGGGGTGTTACAATATGCAACCGTAATTGTGGATTTGTCTGCTTCTCTCTTTTGGTTCTTCCAGGTTTTGCTTCTTTTTTGCATATGGATATCCAACTGTTCCAGCACCATTTGTTGAAAACGCTATCATTTCTCTACTGAATGGGTTTTGAATCATTGTCAAGAATTAATTGACCATATATGTGGGCATCTGCTTCTGGACTCTATTCTGCCCCGTTGATCTATTTGTCTATCTTGGCACCAATACTGACCATCTTATTTATCATAACACTATAATAAGTCTTGACATCAGGTAGTGTAAGTCCTCCAACTCTGTTCTTCTTTCTCAGTTATTCTGTTTGTGATCTTTTGCATTTCAATGTGAATTTTAGAACAATCTTCTCAATCTCTACCAAAAAAGGCTTCTGGAATTTTGTTGGAATTGCCTTTAATCTATGGATCAATTTGGGGATAACTAAAATTTTGACAATAGTCAATTTTCTGATCCATGAACATGGTATATCTCTCCATTTTATTAGGTCATGTTTAATTTTTATAGCAAAATTTTGTAGTTTTGAGTATTGGGGTCTTACATGCTTTTTGTCAATTATATTCCTAAGTATTTAATATTTAATGCTATTGTAAGTCATTTTGTCTTTTGTTTGTTGCTAGCATATAGAGCTACAATTAATTTTTATATATTGATATGTGTCCTGCAACCTTGCTAAACTCACTTATCAGATCTAGTAACTTTTTTTTGATGTCATGGATTTTTTTTGCATAAATGATTATGTCATCCGAGATTAAAACAGTTTTACTGCTCCCTTTACAATCTAGATATCATTTATTTCTTTTTCTTGACTTACGGCACCGGCTAGAACCCACAGTACCATATATATATATTTTTTAATTTATTTATTTTTGGCTGCGTTGGGTCTTTGTTGCTGCACGCAGACTTTCTCTAGTTGCGGGGAGCTGGGGCTACTCTTCGTTGCGGTGCGCGGACTTCTCACTGTGGTGGCTTCTCTTGCTGTGGAGCACGGGCTCTAGGGCACACAAGCTTCAGTAGTTGTGGCACACGGGCTCAGTAGTTGTGGCTCGTGGGCTCTAGAGCGCAGGCTCAGTAGTTGTGGCGCACAGGCTTAGTTGCTCCACGGCATGTGGGATCCTCCTGGACCAGGGCTCGAACCCGTGTCCTCCGCATTGGCAGGTGGATTCTTAACCACTGCGCCACCAGGGAAGTCCCCACAGTACCATATTGAATAGAAGTGGTGAGGACAAACATCATTGTCTTGTTCCTGATCTTAAAGGGAAAGCATTCAATCTCTTACCATTAAGTTTAGTGTTAGCTGTAAGTACGTTTTTTGTAGATATCTGCAATAGGTAGAATTTCTAAAATGCTCCCCAAAAATCTTCCCACTAATCCCTTGAAAGACTGAATATACAAAATGACAATAGGAAGACCATATGTAAAAAAATAGATCTATGACTCACAACTTCTGCAGCAACCAGCCCCAAAGAGTCAGCACTTGGTCAGTAACTGCTAGCTTCCCTAATTTTTGCCTCCACTTCCAACTTAGGAAGAAAAAGAGAAAGCCAGGGCTTCCCTGGTGGCACAGTGGTTAAGAATCTGCCTGCCAATGCAGGGGACACGGGTTCGAGCCCTGTTCCAGGAAAATCCCACATACCACGGAGCAACTAAGCCCACGAGCCACAACTACTGAGCCCGTGTGCCACAACTACTGAAGCCCGCTCGCCTAGAACCCGTGCTCCGCAAAAAGAGAAGTCACCGCAATGAGAAGCCCGCACACCGCAACAAAGAGTAGCCCTTGCTCACTACAACCAGAGAAAAGCCTGTGCACAGCAACGAAGACCCAACACAGCCAGAAATAAAAAAATAATAAAACAAATAAATAAAATTTTTAAATTTTTTTAAAAAGAGAAAGCCAAATATGCTACCCTTAACAATCACATGGGATGTTCTGCTTACAATTAGCCCACCTCCACCTTCCGTATGCCAAAAGCCTTCAATAAGAGCATATGGTAAGCCTTCCCCTTTTCCCACTCCCCAGCCTGATTCTGAGTCTCTGCTAAATGCAAGTGATGGTGTCTTGCCTTTGTTCTTATATCAGTGATCTTCATTTATTCCCATGCCCTGGAATCTGTGAGCATGATGAGATCTCGCTCCTGTGATTATGTTATGTTATATGGCACAGTTGACATTAAGAGGGACATTATCTGCGTGGGCCTTATCTAATCACATAAGCCCTTAAAATTAGAGAAGTTTATGGGCCAAAGACTTTAACAGACACCTCACCAAAGAAGATATACAGACAACAAATAAGCATATGAAAAGACGCTCCACATTATATGTCAATCAGGGAAATGCAAATTAAAACAACAATAAGATACCACTACACACTTATTGGAATGGCCAAAATCCAGAACACTGACAAACCAAATGCTCGCAAGGATGTGGAACAACAGGAAGTCTCATTCATTGCTGGTGGGAATAAAAATGGTGCAGCCACTTTGGAAGACAGTTTGGCAGTTTCTTACAAAACTAAACATACTCTTGGAAATTCCAGGGCAGTCCAGTGGTTAGGACTCAGCGCTCTCACTGCCGGGGCCCAGGTTCAATCCCTGGTTGGGGAACTAGGATCCCACAAGCTGAGCAGCTCGGCCAAAAAAAAAAAAAAACAACTAAATATACTCTTACCCTACCATCCAGCAGTCATGCTCCTTGGTATTTACCCAAAGGAGTTGAAAACTTATGCCCACAGCAAAACCTGCATGTGGTGTTTATAGTAGCTTTATTCACAGTTGACAAAACTTGGAAACTACCAAGTCGTCCTGCAGCAGGTGAGTGGATAAAGTAATGGTAGTACATCCAGACAGTGGAATGTTATTCAGCACTAACAGGAAATGAGCTATCAAACTGTGAAAAGACAAGGAGGAAACTTACATGCATATAACTAAGTGAAAGAAACCAATCTGAAAAGACTACTTACTGTATGGTTCCAACTATATGACATTCTTGAGAAGGCCAAACTATGGAGACAGTGAAAAGATCAGCAGTTGCCAGGGGTTGAGGTGAGGGGTTGGATGAATAGGCAGAGCCCAGAGGATTATTAGGATACGAAAAGACTCTGTATGATACTACAGTAATAGAACCATTTCATTATACATTTGCCTAAACCCACAGAATGTACGATACCAAGAATGAACGTAAGGTAAACAATGGACTTTGGACGTTGATGATGTGTCAAAGTAGATTTATCAATTGTAACAAATATAAGGGATGTTGATAATGGTAGGAGCTGTTGAGAGGGGATACTCTGGAAAGGAACCTTGATAATGGGCGGGGCTACGCATGGTGGGATAGGAGGAATATGGGAAATCTCTGTATCTTCCTCTCAATTGTGCTGTGGGAAAAAAAAAACGCTCTAAAAAGAATCTAAAAGAAAAAATTAGAGACCTTTCTCTGATTAATAAAAAGGGAAGTCAGGCAGATTCAAAGTGTAAGAACTTGATACATCATTGTTGCTTTGAATATGAAGGGGGCCATGTGAGAAGAAATGTGGGCCTCAGGGAGCTGAGGGCAGAGCCTGGGTACCAGCCAGTAAGGAAACATAGACCTTAGACCTTCAACCTACAACCTAGAACCAGGTTCTGCCAGCAACTTGAATGAGCTAAAAAATAGATTCTTCTCCACGCCTCCAGGTGAGAGCCCAGCCAACACCAAACTGTGAGATCTTGTGCAGAGGGAGAAGTCCAGCGCATTCTGATTTCTGTGTTCAATGTTCTTTTATAGGATTTTTAAATGAGGGGGAAAAAAGTCTTTTATATTTACTCACTCATTTAATATTTCTAGTACTTTTCATTTTTTTATGTACATTTGAGTTTCTATTTCATGTCATTTTCCTTCAGCCTTTTACAATTTTTTGCAGTGCTAGTCTATTGGCAATGAATTATCTCAGCTTGTTTTGATCAAAAATGTCTTTATTTTACTCTACTTTTAAAGAATATTTTCACTACATACAGAATTCTAGGTTAGCAGGTGGTTTTTTTTTTAAATTTCAGCACATTGGATGTCATTCCTTTAACGTCTGGCTTATAGCTTCTGACAAAAATTCTGTAGTAAATCTCATTTTTGTTCTCTTGAATATGATGTGTCTTTTTTTCTCTAGTTTCTTTAAGATTTTCCTCTTTCTCACTGGTTTTCATCAGTTAGATTATTATGTGCTTTGATGTGGTATCTATTTATTCTGCTTGGTATTCACTGAACTTGCTGAATATTGAGATTTATATTTTTCATCAAATTTGGACATTTTTTTCCTATTTTTTCAAATTGTTTTCTGATCCCTGTCTCTTTTGGGGAGACACATATGTTAGACTACATGATACTGTCACTGAGGCTCTCTTCCTCTTCATTTTCCTTCAGATCTTTTTCTCTCTGTGCTTCAACTTAGAGAATTTCTATTACTACATCTCCAAGTTCATTAAATTTTCTCTTCTTTGGTGTCTAATCTACAGCTAAGCCCATTTGGTGTATTTTTTCACTGTAGACATTTTATTTTTTCAGCCCTAGATGTTCTGTTTGATTTCTTTTAATACCTTCAATTTCTCTCCTTATTGTCTTCAGGTTTTCCCTTAAATTTTTGAGCATGTTCATGATGGCTCTTTTAAAGTTCTTTTCTATTAATTTCATCATCTCTGTCATGTCTGTGTCTCTTTATATTTTTCTCCTGGTTACAGGCATCTCCTGGTTATGCTTCAATGAAGGTCTAACTTTTAATGGATGCTGAATGTGATGGCTGCTGAATGTGATGGCTTTGTGATATGTCACCTTGGCTAGGCTGAATTTCAGTCCCCAGAATTCCCTTTCTAGTAATGTTTCCAGTTATGGTAGGGTACAAGGGATATTTCTCTCATAGGAGTTGGAGCATGGAAGGGAAACTGCAGCTATTTTGTAATACACACACACACACACACACACTCACCCTTTCCCAGAGTTTGAATCAAACACAAATCTAGGTGCCGTTTTGAAGGAATTTTGCAGATGTAATTCAAGTCCATAATCAGTTGTCTTTAAGTTAATAAAATGGAGAGTATTCTAAGTGGGCCTAACTTAATCATTTGGAAGCCTTTAAAAGAGGGCTCTGTACATTTAGATATAAAGTCCCCTTGGAATTATTATATTATATATATATATATATATAGTTTTAATTAGGCTGTGAGGCAGGGGTCAATTCAAAAATACTGTTTTATTATTGCTCTACAGTGCCACCTTTGTCATAAATTATATAAATGCGCCTGTTCTTAGCTCTCCATTTCCATTCTATCAGTCAATTTGTCTATGTATATGTCAATACCATACAGTCTAAAAGTCTTATAGTAGAGTAAGAGTGAGTTCTATCACATCTATCTTCTTCAGCAGTGTCTTGGTTATTCTATCTATGAATTTCCATATAAATTTGAGAATCACCTTGCAAAAAGAAAAAAAAAAAAATGAGGCCTCGGGCCTCCGCTGAGCTCAGAGATTCCAAACAATGACTAGATCTGAAATTCTCTTCTTTCTTCTCCCCACCGTGCTTCCAGCCTACTGTGTGCTCCCCTGGCTGTCTGCCTGCCCTATGGACTCCAGGCTTGCTTAGCCAATTCCTACAATTGTGTAAGCCAGTTCCTCTAATAAATTCATGTCCTATATATATGACTCCTACTCATCCTGCTTCTCTGATTGAACCCTGACTACTTAACCCTTACACTGGTCATCATGAATATTACGGTTGTTGTTGAATGTCTGGATTTTGTTCTCTTCCTTTAAAGGGTATAGAAGTTAGCTCTAGCAGACAGTTATTTGTGAAACAGCTTGCATCCTTTGATTGCATCATTTGGCTTGTTTTTAAGCTTTGTTAGTGGAAGTCAAATAGGGCTGATTTAGCCCTACTACTAATGTACGACCCTTCTGGAGTCTTTACTAAATGATCCAGGTGTTCAAAGGGGTTTCTCCCCTTTGGCTAGTCATAACTCAAACATCCCCAAGCCCTACATGAGCTCTGGGAATTGTTCCATTTGGGGAATTATAGTTTTCTTTGCCTGGTGATGTGGATTTTCTTCCTATGTGGGCGTAACTAAGTACCCAGCCAAAGATTCAAGGAGACCACAGTGCTGACTTCTGGAGGGCTTTCTCTACATGGCTCCCTCCTCTCTGATACTCTGTCTGGCAAATTCCAGCTACTTTGGCCTCCCCTCAACTCACTGAGACCACTGGCTCTGCTTGGGTACCTCTTGTGCCATCATCAGGAAAGTGTCTCCAGGCAGAAAGCCAAAGCAATCTTAGGGCTCATCGCATTTGTTTCCTTTCTATTGGGAATCACAATTCTGCACTGCCCATTCTGTAATGTCTGAAAACATTTTTTTAATATCGTTTGTCTAATGAATTGGTGTTTATGTCAGGAAGGTAAGTCTGGTACTAGATATTCCATCATGGACAAAAGTGGAAACCCACCTCCTTGTCTGGAAAATGGAAAAGACTTTCAGCGCATTCAATGCTGGCAGGAAAGAACCATTAGAGAGGAAGAAGTTGAAGATAGAAAAGAGGGGGTGACTGATGGTCAAGGTCTCTGAAGAGCAGGGCTTTGTGCATACATGGCCTTGGGGAAGAGGAGAGAAAAGAGTTGGGGACCTTACAAAGAGAGACAGCAGCTGTTTGGGTTGATGTGCAGTCAGAGTGTTAAGGCTTCAGTTGTCTTAAGGACTGTCTAGTCTAAAGCTCCATTGTATAAATGAAGAAACTTCAGCTACCGGGCTTGTGACTTGCTCAAGGTTATAGTTTCTCTGAGTGGCAAAAGCAAATGCAGCCCCTCTATTTCTGTCTCTTCCAGGTTTTCTTCCTAACTTGCACCTCTATTTCAGAATGCTTTGTAGATTCCTTTTCCTCCACCCACATCTTCCAGACTCCAAATCCTTATTGCTCTTATTTGTGCACCAAGCCAGAAGGAGGGGTGGCTTCAGTTAGGTTTGAAGATGTGAGCTACTTCAGGATGGACAAATAAGGGAGAGAAGGGTGATCTGAGTCTGGGCGAACAACCAAAGCAGAGTTACAAATGATGCATTCTTCTGGGAGCAGAGAGGAAAATAAGCCAGCTAGAGCAAAGGATTTTGTCTATGAAGGCTGAAAATTAGGGTACCAGATTATGGAGAGCTTTGAATGCCAGGGGGAGGAATTAAGAATTATCTCTGCTTTCATTTATTCATTAATTTATTTTTTTAATGTATCAAATGCTTACTATGTGCAGTCTCTTTACTTGGGACTCAGTTGGGAGCCATTGAGAATTTTAATGAAGAGAGTGAAAAGATGAAAGAGGCAAATACCAGGATGTACATGGAATAATACCAGGTCCTTTGAAACATAATAAGTAAATTCACACTTGAAAGCTGAACCTAAGAGACTGTGCTTACTACAAAACGTAAAATAGATAGCTAGTGGGAAGCAGCCGCATAGCACAGGGAGATCAGCTCGGTGCTTTGTGACCACCTAGAGGGGTGGGATAGGGAGGGTGGGAGGGAGGGAGACGCAAGAGGGAAGAGATATGGGGACGTATGTATATGTATAACTGATTCACTTTGTTATGCAGCAGAAACTGACACACCATCGTAAAGTAATTATACTCTAACAAAGATGTTTAAAAGAAAAAAAGAGAGACTGTGCTTACCTGAAAATATAGGTATTGTCTTTGTTTTCCTGACATGGGTGCACACACAGTTGGCTGTGTATTCAGTTCAGTGAATGGCAGAGCAGAAAACCCCAGAACTAGGATTCAGAAGACCTTGGTTTTGGTCCTGGTCCTGCTTCTGTGTCACTTCACTTTCTAATCCTTTGTCTCCTCGTCTAAAAGAAAAAAGAAGAAAGAAAGAAAGAAAAGGAACAAAAGACCAGAGATTTCTCTTTGGATTTAAATCCTAAAGCTTCCTTCTCTTGGCCAGAATAAGATTCATTAACTTATTCAGGGATCTTTATTAAGTGCTTTCATGCTAAGCACAGTCCCAGTGGCCAGGATACAAATGTTAGAAGATAGCATCCCAACCTCAAAGCATCTCATTCCGGGATCTCATATACATTAAAATACTGTAAACGTGGGTGGATGGAGAAGCAAGGACACAACTACTTAGGTCGCCCAGCCTCCCGCGCTGAATCACTTAGACCGTCTGGCTTCCTTTGCTGTAAAGGGTGGACACTGGGCCTCCATCAGTCACTTCACAGAGTACGGTATCCAGTGAGAGAAGAGACCTTCAGACACGTCAAGACACAAGTGTATCACAGGTCGCATGGTGAGGGCAGTGAGCTTGCTGGAGCTCTTGGTGGAGCCCATCTCCCTCTGAAGGGAATGTAAAGCAGATAATTTTAGACTGACTTTCCTGAGTCCCAGTCTGACAAATGGAGCCTCTGCAGCCCAGGGGCAAGTCGTATTTGAGTGCTTGGGCTGCCACAACAAAACACGCAGACGGGGGGCTGGAAGTCCAAGATCGCTGCGCAGGCAGGGTTGGTTTCTCCCGAGCCCTCTCTCCTTGGCTCACAGACGGCTGCCTTCTCACTGAGACCTCACAATGGCCTTTCCTCTGTGCTGGTGCATCTCTGGTGTCTCTTCTGTGTCCAAAACTCCTCTTCCTGTAAAGGCACCAGTCAGCTTGGATTAGGGCCCACACCAGCAGTCTCATTTTAACTTAATCACCTCTCTAAAGGCCCTATCTCCAAAGTATACAGTCACGTTCTGAAGTCTTGGAGGCTAGGACTTCAACATAGGAATTTGGGGGGACCACAAGTCAACCTACAGCAGAAGTCAGGTCTGGGTCTCACTGCTTAGCACAGTGGGGATAAGGATGAGGGGCAAAGGCAGGGGCAGCTCTCCTCTGAGGCGAAAGCACTGCCCATGTGCCATGGCATCAAAGAACCAAAAAAAAAAAGGAAGCAAGCAAGCAGCTTCCAGGGCAGGCACAGTTGCATAGAATGTGCGAACATGGCCCTTTTCCAAAATTAGAGAACCCTGCTCAATTGTGTGGCTCTAAATAGTGCCTGTTGATGCTGCTGTCAGCTTTTTTCAGACCTCATCCTTGGCATCTCTTAACCCTTTTCTGAGCACCGGCGTGGCCCTGAGGACAGAAGCGTTGAGTTCTTCCCTCCTGGGCTGCGAGAGCCCTCCTGCCGGCCTGTGGGCTCCATTCATCTGGATGTTCTCTCCTTCTCTCATCTCACTTTCAATGCTGGCCATTACTCCCAAGAAGAGAAAGGCGGGGGTCTGGCGCACCGAACAAGAAATTATTTCAAAGAAAGCCCGTTGCCATGGGAACCGGTTGTCAAATGCTTTTCTGCGCGGGAGGTGTCGAGCGGGGCCACAGATTTTCTTAAGCACTGCCTGCTTTTCTTTTTAATTTGTGACAAGAACAATGAATGATTGGAGAGGGAGATGGGCAGGAAAGCACTTGTCTGTCAGAAATTCATCCTGACAGCGAGCCAGGGGTTTTAGGTATGGCCTGTTCTAACGGAGCCTTCAAATTGCAGTGCTTAGGGACGGGGGCGGGGGGGCCGTGGTGGAGACGGGATGAGGAAGCAGTGAGAAAGCCGCCCTAGATGGATCAGAAAATGTTCCTAGAGGGACTTCCCTGGCGGTCCAGTGGTTAAGACTCTGCACTTCCAATGCAGGGGGCACCAGTTCTATCCCTGGTCGGGGAACTAATATCCCACATGCCGCGTAGCGTGACCAAAAAATTAAAAAAAGCAAAAACAAAGAAAATGTTCCTAGAGCTTTTACTCTGTGTTCAGCCTCAGGCTAGGCTCTGTCGGGGATGCTGAGGAAGTCAGATTAGTCTGTAGTTTTGGAGAGTCACAATCTCACTGGGGAAGTGGAACCAAGACCCACAGAATAAGAGGAATGACAGAAGCCACTGTATGATATTGACATGTGTTTCCTCTGTAAAGATGCCCCATCTACCTGTGCAGTACTGCCTGGAGCGGATGCAGACTCTGAGAGTTGCATGGCTACGCATGACCCCCATCCTTGAATGGCTGTTTCCCTTTGCTTGGGACCAAAGCTCTGGCCCAGCCACTAGGCAAGTGGCTCACTGACAGACACCTTTAAGTCCACCTCCGCTTTGGCGTCAAAGCCACCCTCTTTCCGGGGTGGCTTGGACAGTGACCCAGCATGACGCAGCACGAGTCCCCAGCCGTCCCCACCCATCACTCCTCTGCAGGCGCTTGTTCAGAGTTCCCATCAGGCTGCAGGGGACAGTTCTGTTTCGTGGTCTGACTGAACCCACCCCTGCCCCATCCTGCTTCCTGCCTTTTCCTCTCACAGATGTTACTGCTGATAAACTTTTTCACTCTTTTTTTCGGCGGGGGCGGGCATAGTTGCTTTACAATGTTGTGTTAGTTTCTACTGTACAGCAAAGTGAATCAGTTATACGTATACATATATCCCCTCTTTTTTGGATTTCCTTCCCATTTAGGTCACCACAGAGCACTGAGTAGAGTTCCCTATACAGAAGGTTCTCACTAGATATCTATTTCATACCCAGTGGCAAATATATGTCAATCCCAATCTCCCAATTCATCCCCCTTTCCCCTTGGTATCTACGCATTTGTTCTCTACATCTGTGTCTCTATTTCTGCTTTGCAAATAAGATCATCTATAGCATTTTTCTAGATTCCACATACATGCATTAATGTATGATATACGTTTTTCTCTTTCTTACTTCACTCTATATGACACTCTCTAGGTCCATCCACGTCTCTGCAAATGACCCAATTTCATTGTGGTACATGACTCTTTTTCAGTTATGGTTTTCTCAGGGTATATGCCCAGTAGTGGGATTGCTGGGTCATATGGTGGTTCTATTTTTAGTGTTTTAAGGAACCTCCATACTGTTCTCCATAGTGGCTGTATCAATTTACATTGCCACCAACAGCGCAAGAGGGTTCCCTTTTCTCCACACCCTCCCCAGCATTTATTGTTTGTAGATTTTTTGATAATGGCCATTCTGACCGGTGTGAGGTGATACCTCATTGTAGTTTTGATTTGCATTTCTCTAATGATTAGTGATGTTGAGCAGCTTTTCATGTGTTTGTTGGCCATCTGTTAAACTTTTTCACTCTTAATTCATCTCAGTGTCTGCTTCTCTCAGGACCGCAGCAGAGCCAAATTTTCACCGGTCAGGAGGTGACGACTGGAATCTATAGTTAATCAGAAAATGTTGGTCATAAAGGTGGCCTTAGAAAGCTTTAGCGCAGATGTGCCTATATCCTTTGGGGCTCAGGGATGCCTCCGAATCTGGAAAAAAAGCCTCTAGATAGAGTTTCCAGGAGCAGTGGAAGCAACTAACATCCAGGATGGACATGCCTCCTGGGTGCCTGAGCCTAGTGGCAGAGCGCACGCTGGGTCCTTCTGACTGTGGTGTGATTTGTTTCCGGAAGCACAGCCTTGGCCTGGTTTGCCATCCTTTCTAGAGAGCCAATGACCTGCCCAACATCCTTTCCTCAATTCCTTTTCTTCTTAAATTACCCAGAGAAAATTTCTGCTGTTCATCGCTAAGAACCTGCTCTAATTCAGGAGCGAGGGGACACCGGATTACAAGAAGTGACTTTCCTCATGGGAGCGGAGGAAACATTGAATCTGAAAAGTCACTGGAGATGAGGCAGGTCCCAAAGAGAACGGCTAAAGTGCAACATTATTCATAAGGAAGTCTAATCATTCAGACGTCTGAAGCCAATCCCTGCTGAGCTTCTTTGCGGAAGGATGCGTGTGGATGACCAGAGATGTGCGTACGGTTCTCTGCCCCGTCACCCCCAGCTCACTGAGCCCTCACCCACCTTGCCTTCTGGCTGCTGGGTACATACCTGCTTCAGTTAGAGCCTCCAGTGAACAAGGAAGAGTAAAGGTAGGTGTCATAGGTTAAACTGTGCCCCCCGCCACCGGCAAGATTCATATGTTGAAGTCTTAACCCCCCTGGACCTCAGGCAGTGACTTTATTTAGAAACAGGGTCACTGGAGATGTAATTAGTTAAGATGAGGTCGTACTGGAGTAAGGTGGGTCCCTCATTCAATATGACTGGTGTCCTTATATAAAGGGGAAACCTGGACACAGACGCGCACACGGGGAGATCGCCACGTGAAGATGAATGCAGAGGTCAGGGTGCTGCATCTATGATCCAAAATGTCAAACACCAGAAGCTGGAGGAGAGGCATGGGACAGATTCTCCCTCACATCCCGCAGAAGGAACCAACCTTGCTGACACCCTGATCTCAGACTTCTGGCCTGCAGAACTGGAAGACAATGGATGTCTGTTGTTTAAGCCACTCCGTTTGCGGTACCTTATTATGGTAACCCTAGCAAACAAATTCAGTGGGAGTGGGGAAGAATGCACGCCCCCACTGAGGTAACTTCGAGTTTTGGTTTGGGGCAGGGATTGGCCAGCCAGGTGATGACCTAAGTGGGATATCAATTAGACCGCCAGACGAGTTGGGATTGGAAACTCCAGGTTTCAAGTTGATTCATATCCTGATGACCTTTGCTCCAACTTCCCTTCTATACTTAGCGTGTAGCCACGTGGTTGTATTTGGAAGACGGTAGAACTTGTAAGAGGGAGGTGGAAACTTCTTAAATCTTTGTGAACACCTCTTTCTTAGACTTAAACCAGGATACTGCTTCACTCCCCTGGTAGAGTAGACATTTGCCGGAGTGCCAGCAAAGAGAGCACCAAATAGTGTCTAAAAGTTGTCTCCAAAGACTAAAAAGGCTGCCATGATTAGGGCATGGGTCCACGTTGTTGTAACAGGAATATGGGAGATGAGGAATCACCCTCGTACAAAATGATGATGTCTTTCCTTCCTACCTCCTTCTCTGTCCCTCTGGGCACCTGGCTACGCTCCATCCTCAAGCGGCTCCAGAAGCCCAGCTTCTCCGAGACGTGCCCTGAGCACGCTAGGCTCAGTGCCTGGGGCTGATGGGAAGGTTTTCATGTTAATTTTTTTTAGAGTCAGATGGGAAAAAAATGACTGTCATAATAATGGATTTATAACAGTGAATCCAGCTTGGATTACATTCACATTTATACCAATACAGCTGTAATACATAATTTCATCTTTCGTCAGAAGAAGGGGCTATGTCCTGACACCAACTGGGTTGCCTACAATTCAGCTCAGTTCTGACACTAACTGATGTTAGCACAGACCTCACAAGTTAAGGGCTCAGTCCTACAAGACCACCTTCACTTCAAACACCAGCCACGGTCTCAGGTATCCCCAAGCTACCCATGCTTCTGCCTAGCCAGCTGCAAATTCAGGGGTTCCCACAACACCTCCCCTACTTGATAATTCACTAGAACAACTCAAAGATCCCAGGAAAGCACTATACACACGATTACCATTCTATTATAACAGAGACAACTGAGGAACAGCCAACTAGAAGCAACACGTAGGGCAAGGTCTAGGGAGGTAGAGGTGCAGGCACTTCTGTTCCACTGGGGGGATATATTGGTATATTGACTAAGTTCACTAACCAGGAAGCTTCCTGAGCTGTGTTGTTCAGTTTCTGTCAAGAGTTCAATACTTGGGCCTGGTTGAGGAAGCCATTGGCCACATGATCAAACTCAATCTCCAGCCCCCCCTTCCTTCCCTGGAGGTGCATGGTGGGGTTGGGTGAGAGTTTCAGCCCTCCAATCATGCGGTGGGTTTTTCTGGCACCAGTCTCCATACTGAAGCTATTTAGGGGCCCCGCCATGAGTCACCTTGTCCACATGAACTCAGGTATGTCTAAAAAGGGTTAATTACAGGGACTTCCCTGGCAGTCCAGTGGTTAAGACTCCGTGCTTCCACTGCAGGGGGCACGGGTTCGATCCCTGATGGGGAACGAAGATCCCACAGGCTGCATGGCCAAAAAAGAAAGGGGGGGGGCACTCATTATAAATAACAAAAGATGCTTCCATCATCTGGAAAGTCCAAGGGTTTTTTTTTTTTTTTTGGCCGCACTGCAAGGCTTGTGGGATCTTAGTTCCCCAACCCGGGATTGAACCCAGGCCCTCACCCTCAGCACTGAAAGCACCGAGTCCTAACCACTAGACCACCAGGGAGTTCATTATAAATAACAAAAGATGCTTCCATCATCTGGAAAGTCCAAGGGTTTTTTTTTTTTTTGGCCGCACTGCAAGGCTTGTGGGATCTTAGTTCCCCAACCAGGGATTGAACCCAGGCCCTCACCCTCAGCACTGAAAGCACCGAGTCCTAACCACTGGACCACCAGGGAGTTTCCTGGAAAGTCCAAGGGTTTTTGAAGATCTGTGCCAGGAACTGGGAACAAAGACCATGGTTTTTTGTTTGTTTGTTTTTGTTGTTTTTTATTTAGTATCCCATGGGGACCCAGGAAGGCAAGCCAGCCCAGGGTCCCACAATGCATCCCCTGAGCTGTGCTCTCAGGGCCCAGTGGGAGCCATCCGAAGGCCCACCGCACCCAGCAGTGGTCACAACAACACAGATCCCAAGGTGGAGTATTGCTGCAACCCCCAAATCTAATCTGGTCTCTGCTGGTCCCCATCCAACCTCCAGCTTTGCTCAGCCTTCCTACCTGCAGTCTCCCCTAGGCTTTGGGACCCTCAGTGTAGCACGTGAGTTTCTCCCCTCCGTCCTGGCTCGGTGCTCTCACACTAACTTTGTTTTTTCTCACACTGGACTTCCCGGTCTCAAGACACTCATAAGCCACCTCTGTGGAGTTCGGGCCCCCTCCCCTGGCCTCTGCCCCTGAATGGTCAAGTACGAACACCATCTCTTTAAACGGTTTCCACATCAGAACCGATCCTGTCCTGTATCCACATCCTCCTCCTCCCTTCCTGTCGAGTCTGCTGGCTCTTCAGGCCCACGCTCTCGGCTGGCTGTCTCAGGCTAGTAGAACGGCACCAAAGAAAAGGTCAAGTCCGCAAATCTGTCCCGGCTCCCGCATGTCCCCAGCGACCCCAGGCCGGTCCCACTGGCCATCCCATGACTACTTCATCTACTTGCATTTGCCAGGAACTGGGACATTTGAATAAGGGGAGTAAAAAAAGCAATCGTCTAATTTTGGAACTTCAGGCGCTCCGACAGCTGGTGAGGGGAGATATCTGCTGGGAGAAGACGTAACTCAAATCACACCTCCCAGGAGGCTGCCTGCGCAGCCTGCT
Source organism: Physeter macrocephalus (assembly GCF_002837175.3). Classification (NCBI taxonomy): domain Eukaryota; kingdom Metazoa; phylum Chordata; class Mammalia; order Artiodactyla; family Physeteridae; genus Physeter; species Physeter macrocephalus. The sequence continues at coordinate 96,691,844 of NC_041222.1, read as the reverse complement.
CAGACAGCCAGCCCCAACCAAACACCATGCCCTTTCAGAGACCAGGAGCGATGATCAATGCAGCCTGTGCTTTCGCTCAAGATACTGACTTTGTAAACGTTGAGTTGAAAGCCTTATAATAGATGAGACTCAATACAAAGAGAAGTGGGGCAGTGGAGGTCTTCAGGGAATTGAAAGAACATAAATGATCAATGCAATGAAACTTGCAAGAGAGGAGAAGTTCGACTTAATTCTGCTGGGAGGACCTGTCTTCTCAATATACTTTCCCCTACATTCTTCATTTCTTCAGGTTCCTTCACAGGAACCCCATGCATTACCTATCCTCTTACAATGAAATAGAGAAGAAGGGAATGGGGCAGGGGCGGAGGGGAAGGGGGTGAGTTCTAAGCTGCAGAAAGCAGTCTACCTATGGGGCCGGCCAGGGGACTCGTGGAAACCACTCTGCTATGGGGTCCAGTAAAAGGAAAATACAGTTTAGCAAGTAATGCTGGGTCCCAAATGGCAGCTGTTTCCAGTGGCAGGCCAGGCAAACAGGTGGCAATAAGTGGAGCAGGGTGGGAGGGGGTGGAATTCTAAAAACTAGAAAGGAAGGGACTGATACTTATTTAACTCTTTCCATATGCCAAACGCTATGCCAGGCACTTTGCAGATATTATCTCATTTAACCTCTTGACAATCTCCACCAGAGAGTATATTTTTTTAAGATTTTTTTGGTTTTGATGTGGGCCATTTTTAAAGTCTTTATTGAATTTGTTACAATATCACTTCTCTTTTATGTTTTGGTTTTTTGGCCATGAGGCACATAGGATCTTAGCTCCCCAACCAGGAATTGAACCCACACCCCCTGCATTGGAAGGTGAAGACTTAACCACTGGACCACCAGGGAAGTCCCCCCAGATACTCCATTTGAAAAATGAGGAAACCTCAAAAAACTAAAAATAGAGTTGCCATATGATCCAGCAATCCCACTCCTGGGCATATATCCAGACAAAACTATAATTCCAAAAGATACATGCACCTCAGTGTTCATGGAAGCACTGTTTACAGAAGCCAAGACGTGGAAACAACCTAAATGTCCATAGACAGAGGAATGGATAAAGAAGATGTGGTTGGTACATATATACAATGGAATATTATTTAGCCATAAAAAAGAATGAAATAATGCCATTTGCAGCAACATGGATGGACCTAGAGATGATCATACTAAGTGAAGTAAGTCAGAAAGAGAAAGATAAATACCATAAGGTATTGCTTATATGTGGAATCTAAAATATGATACAAATGAACTTATCTACAAAACAGAAACAGACTCACAAACATAGAGAAGAGACTTGTGGTTACCAAGGGGGAGAGGGGGTGGGGGAGGGATGGATCGGGAGTTTGGATTTAGCAGATGCAAACTATTACATATAGGATGGATAAACAGCAAAGTCCTACTGTATAGCACAGGGAACTATATTCAATATCCTATAATAAACCATAATAGAAAAGAATATGAAATCCTATAATAAACCATAATAGAAAAGAATATGAAAAAGAGTATATATATATATATATATATATATATGTATAACTGAGTCACTTTGCTATACAGCATAAATTGACACAACATTGTAAATCAACTATACTTCAATAAAATAAATTTTAAAAAAATTTAAAAAATAAAAATGAGGAAACCAAAATTCAGCAGTCACCCAGTGGGTAAATGACAGGGATGGAATCTGATCCCAGATCCTGGCCTCAAAGCCCACGGCCTTACCCTACAATACTAAAGCATATGAGGGGGAGGGATAGATTGGGAGTTTGGGATTGACATGTACCCACTGTTGTATTTGAAACACATAACCACAAGGACCTACTGTACAGCACAGGGAACTCTGCTCAATACACTCTAATAACCTAAATGAGAAAAGAATTTGAAAAAGAATTTTTTAAAACTATTAAAAAAACAAAATAAAATAAAGCATCTGAGAAGTCAGCTAAAGTGGGTTCTGGGGACCACAGGGTCTCCATGGCAGGTACCAATCCTTAGAAGGCAGTCTAGAAAGAGAAAGATCATTCCCCTCTAACTATAGGACCCAAGTACTCAAGAGTCGCCAGGGCAGAAAGCTAAGGGCTGACCATTAACAATAATATCTCAATGGTTGAGTTATAACGTGGGGCTGGAGCTGCTTGAACTCCTCCTGCCTCAGGTCTGGACTCAACTGTGATCTATAATCTGCCCACTATGTGTCTCCCTTACTAAGCTGTGAGTTCCTTAAGTGTTCTTTGTGTCCACAGCTGGTGGTGCAGCACCTGGTTCCACCAGGGGTAGGCGCTCCATAAATGATGGTGGGATGTGTGAATGAAAGAATGGATGAATGCGTCCTTAATTGAGGGGCAGTGTGGCAGAGACTACTGAATCAGGCAGTGACTGAGCAGACAAGGTATCAAGGGGAAGCTAGAGTCCCCCAGTCCGCCGCAGGAACTTCAGCGATCCCTGGTTAGAATTCTCTACTAGGATTCTTTGTACTTCTGAGTGGGTTTTTAAACCCACACACACTTGGACTATTAAATAAACACAAGGTTTATTTTTTTCCTACAAATTTAAGGCTGAATGGACTTAATTTTTCATTTCACTTGCTTTTTGTATGTGGCAGGGGTGGGGGATGGGCACTGTACACAGTGTTAGAGAAGGTCGAGGGAAAGTTCTGGGCTGCTCAGAAGCAACCAGTTCATTGCTTATCCAAGGCCACAAAAAGCCTGGAATCCTAGCATCCTCCTTCTGAGATGTTCCCATGGAAACCATGCTTGGGCTATTCTTGCACAAGGGCAACTTCTAGCACAATCAGCCCTGGCTCCTGAGAGAATGCAGTGCCTGAGGTAGGAACCAGCAGACAAGCTGTGAGAAGGGAAAAGCAAAAAGATTGCTGCTCTACAACCAGAACATACATCTTCCTCTTCCCTCCTCTCACCCCCACTTTCCCAGGCACCCCGATGGGAAATGTGCCAGCCCCTGAGTGACATGAAGCACAGACCTCCCCTGGCCTGAGTGATGGGACCAGCAGGCATCTGCCAGGGAAGGCTACAATGTAAACTGCACCCTGTCATGTCAGCGGAGGAAGTGAGACGGGGCTGAGGGGCAGAGGAGGAATTTTGCACAGAGCAATGAGTTTGATGCATCCTGCCGCGTGGTCTGATGGTGACCAGGTATAACCGGGACAAGGGGGAAATTATGCTGCTTCCCTGGACAGGGAGACGATGTCCATCCCAGCCAATGCCCCACTCCTGGTCCACCGGTTAGTCGTTAAGGCAGGAGCCACTGGAGTTGCCACCTTCGTTCCTAATGCCAGCTCCTTATCTGCTTCCATGCCACCTGCTAGGTGTGTGACCTTGGGACACTGCCTGACCTCTCTAAGCCTCTGCTCCCTTATCTGTCAAATGAGGGTAATGAGATCGGATGCATAAGGTTCTCGCAAAGGAGGTGATATATGGGACGTCCTCGCCATATCTCTATAACTGTTTATACGGCACATGCTCAAGCATAAATTAGAATCTGTTGGCAGGATGCAGGGATATCTTGTAGGACATCGGGAGGGGAATAGACGCAGGCGCCTTGAGGGCCTGGAACCAGGAGCTGGGACTAAACGGTCTCTTGTCTCTAGCGCTTTAGACTCTCCGCCTCGATCTGCTCATCAGCTCACCCCACCTCTCTGTGTGCAGGAAAGAAATGGTCATGCCAGCCCTGATTCCACGTAGCCTTATGACTCGTAAGCTCAATATGAGCTAGAAGAGTCTCTGTGCCAGCCCCCAGTTCCAGGAAAATTGTCTCATTCACCCACGCTCAGTCAGGGCTCCCCACTATGGTCCATCAGGTGTGACCAGACGAAGCCAGGGTCACCTCTCTCCCTTTCGCAGTGAGGGACCTCAGAGAAGGGAGCACAGAACGAACAGGCACCCGAAGTATTCTCTGCTTCCTCAAAGTCCTCCTCGGTGGAATTCTCCCGAAATCTCTGGGCAGATGACTCAGCAGGAGGCTGTGGTCCAGACTTTCTCCTAATATATACCCTGTCCTGCATAAGACAGGCTGCGAGCTCCTGGGAGAAACAGAGGGGCCCCACGTGCGCCCATCACGTGGTCACATCATCCATATGTGAAAGGAGTCAGACAAAGCCGAACTCAGGAACCTCCTTCCTGCTGGTCTAATGTAGGGTGCAGAAATTCAGATCTCACAAACGTGTCCAGATTTTAGCCTCTGGAATACCGAGAGCTTCCCTGGAGTTCTAGTGAATGGCAATGATGTAAAACACAAGCTGATGTAAAATATTTCCAGCCTAGTCGCATGCTGGGAGAAAGAAGCATTCTTTTATTATACTGGATCTTTTCCCAGAAAGTCAAAAGCCATTCTCCCTTGCTGAGTTTAATAAGATTCATCTGTCACCTGGGTTAGAGTCGCTCACGTTTTGGGGCGATTTTTTATCTGTGTTGTTATGCCAGCCTCAGAGGAGGATCAATTAGTCCTGTATTGAGAAGCCCCTAGGGAAGTGCTTCATTTAGTCACTCATTCATTTGACAAATATTTCTCAAGTGCCTGTTAGGAGGGTGACAGTGTATTGAGCACTGGATAAAAAGGTGGGCAACGACAGGCAAAATCCTCAGTCGCACGGGGTTCACAGTCTAATGGTGAAACGGGCACTGTGAAAGCCGCACCATCAAATCACACCTGTGACAGGTGTTCCACGGGAGAGAGAACCTGCGCTGTAAGAAGGAGGTCTGTCCCGCTCAGGAAGTTGGTTTCTTTGCCGAGTGATGCTTGAGCTGAGTGATGAATCCTGAGTAGGTGTTCCCAGGAATCGAGGCGAGGAAAAGGATTGTGACTGGACAAAAGTGCATGTGCCGATGAGTGGGGTGCGGGGTGAGGGTTGTGGTAGACGGACCCTGTCAGGGTTTTACCTATTCTGCAAGCAGGAGGGTAACGTGAAGGGATTTGCCTGCTGAAGAGGTCTCTCTAGCTCTCGTCCCATTTGCAGTCCTTTAGGCAAGAAAAAAGGTAGCCTGAACTAGGTTCTTATTGTATTTGGTGGTGGCAGTGGTGGCAGTGGAGACAAGCGAATGGATCTGAGAAATATTTTGGAGCTGCCATTGCCAGGACCTGGATAAGAGGATGAGGGAGTGGAGTGATGAAGGGTGACCCTGAGGGCTCTTGGCTTGCCCAAGTGGATGAGACAGAGATGGGGACTGCTGGAAGAGGACCAGGATTGGGTGTTAAGCATTATAGATTCCTCCACTTCTATATGTCTTTCTCTGTCTAATCTAGTCTAGGTTTATCTCAAAGAGAGATCAGCACTTTCAAAGAGCTTGGAATAAATAGGTTAATAAATCTTATCTGACTTCGAGGCATCAGTGGACCCCAGCTGTCACCTGGGTTACACATTTTATGAAAAGAGAGCAACAGAGAGAAAATAAGCAGCATGTGAGCAGATGCAAACATCGTATGTCATTAGGCAATTGCAAGTCAAAACCACAATGACAAACCACGAAACACCTATTAGAATGGCTAACATCCAAAAATCCAACAATACCAAAAGTTGACAGAGCAACAGGAAGTCTCATTCATTGCTGGTGGGAACGCAAAATGGTACAGCCACTTTGGAAGACAGTTTGGGAGTTTCTTACAGAACTAAACAAAATCTTACCATACCATCCAGCAATTGTGCTCCTTGGTATTTATACCCAAATGAGTTTAAAACATATGTCTACACAAAAACCTGCACGTGGATATTTATAGCAGCTTTATTCAGAATTGCCAAATCTTGGGAACAACCAAGATGTCCTGCAGTGACTGAGTGGATAAACTGTAGCACATCCAGACAATGGAATATTATTTGGTACTAAAAAGACATGAGCTATCAAGCCATGCAAAGACTTGGAGGAAACTCAAATGCATATTACTAAGTGAAAGAAGCCAATCTAAAAGACTTCATACTATATGATTCCAACTATATGACATTCTAGAAAAGGCAAAATTAAGACAATAAAAAGTCAATGCTTGCCAGAGATTGGGCCGATGGCAGTGGGGGTGGAGGGAGGTGTGAGGAGAGAAAAGAGTGATGCATAGGTGAAGCACAGGAAATTTTTAGGGCAGTGGAACTAATCTGTATGATACTTTGAAGGTGGATACATGTCATTATACATTTGTCCAAACCCATAGAACTCTTTGTACAACACGGAGAGTGAAACATGATACAAACTATGGACTTTCATTAATCATAGTGTATCAGCTTTGTTTCATTAATTGTAACAAATGCAGCATACTAATGCAAGATGTTAATAACAGAAGCAACTGTAGGGGAGAGGGGTAGTATATGGGAACCTTCTGTACTAGCTGCTCAATTTTTCTGTAAATCTAAAACTTAACATAAAACATATTAGTTGAAAAAAGGAGAGCAAACGGACAATGTTTATTTCTGTATGATAAAAGTGACATCATTTTCTTTCGTATTTCACTGTAATCCCATAATTTCAACATAAGGTTTCATTATTTATTTTTAAAATTGTTAATTACATGATTGACACATAAGTACTTCCTCCTTGAAAGTATGTGAAACACCACAGAAGGACTTAAGAGTCAACCCCATTCCATTCTGGAATGGTAACCATAGATAATGTGGTGAGACACCTTCTGGGTAGTCTCTGTGCATCTTCTCTGGATATACATATACCAATGCACAGTTGTTTTACTTGGAAATGCGTTCATCTAGAAACTTTCTTTAAAGTGACTTAAAGGGGGGTTTGATTTGACTCACAGTCCAAGAATTCTGGACATGAGTTGGTCCTAGAGTTAGCCCAGAAGCTCAGTGACATTAGGGGACACCACTGTCTTGATGATTCCCAGGAGCTTTTACTCCTGTTTGCGACCTCGTGGCTGCAAGATGCCTGTACCCTCCCAGTGGCCCACCTGCTACATCTCTGTGTTCAAGGTGGGAAGAAGAGGGGAGATCTGCTGTATCTGATCTTTTTTTTTTTTTTTCATGGCTCACGGGCCCAGCCGCTCCGTGGCATGTGGGATCTTCCCGGACCGGGGCACGAACCCGTGTCGCCTGCATCGGCAGGCGGACTCTCAACCACTGCGCCACCAGGGAAGCCCTATATCTGATCTTTTATCAGGAAAGGAAAGATTTCCAGAAACCTACCAATAGGCTTCCGTATGTTTCACTTGCCAAATGTGTCCCATGGCCACCTCTAGATGCAGTGGAAGCAGAAAGGCAAATGTTTAACTGTTCCAACCATCCAAGGAGGTGGCACCAAGGAGGCAGTTTGATAGCTGCTTTTGGATCAACAGCTGTGTCTGACGGAACTGCTAATTGTTTAGTTTGTATATGTTTTTCAAACAATATTGTATGTCTTAGAGATTCTCTGTCAGTAATTTTATACCGTTTTTTAAAAATTCTGTATTATATTGCATAGTATAAATAGATGACATTTTTTGTTTCACACGGATAAACACTTACATTGCTCCTAAATTTCCCGATTTCAAACAATGCTGCAGCGAACTCCTTGTACGAGTTTCTTTGAGCACATGCAAAAATATTGTTCTAGGATAGTTACAAGTGCAATTGTTTGTCAGAGGATTAGTGTTTTTAAAACTGATGGATTCTGCTGAATTGCCCTCGAAATGGGCCGACTTACACCCCCACCAGCACTGTATATGAGTGTCTATTTCCCACACCCCCACGAACACTGGAAATTCTAAATATTATCCAAATAAGGAGCAAAAATATCATTGTTTTATTCTTATTTATTGGATGATGGGGTTTCAGCTGATTCTCTAGGATGTCTATAGTAGATAATTTTAGTAACTGCCAATAATAGTCTTGTCTCTTCAATATTTGAAATTTTTATTTGGATTAGCCTTTCTTTGGGTTTTGGAAGGCTTTACAAAAGCCTTTTTTAGTTAAAAACTTGGTTCACTTAGGTTCTGTTTATTATTTTCTAAAATGTGCATTTGAAGCTATACATTTACTCTGGCTACTGCTTTGTATTCATCCATGGGATTTTACATATGATGGTCTTTTTATGTATATTTAGAAATATATACATTTCTAAATAACTTATTTTTTCAGTTTTTTTATTGTAAGAGGGAGATTTTGCTCATTATATATCTTATTCATTTGTTATTTTATATACTTGTTACTTTAGACACTTCAAAATTACACACAATAATAATAAATTCAAGCAAATACTTCATACATGAGGCTATATGTAAAAATGCCCAGACCCACCTCCAACCCTTCCCCAGAGGTATTCACTACCAACAGCTTTTGATTCTTTCTTAAGTACCATATGAGTGATTTCATTGTGTATATTTTCTTTTGAAATCATTTTTTTATTGTAGCCATCTGCATTTTTCAAATAGAGATTTTGTGTGTGTGTGAGAGTTGGTAGCTAATTTTTATTCATGTACCATAAGTGTGTAAAAATAATGTAGTTTCTCTTCGTTGGGTATAAAATTCTACATATAGTTATTTGTAAAATGTATTCATTTATTCAAATCCTCCGTGTCCTCACTTAATTTTTGTTTACTTTGTCAATATCTGAAAGAGGTGAATTTTTAAATCTCCCACTACGATTATGGATTCATTCATTTCTCTTTATACTTATATCAGTTTATGCTTAATATGTTTTAAAGCTGTGTTATTAGGTGCATAAAGATTTATTAACTATTATAGCTCTTTTTGTGAATTATAGCTTTCATAATAAAAAACGAAACCCTTCTCTTATAATAATTTTCACTTTGAGTTTTATTTTTCTCTGATAATTTCTTTTTACTAACATTTACTTAAAATATCTTTTTTCATGCTTTGTTTTTAACACTAAGACATTTTGTTTTAGAAAAGTCTCCTATAAACTGTATATTCCTTGATTTTTTTTCCTTAACCCAATCTGAGAGACTTTTAATATAATATTTAAATCCATTCTCATTTATTGTAATTACCGATGTACTTAAATTTGTTCCTGATTATCTTTTATGTTGTATACTTACCATGCTTTCTTGTTCTTTATTTTATTTCTTTTCTGACTTTTATTGCATTGCATTTTTCTTCTAATGATTTCTACATTATTATTCTATTTTTCTACGGATATCCTTTAACTTGAAATTAATTTTTTTCCTATCAAAATCTAGTGCTGGGCTTCCCTGGTGGCGCAGTGGTTGAGAATCCGCCTGCCGATGCAGGGGACACGGGTTCGCGCCCCGGTCTGGGAAGATCCCACGTGCCGCGGAGCGGCTGGGCCCGTGAGACATGGCTGCTGAGCCTGCGCGTCCGGAGCCTGTGCTCCGCAACAGGAGAGGCCACAGCAGTGAGAGGCCCGCGTAATGCAAAAAAAAAAAAAAAAAAAAAAATCTAGTGCTGATGAGAATATACATCATTACCCTAAATGGGTAGAGGGGAACTAATGACTAAGCTTGGAGGCCCTCCTTATTAAGGATATATTTACTGTCATTTCGTGGGATTTGGGATAGGAGAAGAAGTAGATGCATGCACTCCATGTGCCATTTCGATCCAATCTTTCTTCTTTTTATTATAAGGGGAAAAGCAACTGAGAAAATTATTTCAAAATAAAAAGGTGAGAAGAGAGCAGAGGATGATGCTCAAGGAGAAGGGGTGGGTTAGTGATGGGAAAATTTTAGGCATCAGGGTGCAGTTTAGGGGGCTTGGAGCTTTTCTAGGGCAATTCAAATTACCCTGTGAGGCTAAACTTCTCTTCCAAGCATAAGTTCAGCATTCCTTGTTGTGTCTAGCTTGACATTGGCCAGAAAGAAATGAAAGCATAGAGCCTGAAGAGTTGGATGACAGGCTTACTCTCAGGCTAAAGAATCAAGGCCAGAGGCAAGGGACCAAGTCCCATTTTGAGAGTCACCAGGAATTACCAAGATTGGAGCCAAAGAAAGGCTGTATGTTGATTATCTTAATCAGGTATAGTAAACATGCAGGCATGAAAATGACCATCATGAAGAAAGAAGTCTTTATACTCAGACACCTCTAAAAATAAGCTCTATGACATGCCACGCAGGGCCACATGGGGAAGCACCAGGGTCAGTCAGGAAGCAGAGGGAATGAGAAAGAAAGAGCCTTTACTGTGGTTTTTGCAGGAAAGGCAAGGCAGGGGAAACAGGCTTAGGACTGGCTAGTTTGAATAACTTCAGCAGGCTCTGGGTCACAGGCATTGTCCCTAGTTGTCTAGCACCTGGCCCTGGGATGATTAGGGCAGGCAGACATTGGCTCAGAGGGTGAGAACAGATGAAGAAGGTGGTTGGAGGTGTGGGGTCTGGATTGGTTGGACTGCTTATGAAAGGTGCACTTGCAGGCATGTCTTTACTAGCTCTAGAAATTGCCCAGACTGGAAGGGACAGTCTCTCCTGGATCAGCAAGCCCTAGATGTCAATGCATCAGAAAATATCAATACAAAAAATGAAAATGCATGGGGCTTCCCTGGTGGCACAGCGGTTGAGAGTCCGCCTGCCGATGCAGGGGATATGGGTTCGTGCCCCAGTCTGGGAAGATCCCACACGCCACGGAGCGGCTGGGCCCATGAGCCACGGCCGCTGAGCCTGCGTGTCCGGAGCCTGTGCTCCGCAAAGGGAGAGGCCACAACAGTGAGAAGCCCGTGTACTGAAAAAAAAAAAAAAAAAAAAATTAAAAGGCATGATTTATACAAAAGTCTCAGCTCAAAGTGGGAATTGAGGATCAGGGATCACCAACAAGATCAAGGTGCTGACAAACTGGAAGATAAGAAATGGTTGCGTGGGACCCACTGTTCTCCAAAGACGACCTTAGGGATGCTTTCAAAAGGCTGCCCACTAATAAGCTAACATCAGCCTTCTATCTTTTTTTATTTTAATTTTATTTATTTATTTATTTCTGGCTGTGTTGGGTCTTCGTTTCTGTGCAAGGGCTTTCTCTAGTTGTGGCGAGCAGGGGCCACTCCTCATTGCGGTGCGCTGCGCGGGCCTCTCACTGTCACGGCCTCTCCTTGCGGAGCACAAGCTCCAGACGCGCAGGCTCAGTAATTGTGGCTCACGGGCCCAGCTGCTCCGCGGCATGTGGGATCTTCCCGGACCGGGGCTCGAACCCGTGTCCCCTGCATTAGCAGGCAGATTCTCAACCACTGCGCCACCAGGGAAGCCCCAGCCTTCTATCTTATGTCTAACGTTTTTGGTTTTTTTTTTTTTTTTTTTAACATCTTTATTGGGGTATAACTGTTTTACAATAGTGTGTTAGTTTCTCCTTTACAACAAAGTGAATCAGTTATACATATACATATGTTCCCATATCTCTTCCCTCTTGCGTCTCCCTCCCTCCCACCCTCCCTATCCCACCCCTCTCATGGTCACAAAGCTATGTCTAACGTTTTAAAGGCAATTCCTCACGTTCAGAAGCAGAAAAATGTGTCCCAGCTGGAATATCTTACGTCTCAGTTTCCCCATGGCTCACACAAAAATATGGGCAAATCACCGTCCAAAAGATTTTTCTTAATTAGTGAATTTACAGGAAAAAACCTTCACAAGGATAAAACATTTACATTACATTTAACTGTTACATTTAGCACTTCATCGCCATTCCAATGAATAAAATAACGATAATCTCAACTATTCCAGAAAAACCCAGACCTAACTCATCTTGTTCCTCTGTGTACACGGCAGTCTGGTTTCCATTAGGTCGTGGATGGAGCCACCTCCCCTGCTGCTGAGCTTCCGAGAAGAAGTCAGGAGTGACGGGAAGCTGCCAGGCCTGCAGACAGGCACACAGACAGGATGCCAATGTGCAAATCCACCAAAGTGGACCAGCCACGTCCCCTGGGATTGCCAAGTCTGCCAAATCCAGCTGAGACATTACACAGAGTCCATCGGTGACAGGAAACCCGGCCAGCCTAGAGCCAACACGTCTGGTCTAATGAAAAGGCCTTTGGCTGGTGGCACTAGATGCAACAAGTACAATCATCTGCGATGGCTGAGAAACTCCCTCATTCCCTTCTTCTTCAGTCTTGGCTGCTGCACTTGTTCCAGAACAAAGAAATGCTGAAGCAGCAGGACAGCTAGGACCCAGGGTTTACAATTCATAGAGGGCAGGAGAAAGCAGGGCTCGGTCAATTCCTTCTCAGCTTCCCATCAGGGAGAGAGGCAACAAAGCCCACGGCTAGGGATTCTCACCTATTTTTTATAACCATCAAACGTTTGTACAGCCCCTCCGAGCCAGGCACCGGGCAAGGCACTGTGGGCCATGCAAAGAATAAACTCCAGTGGCTTCCCCGGCGGGTCCAGTGGTTAAGACTCTACGCTGCCACTGCAAGGGGCACAGGTTCGACCCCAGGTCAGGGAACTAAGATCCCTTATGCTGTGCAGGCTATGTTAATTAGCTTGATTGTGGTGATTATTTCACAATGCATAGGTATTTCAAAACGTCCAGGGAATTCCCTGGAGGTTCACTGATTGGGACTCTGCACCCTCACTGCCAACGGCCCGGGTTCAATCTCTGGTCGGGGAACTATGATCCCACGAGCCATGTAGCACAGCCAAAATTTTTAAAAAAAGAAGAAACTCCAGGCTCTGCCCTTCAAGAACTCATGGACCAGAAAGGGGATAAGGTCAGAATCTGAGGCTGGGACAGACAGAGAAAGAGAGTCAGAAAAGGCCTCATGGGGGAGCAAGGAGACCCACTCCCAAATCCGCAACCACCTACTGCTGGTTGGACCACACAGTGCTGGAACAAACCACCACCCTCGGGAATTCGGCCTAGTCAGGGGAGCAAAGGAAGGAATGCACCCAAACACTTCCCCGCCAGTGCTGTAGGTACAGTACCTACAGCACATACAGTGCACAGAAATAGAACAGTGGAGCACTCGAGCTGGGTTTTTAAAACACAGGAAGGATTTCAACAGCGCAGGGAGGAGAGAACATCAGTGTTCTTGCCAGAGGGGGCACTGGATGCAGAGGCAAAGAGGCAAGGATGCTCAGGGTACATCCAGCTGAGCTCAGCAGAAAGAGCAGCTATGGGAGGGCCTTGAAAACCAGGGTGCAGAGGATAGATGCAGTCAATTGATCCATCAGTCATTTTTTAAAAACTTGTGGTGAAAAGCACATAAAATTTATCATCATAACCATTTTTAAGGGTACAGTTCTGTAGCGTTAAGTATATTCACATTGTTATGACATGGGTCTCCAGAATTTTTTCAGCCTGCAAATCTGAAACTCTGCACCCATTAAACGACTCCCCTATTCTCCCCCCATTCCCACCCCAGGTAACTCCCATTGTACTTTCTGCCTCTATGAATTTGACTATTCTAGGTACCTTATACAAGTGGAATTATACAGTATTAGTCTTTTTGTGACAGGCTTATTTCACTTAACAGTATCTTCAAGGTTCATCCATGTTATAACCTGTGACAGGATTTTCTTCTTTTTTAAGGCTGAATAATATTCCATTGTGTGTATATACCACATTTGTTTATCCACTCATCTGTCAATGGATAAAGGCAGGTTGCTTCCACCTTTTGGCTCTGGAGAATAATGCTGCTACGAATATGAGTGTACAAATATCTCTTTGAGTCTTTGCTTTCAATCCTTTTGGATATATACCAATAAGTGGGATTGCTGGATGATACGGTAGTTCTATTTTTAATTTTTTGAGGAAGCGCCATACTGTTTTCCAGAGTGGTTGCACCATTTTACATTCCTGCCAACTGGGCACGAGGGTTCCAATTTATCTACATCCTCGGCAACGCTTGTTATTTTTTGTTTTTTCAATAGTCGCCATTCTAGTGTGTGTGAGCACCCTTCAGTCATTTTTGAGTAGGGGCATGATGGAATCAGAGCTACATGCTGGAGGTTGTCTCTTGACAGCAGCAAAGTCAAGAGGCAGGAGGTGGTCAAGTCTTTGGCAATGGTCAGAGAGTAGGGAGGGACTCCTGACCAGGGCTGGTGGTAAAGGAAAGAAGCAGCTAGACTTAGGGCAGGAAAGGGGAGGCAAGAGAGAGGGAAGAGCTCGACGGGACTCAAGTTCCAAGCACAAAAGACCAAGAAAATAGTGATACAACGAGAAAAATAGGAAGCTGGGATGGAGGGCTGCTTGGGGGGAGGTTCTGAGATCGGGCAGGTGCCCGCAGGTGCAAGGTTAGTTGTCAAGGCAGGGCTGGTGCCCTGAAGACAGCTCAAGGCTAGACACGATGATGGTGTCGTTCCTACGGCACTTTTATTTATATGATCCCCTCCGTGCTCATGACACCTGATGAGGTGAATCTAAGCAAGTGTCATTTCCACCAGCTAAGCGATGAGCAAAGAGAAAGTAGAAATGACAAGCCAAGACCACACGGCATATCAGACAGAATCAGAGCCTGGGTAAGCTCCTGAGTCTGGCTCTAGTCCCGTGGCCTCGTTTCTTGAGATAAGACTTGTCCAGGAGCATGGAGGGCTCAATCAGTGGAAGACACATTCATTCATTTGACAAATATTCTTTAAGTGACTGGCAGTGTTCTAGGTGTTGGAGATTTACTAGTTATTAAAATCAAATAGACATGATCCTCCCATCATGAAGCCTATATTCTTGTAGATGATGGAGTAAACGCGTTGGCCTTCTGACAATTTTCCTAGAAGGGCAAAGAGTTCCTCAGAAGAAGTGTCCCAAGGCGAATTTGTGCCTCTAAAACGGAAGCTGCTCTGCCGAGTCTGTCACGTTAACTCAAGATGGACCACGTGCAGACTTAACGAACCGTATTCAAGACAACAGCAAAGGAGGGCATTGCCTAGAATGAGTCCTTAAAATATTTAGGCACAAAAGGTACTTCTGGTTGACTTTCAGGGAAAACATTATTCTTTTCTCTCTATTCTCTTTTTCTTTTACTCAAAACTCATCAGCAAGTCTGTCTTCTTCACTCAATACCAATAATCCATGTCTATAGAGGAGGTTTCCAGCATACCCATGTTCATAGCAGCATTATCCACAATAGTCAAAAGATGGAGCAATACAAATATCCATCAACATGAATGGATAAACAAAATGTGATACATATGCACATTGGAACGCTATTCAGCCTTAAAAAGGAAGGAAATACTGACACATGCTACAATATGGATAAGCCTTGAAGACATTATGCTAAGTGAAATAAGCCTGTCACAAAAAGAAAAATATTGCATGATTCCACTTACATGAGGTACTTAGAGTAGCCACATTCAGAGAGACAGAAAGTAGAATACTAGTTACCAGGAGCTGGGGGAAGGGAAAATGAGAGTTATAAGAATGGGTACAGAGTTTCAGTTGGGGAAGATGAAAAATTTCTGGAGATAAATGGTGGTGATGGATATTGTGAACGCATGCACTACCACTGAACCATATACTTAAAATGACTAAAATGATACATTTTATGTTATGTATATTTTATCACTATACATACATATTTTTTAAAAAAGGTTTCAGGCTTCCCTGGTGGCGCAGTGGTTAAGAATCCTCCTGCCAACGCAGGGGACACGGGTTCGAGCCCTGGTCCGGGAAGATCCCACATGCCACGGAGCAACTAAGCCCGTGTGCCACAACTACTGAGCCTGTGCTCTGGAGCCCGCGAGACACAAATACTGAGCCCGCGTGTCACAACTACTGAAGCCCGTGCGCCTAGAGCCCGCGTTCCACAATGAGAGAAACCACGATGAGAAGCCCGCACACCGCAAAGAAGAGTAGACCCCACTCGCTGCAACTAGAGAAAGCCTGAGCTCAGCAACGTAGGCCCATCGCAGCCAAAAATAAATAAGTAAAATAAATTTTAAAAAAATAAAATTAAAAATTAAAAAAAGGTTTCCATGCTGCCAGTAGGAAAGCTAGCAAACAAACCTCTTCTCCATCTTGAGGGACTTAGTCTCATCATCTTTAATAAGCGGGGCTGACTAGAGGCTTCTGGGTCTGCCGTCTGATGTTTCCATGGTAACGACAACAAGCAGATGCCTGGCGAGCAGGATTTCACCATCAAAGCAACAGGGTTCACCTTGCTGGTCTCTCTCCCATCCGCTCCATTCTCTAAGTTGCTACACAGACAGCAAAAAATCTGTCCGATGTGCCTCTCTCTGCCTCTCACGCCATCACTCAGGTGCTCTGAAGCTCAGTTATTCCAGCATGCCATGCTGGAGTTTACTCCCACGTGCTCTTCTCTCCATTCTGGAACACCTTGTCCTTCTCATGCCCCACTCCCTCGGCATGTTCCTTTACTAGCTCTTCCCTCTCCTTCCAATTCTTCAGGGCTCAGCTGCCATGTCCCTTCCTCCAGGAAGCCTCCCTCTCCTGACTACCCGGATGACATTACGTCCTCTGTTACATGTTCCCGTGGCACCCTGCCTCCTCCCAGGGGAAGACATTCACGGAACAAACCACAGCGAGGGTGAGAAAAGTAGGAGAGGGGAGAGTCATCCCAGATGCCTTTTTTTAAAATTAGAGAGAAGCCTGTGAGCATTAGGGACTCTGGACTCAGAACCCATCAGACCGGAAACCCCAGATCTCCTTCTCAGTTCTGTGACCGTAACCAAGTTACTTAACTGCTTCAAGTCTATTTCCTCTTCTGTAAAGCTGAGATAAAATTTCCCAACTCTCCGGGGTGTTGAAAAGTTGAAGGGAAGTGTCATATCCCAACAGCTCTGGTCTTGTGTCATTCCCCGCCAGTCAAATGTCCTCAGCCCTCCTTACCTAATACCTGATTCCTGCCTGCACTCTGCTTCCTCCCCAGCTCAATTTCCAGACTGCAGCCAGAGCACCCTTCTAAACTGCACAAGTGATAACCCTCTGCTTGCCTGTAGTCACTCTCCACTGACTCCAGGATAAAATCTACACTCATAGTTGGTCCCCCGCTGTGCTCTCTGGCCTCATATTTCTCTACTGCCCCCTACGGCCTGAGTTCCAGCCACACGGGGTTTCAGCTCAGGCTCTCTCCTGCCTGTGGGTCATCGCACCCATTTCTTCCTCAATGTGAAACACTATCCACAATCCCACGCTTTGCCTGACAACACTTACTTGTCCTCAGGTCACTTCTGTGAAGCCCCACCTGACCTCTACCACTTGCATGCACAGCCCCATAGAACTCTATGATTTTCATCTTCCTGCCCGTTATTGCATTTTTTGTGTGCATTACAATTTTTTTTAAACTGGCTTTACCAGTTTTATTAATGTATAATTGACATACAATAAACTGCACACATTTAAGTATATAATTTGATTAGCTGTGACATGTACACACCCATGAAAGAATCACCACACTCAAGATAATAAATTTAGGGACTTCCCTGGTGATCCAGTGGTAAAGAATCCGCCTTACAATGCAGGGGACGCAGGTTCAATCCCTGGTCAGGGAATTAAGATCCCACATGCCACAGGGTAACTAAGCCTGCATGCCACAACTACTGAGCTTGGGCGCCTCAACTAGAGAGTCTGCATGCCACGAACTACAGAGCCTACGTGCCCTGGAGCCCGTGCGCCACAACTAGAGAAGAGAAAACTCGCACGCCACAACTAGAGAGAAGCAAGGAAGAGCCCGCACACCTCAATGAAGATCCCATGTGCCGTAACTAAGACCCAATGCAGCAAAAAAATAAATAAATCTTTTTAAAAATGATAATAAATTTATCTATCAGCCCCTCAAATTTCTTTGTTGTCCTCTGATAATCTCTTCCTCCTGCCCTCTCCAACCCTTCTCTCATTTTCAGGCAACCACCGATTGGCTCTGTCACCATATATTAGTTAGCATTTTCTAGAATTTTATATAAATGTAATCATACAGTATATGCTCTCTTTTGCCTGGCTTTTTTCACCCAGTGCAATTATTTTGAGATTCATCCATGTAATAGCAGTAGTACATCCTTTTTTTTATTGTTGAGTAGTATTCTACTGTATGCATATAATACAGTCTGTTTATCCATTTATCTGTTGATGGACATTTGTATTGTTTCCTGCCTGTATGAGTGTATGCTTTCATTTCTCTTGGGTAAATATGTAGAAGTGCAATGGCTGTGTTATATGGCAGCATATGTTCAACTTTTCTAACAAACTGTCAAACTGTTTTCCAAAAGGGGTTGTACCATTTTACATTCTCACCAGTAAAGTATGAGAGTTCCAATTGCTCTACATTCTTGTCAATACTTGGTATGGTCAATCTTTTTAATTCTAGCCAGTGTAATAGGTGTGTGACGGTATCTTATTGTGGTTTTAAGTTGCATTTTCCTAATGATTAATGATGCTGAGCGTCTTTTCACGTTCTTATTCGCCATCCACTCATCTTGTTTGGTGACGTCGCCAAGAAATTTTAAAAGAAAACAAATTGTAAAAACTAAACCTGTTAGGGAAATCTTTTCATGAACGTAATTTCTATTCTTTATTCCACTATTTAAAGTGGAATATCTATAATTTTTCACATTTAAAAATTGTGGTAAAATATACACAACATAAAATTTACCACTTGAACTGTTTCTAAGTGTACAGTTCAGTGGCACTAAGTACGTTCACGTTGTTGTGCAACCATCACCACCATCCGTCATCCGTCTCCAGAACTTTTTTCATCATCCCAAATTGAAACTCCCTACCCATTCAAAACTAACTCCTCGTTTCTCCCCACTCCCCCCAGCCCCTGGCAACCAACATTCTGCTTTCTGTCTCTATGAACTTGCCTACCCTGGCACCGCAAATGAATCATACAACACTTGTCCTTTTGTGACTGACTTACTTCACTTAGCATAATGTCTTCACGCTCATCCATGCTGTAGACGTGACAGCATTTCCCCCTTTTTAAGGCTGAATAATATTCTCTTGTATGTATATACCACATTTCGTTTATCCGTTCACCCATCAGTGACCACTTGGGTTGCTTCCACTTTTTGACTATTGTGAATAATGCTGCTATGAACATGGGTATACAGATGTCTGAGTCCCTTATTAATTGTATTTTTTAATTTTAAAATATAATTTTAATTAATTGCATTTTAATGGTTGTATACTACATTGCCTACAACAGTGCCTGACACATAGCAAGCATTTAATAAATATATATGAAACTGACAGCTAGACGAGCGAACGCATGAGTGAATCCCAAATTGGACATCAACTCAGACACGGCTGTATCATTTGCCCTGTGCGTGCCAGTCACAGTGTCCTAATGTCAGGATGCTGCATCAGTTAAGAAACTGATCTCTTTGGATCCCATCCAAGAAGTGAGGAGAACACTTCCCCTGCTTTAATTTGTCACCCTTGCCTCTGCTTGATGTCCCACGGGAGGCTCAGCTGCCTGAGGTCTCTGGGTTAGTCACAAGATACTCACTCGGGGGGAGGTACAGCTGCGGCTATTCTTTCCTCTGAGACATCTGAGGAACCACTCGCTACATTCTGTCCCATGGAATAATAATAACATTAAAAGCTAACATTTTCGTGTGCTTACCCTGGGTCCGTGCTTTAGAAGCATTATCTCATTTAATTGTTTAATAACCCTGAAATTAGGCACTGTAAGACTCCTCACTTCACAAAACAAAAAGCAAAAGCACAGAGAAGTTCATTAACTTGCCCACGGTCACCCAGCTAGTAAATGGCAGAGCCAGAGTTTGAATCCAGGCACTCTTGACTCCAGAACCTACCAGGCAGAAGAAAAAGGCACAACCAACCACTCAGGCTGAGAGCAGTTTTCATTTAGTTACGTTGAAGTTAAGCAGAGTCCTTCTAAAATGTTTTTGTCTAAGTCTGAATAATATTTATTGAATACACTTTGGAAAACACATTAAAAAATGTTAAGTCAGGGCTTCCCTGGTGGCACAGTGGTTAAGAATCCAGCTTCCAATGCAGGGGACATGGGTTCAAGCCCTGGTCCGGGAAGATCCCACATGCCACGGAGCAACTAAGCCCGTGTGCCACAACTGCTGACCCTGCGCTCTAGTGTCCACGTGCCACAACTACTGAAGCCCACGTGCCCAGAACCCATGCTCCACAACAAGAGAAGCCACCACAATGAGAAGCCCACGCACCGCAACGAAGAGTAGCCCCCCGCAACTCACCACAACCAGAGAAAGCTTGCACGCAGCAACGAAGACCCAATGCAGCCAAAAATAAATAAAGTATATAAATTTATTAAAAAAAAAAAAAGTTAAGTCAAATAATCCCACCAAAAAGATAACCACTCAACATATTGGATGTTTCCTCCCCGTTTCTTCTCCTTACTTACTTACTTGAACTTAGCTGATATAATGAGTGTCTTCATTCTCTTAAGAAAGAGGCAACAGTCCCCCCGTCTTGCTACATCTGCCATTGGCACCCATTCCTCCTGCTTAATTCTCTTCTATAGGTCTCCATTGTATTCCTGCCAAAGGATGCAAAAAAAAATGGGCACGTTAATTTATAGTAATAATGACGGCCTTTGACACCGAGTGCTGGCACGCCCTGTGCTGAGGAAGCACTTCTGTACGTCACCTCAGGTAGTTCTCACCTTAACCGAACTGTGTTAGGTGGGCACCATTATTAAGCTCATTTTACTGATGAGGAATCTGAGACCAAAAATTTAGCATGTGCCTCTTCCTCTTACCTTTTCATTCCTGAATAACTTGGTCCTAAAGCCATTGGGTGAAGCCTAGAAAAACAGGTGTCCACATGGGGGTTGGAGGGGTTTAGACAGGGGTGTCGGGCCCCCACTTCGCCCCAAGCAGGTGGAAAGGACATCTGCATGAGGGTAGAAAGGCAGCTAAGTTTGATACCGAGCAGGACCCTGTGGGGCTCCTGGGCACAAAAGCCTTTCTTGTCCCCCATTTCTCTGATTACAGGAAATAGGCTTCACTCAGCCTCCATGACCTGCCCTGAGCTCCAACAGGCAGGTTCAAACAGTTGTTAATCAAGGAAGGGAGGGGTTGGGAGACCAGGGAGGAACAGTCAAGAGAAACAATAGTGCAGCCTCGGGGCAGGGTCCTGGTTCCCCATCAAGGGATACATACACATAACAATATCTTTGAGCTGTTTTACAGATACTGAAACCCCAACTAAGTGGGAGAAGTTAACGGTTGACAATGGTATGCTGCCCACAAACAGGTAGACCTCAGACCTGGTTGGAACCAGAGGTCGATGATGCGGACTCCGACTGACCTCCCCACCAGCCAATCAGAAGAGTGTCCATAAGCTGATCACGCCCTCTTTGAACCATTACTGTAAATCTCCTCACTACCCGCTCCAGGTCAGGACACATGGTTTTGAGGGCATTAGCCCACTGTGGCCCCCTTTGCCTGACAAAGCAATAAAGCTATTCTTTTCTACTTCACCCAAAACTCTGAGATTCAATTTGGTGTTGGGGTACAGAGGCTCGATTTGGCTTCAGGTTCAGGGGGTGACAGTGTGAGGTCTCATACACTGAGGAGGGTGAGGAGAACCCACGGGGGTATTGAGGAGTGCCCCAGTGTGGGATGTCAAAACCCAAGCATATGGAGGACAGAGTGCAAGCAGGAAGGAGGGGGTGTGGCACAGAGTATCAGATCCTGAAAAGCGTGAGGAAAGCGACTCTGTGTGAGTGAGGTGCTGGAGTTCAAGGGGGGTGAGGATGGCATCCATAGAGGAAAGACAAATGTATCCTCGTGTATATCCCTAGCTCTGTCCACTGAGAAGGCACGGGAGTTGCAACACTCCAACTGTAACAAGCACACCTACCACCCTAATCTTGGTTTCTAAATCATTCTCTGCTAAAAAGAATTGGTGCTGCTAGGACAAATGGCTCAGAGTACAAAATGTGCCTAGAATACTCTTATACTATTCTTACAATAAGTAAGGAAATGCTTGAAGGTTGATGGGAACATTTCAAAAGGACATAAATGCAGATATATCCGGTAGCATCTCTGCCACCAGGAAACACACATTTCAGGTAAGGAGTTAAGATTCAGAAACATAAAACAGGGGCAGGCACTCATGATCATATATAAACACGTGGAATGACTCTGAATGCTATCTGAGTTCACAGAACAAGGCTGGACCTGTCAGGGAAGGACTGGAGATGGAGGTGGGGCTGCACTAAACCCTGAGGATGAGGAGGATCGACTGCAGTAGGAGAGAATATTCTAGCTGTGTGCATG
Organism: Physeter macrocephalus; assembly: GCF_002837175.3. Taxonomy (NCBI): domain Eukaryota; kingdom Metazoa; phylum Chordata; class Mammalia; order Artiodactyla; family Physeteridae; genus Physeter; species Physeter macrocephalus. The sequence goes on along the minus strand of NC_041222.1, from coordinate 96,669,754 downwards.
GGCAGGGGGGTATCATGAGAGCAGGTACAAAGATACAAATGAGCTTGCTGAAGAGAGGGGCAGAGGTAATGCTAAGAAGGCAGGAGACAATGGCCTGGCCACAATGAAGAGGGGCCTCACAAGCCACTACACTCACTCAGAGCTGCCGTTAGGTTTCACTGGGTATTTCAGTGACATGAAGAGCTGACTGCTCAGCGTCCCATTATGTAAATCTCTGCGGAAAGAGCTTACCTCCAAGAATGAGCCTGTCATCAAAGCAGAGCCCACCTGGAGAAGGAAACGAAGGCGGGAGCCAGGTTCAGGAGGGTTGGGTTGACTACTGCTCGTCGGAGAGAGGAAAGAAGGTGCACACTTATTTGCATTTATGGCCACATTCTGTGGCTCAGCCGTGACTGTCCCATTACTCAAGCTATTTCCTAAACCACGGTCCCACAAGGGGAAGCTTCACCTGTCCTGGCCATTGTCCAGGGCATTCACACAGCCCGCCCTGCCCCTGTCATGGGAGTGTCATGACATCTCTCCCTGCCAAGTCCACCACACCTCTGTACCTTCCTCCTCCCCTCCCTTTGGGCTCTTCCACCCTCCCCACCAGGCTCTTCCATGTTGCTTCAGCCGTGCCAGAGCACTGATCTCACTGGGAGGCTGCACCCACTCCCATGCCACAAAAATGACCGTCCCACCCACCACTGCCTTGTCGTGGGAGGAGCTATTTAAGATTGCACCTAACCTAAAGGAAGCTAAACAACCAGTATTCTCACTTCCGGGATACAGGTGGAGAAACTGAGTCATGGAAACTCCTTGCCAAGGCCTTCTCAACTCCTCCGTGACTCAGCGAGGTCAAAATTCCACAAAGCCCAAAGCACAAGCTGTGTGACTTCAGGCCAGTCACCCTGCCCTGTGCTTTATCATGGACACGGGGCCTGGCTGGTGCCAGAAGTTTGGCCCAGGGCTCATCAGTGACAGCTCTGGGATTCTGCCTCTCAGACCTATTATGTTGAATCCTGAACCCAGCATAGACTTGCAAGTCAAGGAATTCTGGCTGAAGATAATCTGGATGGTTCTATATCCCTATGAGAGAGAGAAAGTCACCAGCTGTGTGTGTCTGTCCATTCTAATGCAATCAGTACCAGTAAACTCCCTCTGTTGTGCTAGGTAAGGATCCCCAACGAAGCCTAAACAAGCTGAGACCATAGTCCTAAGGGGTGTGCATCTCAGAAGCAGATGGTGGGTCAGGCCAGGCGCCTATTCCTTTTGACTCCTAAGACATCTATTCTGTTGAACTCTATTTGGCTCTTAGCTGTGTTTGTAAAACGTCCAGCGAAGCCTCACAAGTTCACTTTCTTCTCCTTCCAGGAGGGAAAAGGACTAAGTTTATTAAGCAGAGCCATGCTGGGAACTGCTCTAGTTTCACATACATTATAAGTCTTCACAACAGTGACCTACTGTCCCACCGACAGATGAGGACTTGAAGGCCCAGAAGGGAAGGGCTACCTCAGCGGGACACTCTGCAGGCACTGGACGGGCCGGGACCTTTCCGGCTCGCCTCCCACTCCTCCAGCCCGCGACCCCAGCAGGCCCGTGCCCCCATCATCGCATTCCCTCGGCCTGGAATACCCACATCTCCACTGGCCAGATCGCCCCCATCTTTCAAGGCTCACACCTCCTCCGCCCTGACCCTCGCAAAGCCCGAGGTCAGACCCCCTTCAAGGGGCCTCTGCCCCTTGAAAGGGGGACCCCTCTCCCGGGGTCTTCATGGTGACCTTGTACTCCAGTTCCACAGCCCACAAACCCGCACCACGCCCACGGGAGGTCCCGCTGTGGGTCACTGAGAGACCCCACCTCTCCGCCCCGCCAACCAGCGCCGGGGACACGACCCCGACGTCCCTCGCCTCCCGAGCGGGTCAGCAGCCAAGGGAGGGAAGGGCGGCGGCTGTGAGAACAGCCGGCCCGGGAAGAACCCACATGCCCAGAGACGTGGTGTGACCGGAAACCTCCCGGCGCAGCGACGCGAGGGGCCAAAGCTCTGCGGGCGGTTGCAAACCCGACCCCGGCCTGGCGCCCCCGCGGGCCCTTCCCTCCCCCGCGCCCCCTCCTCCTGCAGCTCAGGCCCTGCCTCTGGCCCTACTGGACCAGTGAGGATTCACCAGGGACACTGTCCTCAGCGGGACGCGGCGCCCCGGCCGCAGGAAGGCGCCCGCCCTCCCCCACACTCCCCTCACCATCCAGGCCCCCCGCCCTCTTCCCTCCCACCCCGTCACTCTCTCCCCTCCTCTCCTCCTCCTCTCCACCCTGCCCCACCCCACCCTCTCCCCTCTTCCTTCCGCCCCTCTCCCCCTCCTCTCCATCCTGTCCCTGTCCCCCTCTTCCCCCCCACCCCGCCCCGCGACCAGTCCGCTCCCTTTCCGCCCCGCCCTCTCCGCGGCCCCGGCGTCCCGCGCACCCGCGGCGCAGTCTCCCGGGCTCCGCGCGTCACCGCTCGTCCCACCTCCCGCCCAGCCAATCAGGCCTCTCCTCCGCACCAGGCCTGCCCTCTCCGGGGAAACCTGCGGCCGGAGATGCAGAATCGAGTACGTCGTGTGCAATAACCTGGCGAGAGGGCGATTCCAAGTGCCGAAGAAACAGGAAGACGGCTGGCGGGGAGGGGGAGTCCAGACATCAATCATTTAGCCGCAATCCGCGAGCTGAAGTTAGTCCAGTGTGTTTAGCACTCTGTCACTTACAAAATGCATTACAAACGCTCTCTCTCGGTCCTCAAAACAACCCGGTGAGGCGGATGTTATCTCCTTCTCACAGCGGAGGAAAGGACAGGGTGGCGAGACCAAGTAACTGCTCCGAGGCCAGGCTGGGCGGCGGAGCCCGGCTCGGTCAGACGCGGACCCAGGCCGGACTCCACGTCCTCCTGCTCAGAAACTGAGGGCCAGTGGAGGCACAGGTGATTCTCTCGGTCTGCCCCGTTTGAGATCCACTTGCCTGGACGACTCCTCTAAGAGTTTCGATGGTACAGGCGTGGAAAAACAGGGGAAGATAGCAGGGATGAGAGGAGGAACTTAGGGCGAGACGTGTAGGTAGAGGAAGCCGAGAGAAAAGGGTAAACTCGAAGGGTTGCCTTGGTATTTCTCCCGTTACTAGCCTGGCTAGTGTAAGGGGAGGGGCGGGGCGGGGTTGCATTTTAAAGAGAAAGTCTTGGGAGCCCTGCTGGAGCGACAGAAACCCTGGGCCGGCAAGCTTTACTCGCCAGTGCCCCCGAGTTAGCACAGCGCACGGCGCTCCTAGCATCCCAGCGCCGGGAGATCTTGCAGCGCCGCCCAAATCGCCGGGCTCAAACAGCGCCGCCAGGGCACACCCCAAACAAAAGGCCTGGGCTCAAGGCCGAGTGAGAATGAGTCGGCTTCTTCGGGAGCCTCCTGCACCTGCTCGCTCTGCCTTACAGTTTGCTGCAGCTTCTTCCTCCGGGTATCTGCGGAGCTCACGTCCTCTACTCCAAGGCCCCCTTCCCAGCGAGGCCCCCGACCCCTTTCACTGTCTCCTTTTTCTCCCTCGCGTTTATCAGGGTGTAAGCAGTGCTTCTCCATCCGGAATGTGCCGGTGGATCCACCTGAGAAACTTGTTACAACTCAGATGCACATTCAGTTGGTCCAAGGTGGGTTCCCACGTTTCTAACCCGTTCCCACCTTGTGCCTCTGGATCTGTGGGCGACCCTTTAAATAGGAAGGACCTAAAACACTAGACCATAGTTTTCATATTTATCTCGCTTTACGTTCTTTCTCCCTGCACTAGAATGTAAGTTCCAGGAGGGTAAAGATTTGGTTTATTTTGTTGCCTGCTCTACCTCAGCACCTAGAAGTTGACACACAGTGGGGGAACATGGTTATTTATTGAAGGAAGGAAGGAAGGAGTGAATGAAATATAAGCCAAAAGAGAAAGCAAAGATGATAAATCCAATGTCATACAAAGTGGAATTCAAGGTGAAAACTGTAAACGGAACAAAGGAAATGGGGAAAAAATACATTTTTTTGTATTTATTTTTTAAATGGGAGGAAATAACAGTCACAGACCCTTAGGTCTTGAGTAGTGTGATATACTTACTTAAAGTAAAAGCCATCCAAAGAGCAAGGAAAATCGCAAATATCACGTTGAGTTTAGAAACTTTAACTCCTTCTGTCTTGGTCACATCTCATAGGAAAATGGTGATATAGAAGAACTGAAAAAAAATTAACTCGATATCAGAGCTCTGTATGTACTCTTTTATTGTGGCAAAATATACATAACATAAAATTTAGCATTTTAGCCATTTTTATATGTATGGTTCGATGACATTAAGTATGTTCACATTGCTGTGCAACCATCACCACGATCCAGCCACAGAAATTTTTCATCTTCTCCAACTGCAACTCTGTACCCACTAAACTATAACTCCCGTTTTCCCCTTCCCCCCAGCCCCAGGCAACCCATAACCTAATTTCTGCCTCTGAATCTGACTACTCCACCTACCTCACTTAAGTGGAATCTACAATATTTGTCCTTCTGTGTCTGGCTTATTTCACTTAGCATAATGTTCTCAAGGCTCATCCATGTTGTAGCACGAGTCAGAATGTCCTTCCTAGTTAAAATTGAATAATATTCCATTTTATGTATGTATCACATTTTGTTTATCTATTCATTTGTGGATGGACACTTGGGTTGTTTCCACCTTTTGGCTACTATGATAATGATGCTATGAACGTGGGTGTACAAATATCTGTTCAAGGCTCTGCTTCCAGTTCTTCTAGGTATATACCCAGAAGTGGAATTGCTGAGTCATATGGACCATTCCTTGTTTAATTTTTTGAGGAACCACCATACTGTTTCCCACAGCAGCTGTATCATTTCCCACATGCAATGCACAAGGATTCCAATTTGTCTATATCCTTGTCTAAACTTGTTATTTTCTTTCTTTCTTTTTTTTTTTAATAGTAGCCATACTATTGGGTGTAAAGTGGTGTCTCATTGTGTTTTTTTGTTTTGTTTTGTTTTGTTTTTTGAGGTACACGGGCCTCTCACTGTTGTGGCCTCTCCCGTTGCGGAGCACAGGCTCCAGACGCACAGGCTCAGCGGCCATGGCTCACGGGCCCAGCCGCTCCGCGGCATGTGGGATCTCCTCGGACCAGGGCACGAACCCGTGTACCCTGCATCGGCAGGCGGACTCTCAACCACTGTGCCACCAGGGAAGCCCTCATTGTGGTTTTGATTTGCATTTTCCTAATGATTAGTGATGCTGAGCATTTTTTCACATGCTTATTGGCCATTTGTATATCTTCTGTGGAGAAATGTCTATTCAAGTCCTTTGCCCACTTTTGAATTGTATTGTTTGTTTTTTTGTTGTTAAGTTGTAGGAGTCTGTTACATGTTCTAGATATTAATTCCTTATCAGATATATGATTTGCAAATATTTTCTCCCGTTTTGTAGGTTGCCTTTTCATTTTGTTGATACTGTCCTTTGAGGCACAAAACTCTGTAATGTTGATGAAGTCCGATTTATCTAATTTTCCTTTTGTTATCTGTGCTTTCGATGTCATACCCAAGAAATCATTGGCAAATCCCATGTCCTGAAGATTTTTCCCTATGTTTTCTTCTCAAGAGTTTTATAGTTCATTATTTTTAGGCTCTAATCTAAAATTTTTTTGTACCCACATTTTTATTGAAGTATAGTTGATTTACACTGTTTCAGGTGTATATCAAAGTGATTCAATTATAGATACATATATATTTATTCTTTTTCAGATTCTTTTCCATTACAGGTTATTACAACATATTGAGTACTGTTCCCTGACCTGTACAGTAGTTCCTTGTTGTTTATCAATTTTATATTTAGTAGTGTGTGCCTGTTAATCCCAAATTCCACATTTATCCCTCCCCCCTCCCCCTTTGGTACCATAAGTTTGTTTTCTGTGTCGTTTAATAGTTTTAAGAGCTTTCTATTTACTTTTACAGAGAATATATATTCTTTTTAAAAAAGCTTTATGCATTTCAGAAGTAGAAATTGTACAGATCACAATATCTAACAGCAATGCAATAAAAACTAGTAGTTAATACACTAGTAATTGTATATTTGAAAGTTGCTCAGAGACTAGATCTTAAAAGTTCTCATCACAAGAAAAGATTTGTAACTATGTGAGGTGAAGAATGTTAGCTAAAGATACTGCAGTAATCATTTCACAATATATACATATATCAAATCACATTATACACCTAAAACTAATACGATGTTATATGTCAATTATATCTCAATTTAAAAAATGAAAACAAAAAGCCTTGGAAGCTGATGCAAGTAATCGAGACTTGATTCTCTATAAGAGTTGCCTTACCTGCCTCTGTGTTTCCTGTGGAGTTTAACATATGCCCTCACACAGCTGATGTCAATTAATGCAGGTCAAATAAACAAGTTTCTCCTAAACACACACAAACACACTTACACAAATAAACTTCCTGCCCACCCCCATCCCACCATCAAAACACACAAACAAAAAAAAACTAGTCATTAGTCAGGAAAGGTTAACCGTTTGGAAATCTTAAGAGCCCTCTCTTTAACTCTTGGGTCAAAGAGAAACTCAAGCTGCAATGATAGATTCTTTAGAAAATAACACTGAGAACATTTACATTTGAAAAAGAAACTTAAGGGAATCAAAAGGAAGAAATTAAGGATGAGAAGGCAAAAATTAATATTTCAAAAATTAAAAAGCAGTGAACAAATTAAAAAATAAAGGTTTTTTATTTTCTAATTAAGAAAACTGCCTATAGGAGATGGCCAGGAACAGGGGACAAATGCAGGTGATGCCAAGGAGAAGACAGAAAAGGAGCCATAGTCATATTCACCTCTTTCCCACTGCCTGCATGGCCTGAGGCCACCCCCTCAGAGTTCAAGTCTAACAGTCCTTTCACACCCTAGGTTTGCACACATGGACCTATTACTCAACCTCTCTCTGAACTTCAGTGTGTTCGTCTGAATAGTAGAGATATATTACAGGAATAAATACAGGGCTTGGCACATGGGGATGCATATTATTATTATTATTATTTTGTTAATGATAATATCGTTCATGAGAATATTCATATTTTGTTTCACCCTTTGGGAGGTCCTAAAGAGGAGAACATGAGTGGTATCAACCTTAAAAAAAAAAATTGACAAATTAGAAAAAGCAAAATGAAGTTCATTTGGGAAGAACAGGGGAATTGCCATCCAGGACAAGGAAGCTATGGTGACCCACGGGCAAGTCAGAAAAGACAAAGGGGGCTTCCCTGGTGGCGCAGTGGTTGAGAGTCCGCCTGCCGATGCAGGGGACACGGGTTCATGCCCCGGTCCGGGAAGATCCCACATGTCACAGCGGCTGGGCCCGTGAGCCATGGCTGCTGAGACAGGCTCTGCAACGGGAGAGGACACAACAGTAAGAGGCCCGCGTACCGCAAAAAAAAAAAAAAAAGACAAAGGGAAGGTCAGCTTTTATTAAGGTTACAGGAGGAAACTGGGGAGGGTTATTTTAAGCAAAAGTTTATCGGAGGACAACGAGAGTTCAAGGCTGTGGCAGTTTCTCATCAGCTGCCAGTGGTGGCTGGAGCGCTGTTGCTGGAGCAGGGAGGGATCTTCCTTCTTATTCTTAAAAACAGGAGATAAAATCCCCGGGTGGAAAATGCCCTCCCTGGTCAGAATAATTCTCATCTTTTGTTCTCCCTACTGGTGACCTAGGCTGAGAGTGTGAGAGCTCCCCTTTCAGAGCTGCCCGATTCCATTTTAAAGGAGCTCCCCTTTATTTATCTTCACGGTGGAAAAGCGAGTGCCAAGTGTCGGGGCTGGGGGAGGAGGGCTGTTCACCTGGGACAAAGGGAAGACAGGCATCCAGGGGGGCCGCGGGTCATCTGATCCAGGCACACCAAGGCTTCCCTTCCTCCACCGCCCCACAGGCGAACGAGGGTGAAAATGAACATCTCACCACTGTCCATACCGGGAGGGGCCTGGACTAGTTGTCCCTGAGGCTTTTCCTAGTTCTGTTGGCCTTTGGTCAGGGAACTCTTAGGCTGAGCAACATAGAAGAAAAGCCAGCTGGAGGGAAGTAGGGCAGTTTTCCAGCTCAGATGCTGAGCACGATGGCAGTGGTGGTAGCAGGATGTTTATGGAGCCATGACCCAGGTATGGATGGACCCCAAGATGTTTTTAGCTTCTTGCTTGCCTGTGCTGAGAGAGGTAGGAGCAGGCCAGTTGGGCGCACACTAGGTTCCCCGCACCCCCAGGAGGCCTGTGAAGGGAGAACGTGATGGGTGGTGGGCTGTCCCAAAGGACATGATGCAAGGAACAGCGCCCAGTGGCCAGCCACCTCCAGTGTCATGGCCCTAGAGGCACTGACAGCAGACAGCCTCTAGGTACTGAGCTCAGCTCATTCATTAGGCAACCTCTCCCACTGGCTCTTATCTCTTGTGGGCAGGTGAGGAAACGGGGACAAATGCCAGATTCCTGATCAGAATAAAGTAAAGGCTGGACAGAGGTGCATCCATCAGAACCACATGGACAGAAGTCAACAGATGCAATGTCTATCCATCATGTAGGTTGTCCACAAAATCAAGATGGCCAGGAAGCAGCTGGTATTTACAGCTGGGGCTCTCCCTTTGCCCTCACTTGGGCAGAGCCAGAGAAAGAACATTGCCCAGCAGCACTTTGGGGAATTCTCCCTCACACACACATTCCATGATAATCCGCTTCAGCTGTTATGATTTGGGCAAGTTGCCTCCAAGGATGGGCGTGTGACCCATGACTCCTGTGGAAAGGTGGCCATGGATTTAGGGGGGAGATCTTTTTTCCGAGATTACCTTTGTAAATCTGGATGTGATCAGGGTGGGTGGAGGGTAATCTTAGCCACCCACAGGAGAGATCTTTCTGGACAATGAAGCAACACTGAGGACGGCAGAGCCATGCCCTTGTGCTTCAAATTACGCAAGTAGGTCAAGGCCCTTTCTTCCCCTTAAGCCAGAGGTTGTCTGAAACTTTCAACTGGAGTAGGCGTAACACACCTGTGTGGATTGAAGTGTGTCTCCCAGAAGGACGTGTCCAAGTCCCAACGTCTGGTACCTGTGAGTGTGACATTATTTGGAATTAGGGTCTTTGCAGATGTGATCAGGCTAAGATGAGGCCCCATTAGATTAGGCTGAGGACGAAGACACACACGGGAGGTAACACCGTGTAAGGATGGAGGTAGAGATTGGAGTGATGCATCTACCAGCCAAGGAATGCCAGGAGCCACCAGAAGCTCAGAGAGAGGCGTGGAAATTCCCTCAGATTCTCTCTCAGAAACTCCAGAAGAAGCCAACCCCGCTGACACCTGAATTTTGACCTTCTAGTTTCCAGAACCCTGGGAGAATAAATTTCTGTTGTTTTGAGCCATCCGATTGGTGGTGCTTTGTTACAGCAGCCCTAGGAACCTAATACAACCCCTCGCTGATGGTGTTGGCCATGGAATCACCTACCCCTTCTTCCTTCTGAGAAACAGATGCAAGAGACTTTTAGGAAGCGCTCTCGGTGGTACCCCCTATTTGACCTAAAGATGCAGTTTGGGGAGTTGTTTGCATCAGATCCCTGGCTTTTTGGCTCTCCTGCTCAACTCTCCCCCCAGCACCTATGCTAAAAGACATCTTAGTGTAGGCCCTCGCCATATCTTGCCTAACTTGCTAAAGATCGTCTGCCATCTTTTTCTCTCTTGGTTCATACTCCATACTGCCACTTTCCCCCCAGACCAACCGATTCCATCATTCCTTTTCTTAAAAATCTCCATTGGTGGGGTTTCCCTGGTGGCGCAGTGGTTGAGAGTCCACCTGCCGATGCAGGGGACAGGGGTTCGTGCCCCGGTCCGGGAAGATCCCACATGCTGCAGAGCGGCTGGGCCCGTGAGCCATGGCCGCTGAGCCTGCGCGTCTGGAGCCCGTGCTCCACAACGGGAGAGGCCACGACAGTGAGAGGCCCGCGTACCACAAAAAAAAAAAAAAAAAAAAAAAATCTCCATTGGTTACCCAGGCCCTACAGAAAGTTCTGTAACATGTGATCGGAGAATCTGAAGAATCTCATGTCAACTTATCTCTGTCCTGTCTATTCTCATTCCCTTGCCATGTGCCCCATCCCTTTGTTTTTTTTTAATGAAATGACCTGCGTGTATTTGTTTGTGGTTTTTTTCTTTTTTTTTTTTTGTCTGTTTGTTTGGTTTTTGGCCACACCATTCATTATGTGGGATCTTAGTTCCCCGACCGGGGATCGAACCCATACCCCCTGCATTGGAAACACGGAGTCCTAACCACTGGACCGCCAGGGAAGTCCCCATGCCCCATACTTTGATGACACTAAGCGTGCACTAAGGTACTCTCTCCAGGGTTGTCACTCAGCAAATAGTATCTCCGGGAGAGGGGGAAGGTGGGCGGGGCAGACAGCATAAGGAGCCGGTCTGAGAAGGCAGCACAGGCAGCGGGCTGTTGGGAAAAGAGCCCCATCCTCAAGTCAGGAGACCTGAGTCCCAGCCCTGGTTTTGTCACGCATTCGACGCACACCACAAGCATGGCACCCACGAGGTCTGTCCACCTGCAGACCAGGTGTTTTCCAACTTCCTTTCCTGCTCCCCCACTCTGATTTTTCACATCTGCAGACTGAACACCAGGCCAGGTGCACAGTGAGTTAGGAACAGAGCAAATGGCCACTGGGAGTTGGTTCCCTAGCAGCCGCCACCTCCCCCGTCTTGCCAACCCCTCCACGCTTCTGCCCGTGCTGATTTGGTAACTGCTGTGGGATGCACAGGAGGAAGAGGCGGAGGAGGGAAGTTATGGGGAAATGGTGTTGGATGCTGAGCAATCAGACCACACGTGTGAAGCGGAAGCTGTGATGCCCGAGCCAGAACCGCCGCCGGCCAGAGCCCCCAGGGTCTGGAGTATGACCCTTCGCTGACGCGGAGGGGAGTCCCCCAAGGCCACGAACTGATTGGTACTGTGTACACAGCTGACCCCTTGCCTCAAGGTGGGTCAGCTCTGCAGTGCGGTTTATGTTCTAGAACCTTCGCCCTGTGGACTAAGCCAAACCTACACTTGACTTGAGACTGCACCCTGGCTGGGCCCCAGCCTTTCCCCCTCTCCATTCCGCTTCCCTCTCTCCCTTAGGTTTTTCTCTTAATAAATCACTTTCACAAAAATATCTCTCTCAGGTCCTGCTTCTGGGGACTTGATCTAAAACAGTGTGCTTTTAATAAATAAAAGTAAAATACCATTGATGCGTAAAACATGAATGGGGGCAAAACATATATAGGAATGTGGGAAGGAAACTCCAGATTCATTTTAAAAAGGGAAGAAGAAAAGGCTACGTGAGTCCGTTTGTAGGGGAAGGAAGCAGAGTTTCCCTGGAGGGCAGTTAACTGAGTAGTTTCCCTGGTATTGAAACCCTATTTCGCCTGGTTCATTTCCTACATCACAGGACAGCTGACAGCTTTCAAAATAAGGATCGGTCCCATGTTCGTGAAAAGCAGCAGTGTTGACTCATGCAAGAAAGCATATCCTCTTTTGAAGGTATAGTAAAGGGGCCAGAAACTCCTTTTAATGAAACTCCAATAGCAAATGCGGACCTTTTCCTTTTAGAGAACAGACTGATCTGTTGAATCCAATTCAAAAAGTTCATAGAGGCCAAAACTGGCCAAACTCACACAGCCCACCGTGGCCACTCAAGTTCCAACTGAGATCACGCCTAATAAAAAGTTCTCCTGGACTCATGCACTGCTCTCAGGCAAATCAGTCAGATCTTCTAGCACGGTGGCTAAGGGCACAAGGTCTGGAACCAGAATGCATGTGTTTGATTCCTGGCTCTGCCCCTTGGTGGTCCGACCTTACATCCCCATTGGTCAAATTCAGGGCTCATGAGTTTTTAAATGCATTAATACAGGAGATGAACAGAAAACGGTGTTCAGCCCACAGTGAGGTTCAATATGTTTTAACTTGCTATTATCATAATAAGCAATGGCTCATTCATTTGAGGGCACCTGGGTCTCCACCACTAAGTAGCTCTACATATCTGAGCAAAACACTTAAGCACTTCAAGCTCTTAAACACTAGGCTCTATAGGATGCCCTCTGAAGTCCTTTCCGGACCTAAAATTGAGCTCAGCCTGGTTCCCTTTCCAGGCCCTGAACTGTATTTGTAACCAGGACATTTTTCTTGCTGATTCATGTGAGATTCGTGATGGATGATTTTGTGTGTCAACTTGATTGGGCCACAGGGTGCCCGGATAATCGGTTAAACGTGACTCTGAGTATGTCTGTGATGATCTGATAAACAATACCACTGGGATCCTTACAAGAGGATCTGAGAGCCAGGAAGAGGGGTACCACACAGACCCAGCAGGCCTTGAAGCTGGAGTGTGCTTCCCAGGCTCCGCCCTCTCCAGGCCGGCTGGGATGTGTCCCCTGACATCCAGGGAGACCTGGATGACCCAGCTTCCCTGGACCACACAATAAACAAGTGGCTGGGGCATTTCTAAGTATTGTCAGCTGTGTCCTGGCTCAAGTTTTGCCAACAAAACGGATGGATTTATAACTAAGGTTAAAAACTGCTGAGATCTAGTTAAACAATTCTGTCCGTTTTCCCGAGAAAAATGAGAGACACTTCAGCAGTATTTACGGTGGCAATTGGAGGGCCACATACGGGTCATGCAGGGGATGTGCCCAGAGGGTGCACTCTTGAGAACAGCTGTCCATAAAATGATCATCTTTTTAAGGTGAACGTATTCACAAAGTAACAGTAACTGCCATTCACTGGGCCCTGGTCCATGGTCTTTATGTGTATCAGCTCAGCTAGGCCTCCCAGTAACATACCAGGCACATATTATTATCCCCCTTCCTTGTTTTTCCATTGCAGTAACATAGACATAACAAATTTTACCATTTTAACCATTTTTAAATGTACATTTTAAAGTGTACACATAACCATTTTTGAGTGTACCCATGTGGCATGACGTTCACATTGTATACACATTCTGTTCCTGTTAAACAACAAATTCCCTTTTCTGCTGCCCGCAGCCCCTCGCAACCACCATCTCCTTTCTGTCTCCATGAGTTTGACTCCTCTAGGACCTCATATCAGTGGAATCATACGGTATTTGTCCTTTCGTGGCTGGTTTATCCCACTTAACATAATGTCTACAAGGTTCCATCCATGTTGTACCCCATGTCAGAATTTCCTTTCTTTTCAAGGCTGAACGATATTTTGCTATATGTATATATCACATTTTTTTTTTTTTTTTTTTTTTTTGCGTTTCGCGGGCCTCTCACTGCTGTGGCCTCTCCCGTTGCGGAGCACAGGCCTCCGGACGCGCAGGCCCAGCGGCCATGGCCCACGGGCCCAGCCG
>NC_041222.1:96652357-96656332 GCF_002837175.3 Physeter macrocephalus | reverse complement strand
AGACCGGGGCACGAACCCGTGTCCCCTGCATCGGCAGGCGGACTCTCAACCACTGCGCCACCAGGGAAGCCCTATATCACATTTTAAAATTCATTCATCCTTTGATGAATGCTTGGGTTGCTTCTGCCTTTTGGCTATAGGGAATAATGCCACTGTGAACATGAATGTACAAATATCTCTTTGAGTCCCTTCTTGCAATTCTTTAGGACATATAACCAGAAGTTGAATCGATTGATATTATTCCCTTTTAAAGAAGAATAAATCGGGTGCAGAAAGATTACTTATCTTGCCTACGTCTACGCAGCTAAGTGTCAGAACAAGGATTCTCCCCAAGCAGCCTGACTCCGGTATCCAAGCTCTTGGCCACCACACTGCACTGCCTCTCACCCATGACTCTTACATTCTGATAAAACCACACCTAGAAGGTTACAAAGCCTGGCTATACTGACTAGAGGAAGGATGCCTAGGGCCTCCCATGCCCCCATATTCTCTGACTCCACACCCCTCCTACCATAGGCTTCCAGAACCCCAGACTGACATGACAAAATCTCCTCCAGAGGTTGGACATTCCAGGTTCTTCTCTACCCGTATCTGAGTGTAAGTTAAACTATTTGCTTTGACTGGTTCTTGTGTGATTATGAGCATTTACCGGGCAGTCCCTCAAAGAGGATAGATGTGTGCTGATGACAGGGGTCCATCTCTTTGGCTGTTGGCTAAGTTTTGGAACATCTGAGGGTCCAAACCCCTTCTCTTCTTAAGCCACATTCTCTAGGGAGGGCACCTCATCCAGAGCAACAGCTGTACATACCATCTATCATAGATGACTCCCAGATTTACATCTCCAGACCTGTATTTTCAACCACTTGTTGACTTCTCCACTGGATGTCCAATGGGCATTTCAAATTCCAAACAGTCCAAAAAGAACTTCTCCACCCCAATGTTCATAGTATCATTGTGTACAGTTGCCAAGATATGGAAGCAACATAAGTGTCCATCAGATGAATGGATAAAGAAGATGTGGTATATATATATATATATATATATATATATATATATACACACAATGGAATACTACTCCGCCATAAAAATGAATGAAATAATGCCACTTGCAACAACATGGATGGACTTAGAGGGTATCACGCTAAGTGAAATAAGTCAGACAGAGAAAGACAAATACTATATGATATCACTTATATGTGGAATTTTAAAAATACAACAAATTAGTGAATATAACAAAAAAGAAACAAACTCACAGATATAGACAACAAACCATGGGGGAGAGGGAAGCGGGGAAGGGTAAGATAGGGGTAGGGGAGTAAGAGGTACAAACTATTATGTATAAAATAAGCTACAAGGATATATTGTACAACATGGGGAGTATAGCCAATATTATGTAATAACTATAAATGGAGTATAACCTTTAAATATTGTACACCTGTAACTTACATAATATACATGTACATAATATATAACACGTATTATATAATATATACAATCAACTATACTTATAAATACAAATACTTATAAATAAACAAAATAAATATTAAGAAAAAAAGAACTTCTCTTCCCACTGCCGCCTTATTTGCTCTTTGCCCAGACTTCTCCCTCAGTAAATGGCACCACCATGCACTCGGGCTCAAGATGGAAACCTAGAAGTTATCTCTGATTCCTCCTTCCACTCCACACGCATGTTAAACCCATCAGTATGTCTTGCTGGCTCTGTCTCCAAAATGCATCCCAAGTGACTCCATTCTCCATCTCTATCTCCTTCCAGGGCGGCTACAATAACCTCCTAACTCATCTTCCTGCTTCCTGTCTTTCCCCTGAGAGATGCATTCTTCCCACAGCAGCTAGGGTGATGGCCTTCAGACTAAAATCGGTTCATTCCCTCCCCAGCTAGAACCTGCCATTGGGTCCCATGGCTCTTACAATAGACATCACTCCCCAGGGCAGAGCAGACCTTCTCCCTTGTCCTCAATCAAGCCATAGTAGGCTGACTAACCACCACCCAAAGATACGAGATCCTAAGCTGTGGAACTTGTCAATGTTACCTACTAAAGGGTCTTTGCAGATGTGGTTCAGAATTTTTAGATGAGGCGCTTGTCTTGGATTATCCAGTGGGCCCTAGAGGCTACCACGAGTGTCCTGATAAGAGAGAATCGGGGGAGATTAGGTGCACACATGGGGGAGAGGGCCTGTGAATGCCTGGAACTTCCAGAAACTGGAAGAGGCAAGCAGGGCGCCTCTCCTGCAGCTAATGGAGGGTGCACTGCCCTGCCAGCAACATGATTTCAGACTCCAGAACTGGGAGAGAATACATTTCTGTGATTTTAAGCCTTTAAATGTGTGGTGAGTTGTTACATCAGGTACAGGAAACTAATGTGCAAGCCAAACTCATGGTGCCCCTGGGCCTTTGCACTGCATGTGCAGACCCTCTCCGTCTGAACTTTGTGTGGCCAGATCGTTCCCATCTTCAGGTCTCAGCACAGTTTAGGTCTTAGTTCCTCTGAAAGACCTTCTCCAACTCCTACAGCCTTTCCTGATAGGCCCTCATCACTTGCTATTACATCACCCTATTTATTTTCTTTGTAGCACTAAATGTTATTTATTTAGCTTATACGGCAGTTATAACAAGACACATAGATAATAAAAGATGATATGCAATAAATTTATGTATCTTATTTATTTCTTCCTGCTCTAATTCATAAGAGCAAGGACTTTGTCTTATTCAAATGCTTAAATGCCAGGGCCCAGAACACTGCTGTGTTAGTTTCCTAGGGCTACCACAACAAAATACCACAGACTGGGGGGCTTAAACAGTGGATATATATTTTCTCACAGTTCTGGAGGCTGGAAGCCCAAGATCAAGGTGTTGGCAGGGTTGGTTTCTTCTGAGGCCTCTTTTCTTTCCTTGTAGATACTATCTTCCCCCGAGTCCTCACATGATCTTCCCTTTGTGTGTGTCTGTGCTCCAGTCCCTTCTTCTTATAAGGACACCAGTCATGTTGGATTAGGACCCATCCACATGACCTCATTTTACCTTAATTATTTCTTTAAAGGGCCTGTCTTCAAATACAGTCCATTTCTGAGGTACTGGAGGCTTCAAGATATGTATTTTAAGAGGACAAAATTCAGCCCATAACATAGAGTAGGCATGCAACAAACGCACTGTTGCGTGAATGATAAAACTATAAGAATAGCAATGAAAAACAAATTAAGGAGATAAATTGGAAAATCGAAAAGAAAAACTCAAATGGACAGTAAACACATAAAAATATGTCCGGTCTCACTAGAGTCAAAGAAACACAAATTAAGACAGCAAGGAGATACTATCATTTGCCTATCAAGACAGCCAAGGTTAAAAAGAATGGACAATAGCAAAATGGCTAAGATTAAGAAGAATAGACAATGGCCACCTGTAGGCGTGTGGACACAGGGAACTCGCCCTTTGATGTCTTGCTGGTGAGGGTGTACTTGGAACGCAGCTTCTGCAAAGCAGCTTAGCATGACGTACTTTGCAAAGTACAGTGTTCTGAAGGGTGAGCAGACTTCCTTAAAGACGTGATCTGAAAGGTAGGTCTTAGTCAAGTGAAGGGGGAGAAGGGAGCAAACGAGGCAGAGATAACAGTTTGTGTGAAGGCCTAGAAGTCAGGAAACATGGTGCCTTCAAAGACGTGGAAGAGGAGGGAGGGGAGGTGCCTGATTATGTTGTCCCTCATAGACCAAGATCAACACCAATGTCATCTTCCTCCCCAAGTCACACCTCTACCAACATCCACGTTCACATCTAGTGCATCACTCTGTTTTATTTTCCTGTTGCACTTATTGTTACGTAAAATGGCCTTTTTAATACAATTTATTTAAACATCTGTTTGTTTATTTTTTAAATTTATTTACTTTTTTTTTTATTTTTTTGAATTTTATTTTATTTATTTTTTTATACAGCAGGTTCTTATTAGTCATCAGTTTTATACA
>NC_041222.1:96648284-96649963 GCF_002837175.3 Physeter macrocephalus | reverse complement strand
AGACCTTCTCCAACTCCTACAGCCTTTCCTGATAGGCCCTCATCACTTGCTATTACATCACCCTATTTATTTTCTTTGTAGCACTAAATGTTATTTATTTAGCTTATACGGCAGTTATAACAAGACACATAGATAATAAAAGATGATATGCAATAAATTTATGTATCTTATTTATTTCTTCCTGCTCTAATTCATAAGAGCAAGGACTTTGTCTTATTCAAATGCTTAAATGCCAGGGCCCAGAACACTGCTGTGTTAGTTTCCTAGGGCTACCACAACAAAATACCACAGACTGGGGGGCTTAAACAGTGGATATATATTTTCTCACAGTTCTGGAGGCTGGAAGCCCAAGATCAAGGTGTTGGCAGGGTTGGTTTCTTCTGAGGCCTCTTTTCTTTCCTTGTAGATACTATCTTCCCCCGAGTCCTCACATGATCTTCCCTTTGTGTGTGTCTGTGCTCCAGTCCCTTCTTCTTATAAGGACACCAGTCATGTTGGATTAGGACCCATCCACATGACCTCATTTTACCTTAATTATTTCTTTAAAGGGCCTGTCTTCAAATACAGTCCATTTCTGAGGTACTGGAGGCTTCAAGATATGTATTTTAAGAGGACAAAATTCAGCCCATAACATAGAGTAGGCATGCAACAAACGCACTGTTGCGTGAATGATAAAACTATAAGAATAGCAATGAAAAACAAATTAAGGAGATAAATTGGAAAATCGAAAAGAAAAACTCAAATGGACAGTAAACACATAAAAATATGTCCGGTCTCACTAGAGTCAAAGAAACACAAATTAAGACAGCAAGGAGATACTATCATTTGCCTATCAAGACAGCCAAGGTTAAAAAGAATGGACAATAGCAAAATGGCTAAGATTAAGAAGAATAGACAATGGCCACCTGTAGGCGTGTGGACACAGGGAACTCGCCCTTTGATGTCTTGCTGGTGAGGGTGTACTTGGAACGCAGCTTCTGCAAAGCAGCTTAGCATGACGTACTTTGCAAAGTACAGTGTTCTGAAGGGTGAGCAGACTTCCTTAAAGACGTGATCTGAAAGGTAGGTCTTAGTCAAGTGAAGGGGGAGAAGGGAGCAAACGAGGCAGAGATAACAGTTTGTGTGAAGGCCTAGAAGTCAGGAAACATGGTGCCTTCAAAGACGTGGAAGAGGAGGGAGGGGAGGTGCCTGATTATGTTGTCCCTCATAGACCAAGATCAACACCAATGTCATCTTCCTCCCCAAGTCACACCTCTACCAACATCCACGTTCACATCTAGTGCATCACTCTGTTTTATTTTCCTGTTGCACTTATTGTTACGTAAAATGGCCTTTTTAATACAATTTATTTAAACATCTGTTTGTTTATTTTTTAAATTTATTTACTTTTTTTTTTTATTTTTTTGAATTTTATTTTATTTATTTTTTTATACAGCAGGTTCTTATTAGTCATCAGTTTTATACACAGCAGTGTATACATGTCAATCCCAATCTCCCAACTCATCCCCCCCCCACCGCCGCTTTCCCCTCTTGGTGTCCTTACGTTTGTTCTCTACATCCGTGTCTCTATTTCTGCCTTGCAAACCGGTTCATCTGTACCATTTTTCTAGGTTCCACATGTATGTGTTAACATACGATACTTGTTTTTCTCTTTCTGACTTACTTCACTCTGTCTGACA
>NC_041222.1:96644714-96645497 GCF_002837175.3 Physeter macrocephalus | reverse complement strand
AACAGAGATCAAACCCCTGCCCCCTGCACTGGGAGCACAGAGTCTTAACCACTGCAGCACCAGGGAAGTCCCATGTATAAAGTGAATTTTATCCGTATTTCAAAATAGAGAAAACCATCCATTTCCAGCAATATCTATAGTATGAAGAACTCAGCTATGGGCTGAACTTGGCTGTTATCTAGCCCAGTTCCCTTTGGTTGTTTCCCTTTATTTATTCTAGATGGCCTTGTTATTAAGTGTTTGATACGTGTCAGCCCCTTTTCTTTTACATGTATATTTCTTTTAATCCTCAGTATGAAGAGACTGAGACCCAGAGAATTTACATGATCACTCACGAAACCCAAGTCAATGGCGAAAAGACAAGAATTCCTGTCTCCACTGCCTGGGCTTTGGCTACCACATGACACTGAATCCTTCCTTCTCAAATAATTCCAATTGTATTCTCTGTGCTAATTGGCAAAAACAGGCAGTTTATACCTATGCAGTCTCTCTCTCTCTCTCTCTCTCTCTCACACACACACACACACACACACACACGACTGTTAACTATGTTGTATATCTAACTTAATGTAAATCATTTCCAGATAAAAATTGAAAATTTAAGTCATGATCACCTTACACCCATTTCGGACGGCTACTCTCAAACAACAACAACAATAAAAACACAGTTTTCACTTGGCAGTGAAAGCTTGGAGTCCTAACCACTGGACTGCCAGGGAATTCCCCGAGATGGGTGTTTTTCAAGTGGATCAGATTGGCCTTTTTTTTTTTTTTTTTTTTTTT
>NC_041222.1:96642365-96644525 GCF_002837175.3 Physeter macrocephalus | reverse complement strand
ATGTGCCACATCTTCTTTATCCATTCATCTGTCGATGGGCATTTAGGTTGCTTCCATGACCTGGCTATTGTAAATAGTGCTGCAATGAACATTGGGGTGCATGTGTCTTTTTGAATTATGGTTTTCTCTAGGTATATGCCCAGTAGGGGGATTGCTGTGTCTTATGGGAGTTCAATGTTTAGTTTTTTAAGGAACCTCCATACTGTTCTCCATAGTGGCTGTATCAGTTTACATTCCCACCGTCTATTTAGGTCTTCTGCCCATATTTGGATTGGGTTGTTTGTTTTTTGATATTGAGCTGCATGAGTTGCTTGTATGTTTTGGAGATTAATCCTTTGTCAGTTGCTTCGTTTGCAAATATTTTCTCCCATTCTGAGGGTTGTCTTTTCATCTTGTTTATGTTTTCCTTTGCTATGCAAAAGCTTTGAAGTTTCATTAGGTCCCATTTGTTCATTTTGTTAGGGAGTGTTCTAATTTCATTCTTTTACATGTAGCTGTCCAGTTTTCCCAGCACCACTTATTGAAGAGACTGTCTTTTCTCCATTGTATATCCTTGCCTCCTTTGTCATAGATTAGTTGACCATAGGTGCGTGGGTTTATCTCTGGGCTTTCTATCCTGTTCCATTGATTTACTTTTTTATTTTTGGCTGTGCCACGCAGCTTGCAAGTTCTTAGTTCCTTGTGCAGGGATTGAACCCAGGCCCTTGACAGTGAAAGCATGGAGTCCTACCCACTGGACCACCAGGGAATTCCTTGTTTATTTTTATCTTTTTCTGCTTAAGAAGAACAGGAGGGCTTCCCTGGTGGCGCAGTGGCTGCGCGTCCGCCTGCCGATGCAGGGGGACCGGGTTTGCGCCCCGGTCTGGGAGGATCCCACATGCCGCGGAGCGGCTGGGCCCGTGAGCCATGGCCGCTGAGCCTGCGCGTCCGGAGCCTGTGCTCCGCAACGGGAGAGGCCACAACAGTGTGAGGCCCGCGTACCACAAAAAAAAAAAAAAAAAAGAACAGGAGTTTGGCCTTTATACCAATGGACGTTGTAAGCCATTGAAGGGATTTAAACAGAAGTCTGTCTGATCAGATTTGCATTTTATTTTATTTTTTTATTTTTTATTTTTTATTTTTTTTTTGCGGTACGCGGGCCTCTCACTGTTGTGGCCTCTCCCGTTGTGGAGCACAGGCTCCGGACGCACAGGCTCAGTGGCCATGGCTCACGGGCCTAGCTGCTCTATCATTTATCTGCTGACTTTGTTTATGGTATTTTTGATACACAAGTTTACATATTTTCGATAATCAACTTTAAGTCATCAAATATTTTTCTTAGGATTTTTGAGGTTAAATCTGGGGCTCCAAAGGTTCAACAGAGCCTTTTTCCTTTGTTTTTTATGAGTCAGTTCTGAAGATTATAAAAAAACTAAGAGCTCACAAAGACAAGATCAGCAATATCTAAGGAAAGGGCTCTTCAACACAAGCCAGGCTATGGTTTGCTGGTTCACTGATTTTTAAAAAATTCAGTATTGTATTTATTCTGGAGATAACTGTTGAGTATGCAGGTATTGATAGGACACTGTGTCCTTTCTTAATACTTCTCAGGGCGAAAAAGCCTTTCAGGCATCAGTAATCAGAATTACACAATAGGCTTGTTTTAATTTTTTGGACTGTGCATGATGTATTGGATTATGTTTCCCCCTTTACACTGGGTGCTAGGATGCTCAGATCCAATTTTTTTTCACACTTCCTTTAATAAAAAGTATATCTTCACAAAGCATGTGTCTGGGAATTAATTATTGCTCTGACTTTAAATTTTTCTCCTTTCTTTTCTTTCTCTTCCTTCCAATTTATCTTTTAATTTTTTTAAATTAATTAACTAATTTATTTATTTTTGGCTGCATTGGGTCTTCATTGCTGTGCGTGGGCTTTCTCTAGTCGTGGTGAGCGGGGTCTACTCTTCATTGCAGTGAGTGGGCATCTCATTGCGGTGGCTTCTCTTGTTGCGGAGCACAGGCTCTAGGCACACGGGCTTCAGTAGTTGTGGCACGCGGGCTCAGTAGTTGTGGCGCACGGGCTTAGTTGCTCTGCGGCATGTGGGATCTTCCCGGACCAGGGCTCGAACCCGTGTCCCCTGCATTGGCAGGTGGATTCTTAACCACTGTGGCACCAGGG
>NC_041222.1:96638243-96641553 GCF_002837175.3 Physeter macrocephalus | reverse complement strand
GCACAGGCTCCGGACGCACAGGCTCAGCGGCCATGGCTCACGGGCCCAGCCGCTCCGCGGCACGTGGGATCTTGCCGGACCGGGGCACGAACCCGTGTCCCCTGCATCGGCAGGCGGACTCTCAACCACTGCGCCACCAGGGAAGCCCCAGATTGGCCTTTTAATCGCCCAAGCAAGTGTGAAGTTATGGAACCTGCCCAAGATGGTGAGGAATGTGTGGTCCAGTGGAGAAAGTAGAGGCAACAGTGAAAAGAGTCATTTTACTCCCAACACAGTCCCGGGAACCCCTGATGAGAAGGTCCGGAGGTGGCAGCCAGCTGGTAGGACTCATGTCAAGGAGGTCAGCGAGTGTGGGCTGCAGTGAGCACGTAGGAGGGTAGCATTGCATCAAGGTAGTAAGGTAGGACCTGCTAGGTCATGGTCAAGACTTCTAAATTTTATCTAGAAGGAAATAAGAAGTCACTGCTGGAAGGAGGGGGCCAGTGAGGAGAGCAATGAGTGGTTGCAGCCTTGGACTAAGGTGGTAGTGGTGGAGGTTAGATTTGGGATGTATTTTGAACGTAGAGGCTAAGATTTGCTGATAGGTTGAATATGCGGGTGTTACAGAGACACGGGCGGAGAGGGAGGAAGAGGTGACCTAAGCCACTGAATGGACCATGTTGCCATTTAATCAGATGGAGGAAAATGCAGGAGAAATGAGTGGTCTGTGTCTGTGTGCGGAGGGGAAATGTGTTTTGGACACAATAAACTTGAGATGCCTGATAGCTGTCCAAGTGGAGGTGGGAAGCAGACGGATGTATGAACCTGGAGTCCAGGGGCCAGATCGCAGCTACAGACCTAACTTGGGTGTCTTCAGTAACTAGATGCCATGAGATGCTGGGCGCTCATGTCCAGGGAGCACTTTGGGGTGCTCTGGAATTAGGAGGCAAAAGAGGAGGGGCGTCCAGCAAGGAAGCCTGAGGAGCTGCTCCCGGGATGTCGGAGGGGAAAACACAAGAAGGCAAGATCCTAGAAGCCGAGAGATGAAAGTGTGTGATCCATGGCATCAAGTGCTGATCGGATGTTACAGGGGACAAGGACTGAGCAGGAACTATTGAATCTGGCACCACGGAGGTCATAGGTGACCTTGACAAAGGATGTTTTGCTGGGGTGATGGAGAAGCCTGACCGAGGGAGTTTAAGAGCAAAAGAGAGGAAGTGAAAAACTGTTCCACTTTTCCGAGGATGTGTGCTGTAAAGAAAGGCTGAAAGGAGATGTGAAGTTCTCCCCGCCTTTGAATAAGAGATATCTGAGCATCACAAAGAAAGCTCTCTGATGCTTAGTGATGCATTGTGGTGAATATTATAGCAGCATCTTCCAACTTAGTAATTCTCTCCTTAATTCTAGTTTATCATTCATCCTGTGTCTTTTTTCAGCGACTGTGTAATTCATTCTCAAGGTGTTTTTTTCTCATATCCATTTGATTTTGTTTCATTTCTGCATGTTTTATTTTAGAATTTTTAATGGCTGTTATTCCTTCATTTATCTCCTTGGGGATCCTAAACATAAGTAATTCAAGGTAAACTAATAAATACTTACATGGCCCTGTGTGCCAGGCATTGTTCTAAGCATTTTAAGTATATATAAAATCTCATGTAATTACAACAACCCTCTAAGGAAGATACCGTTATCACCCTATTGTACAGGTGAGGGGACCCAGGCACAGAAAGAGAAGTTAAGTAAATCGACCGAAGTCCACAAATAACATGTATCAGACCCAAGCTGTCTGGCTCCAGTATGGTTTGTAATCATGCTATGCTGCTGCTTTAAAAACAAAAAAGCAGGGGGGCTTCCCTGGTGGCGCAGTGGTTGAGAGTCCGCCTGCCGATGCAGGGGACACGGGTTCGTGCCCCGGTCCGGGAGGATCCCACATGCCGCGGAGTGGCTGGGCCCGTGAGCCATGGCCGCTGAGCCTGTGCGTCCGGAGCCTGTGCTCCGCAGCGGGAGAGGCCACAACAGTGAGAGGCCTGCGTACAGCAAAAATAAAAAAATAAATAAAAATAAAAACAAACAAGCAAACAAAACGCTGCCGTTTCCAGAGATTTGTACACCCATGTTCATAGCAGTATTATCCATATTTTTGGCTGCATTGGGTCTTCATTGCTGTGCGTGGGCTTTCTCTAGTCGTGGTGAGCGGGGTCTACTCTTCATTGCAGTGAGTGGGCATCTCATTGCGGTGGCTTCTCTTGTTGCGGAGCACAGGCTCTAGGCACACGGGCTTCAGTAGTTGTGGCACGCGGGCTCAGTAGTTGTGGCGCACGGGCTTAGTTGCTCTGGTGCACGGGCTTAGTTGCTCTGCGGCATGTGGGATCTTCCCGGACCAGGGCTCGAACCCGTGTCCCCTGCATTGGCAGGTGGATTCTTAACCACTGTGGCACCAGGGAAGTCCCATCTTTTAATCTTATACTCATCTTTGATATGGTATATCGAGTCCTTTTTGAAAGGGGGTGGGAAAGAAAAGAATGAAGAAGAGAAAGAAATGGAAGAGAGAGAGAGAGACAATTCTCCCAGAACATGTACTTAGCAATCGCATTAATTATTTACATTACCAAATTACATTTAACTTCACCATGGGATTCCTTCATGTAGAGTTCTCTGAAAATATTTACATTTTCATTTGCTTTATTAAACAACAATTCCCGATAGGCACAGTATCCCTTCAACACGTCTGCTGTGTAAAGTGCAGTTTTGTGTTTTTTTTGGCCGTGGGGCATACAGGATACTTAGTTCCTCAAACAGAGATCAAACCCCTGCCCCCTGCACTGGGAGCACAGAGTCTTAACCACTGCAGCACCAGGGAAGTCCCATGTATAAAGTGAATTTTATCCGTATTTCAAAATAGAGAAAACCATCCATTTCCAGCAATATCTATAGTATGAAGAACTCAGCTATGGGCTGAACTTGGCTGTTATCTAGCCCAGTTCCCTTTGGTTGTTTCCCTTTATTTATTCTAGATGGCCTTGTTATTAAGTGTTTGATACGTGTCAGCCCCTTTTCTTTTACATGTATATTTCTTTTAATCCTCAGTATGAAGAGACTGAGACCCAGAGAATTTACATGATCACTCACGAAACCCAAGTCAATGGCGAAAAGACAAGAATTCCTGTCTCCACTGCCTGGGCTTTGGCTACCACATGACACTGAATCCTTCCTTCTCAAATAATTCCAATTGTATTCTCTGTGCTAATTGGCAAAAACAGGCAGTTTATACCTATGCAGTCTCTCTCTCTCTCTCTCTCTCTCTCACACACACACACACACACACACACAC
>NC_041222.1:96619163-96636150 GCF_002837175.3 Physeter macrocephalus | reverse complement strand
AGCAGGGGGGCTTCCCTGGTGGCGCAGTGGTTGAGAGTCCGCCTGCCGATGCAGGGGACACGGGTTCGTGCCCCGGTCCGGGAGGATCCCACATGCCGCGGAGTGGCTGGGCCCGTGAGCCATGGCCGCTGAGCCTGTGCGTCCGGAGCCTGTGCTCCGCAGCGGGAGAGGCCACAACAGTGAGAGGCCTGCGTACAGCAAAAATAAAAAAATAAATAAAAATAAAAACAAACAAGCAAACAAAACGCTGCCGTTTCCAGAGATTTGTACACCCATGTTCATAGCAGTATTATCCAAGGGCCAAAAGGTGGAAGCAACCCAAGCGTCCATCAACAAACAATGGAATACTATTCAGTCTTGAAAAGGAAGGAAATTGACACATGCAAGGGCCAAAAGGTGGAAGCAACCCAAGCGTCCATCAACAAACAATGGAATACTATTCAGTCTTGAAAAGGAAGGAAATTGACACATGCTACGCCATGGATAAACCTAGAAAACATTATGCTAAGTGAAATATGACAAATATTATCAAATTAATAGAGAGTAGAAAGTAGAATATTGGTTGGTAGGGGGAGGGACAGGGAGGTGAGAATGGGAAGTTAGTGTTTGATGGGTACAGAGTTTCAGTCTGAGAAGATGGAAAAGTTCTGGAGACGGATGGTGGTGATGGTTGCACAGCAATGTGAATGCATTTAATGCCACTGAAATGTGCACTTAAAATTAATGTATATTTAACCGCAGTTTTAAAAAAACTGTCTTTCATTTGCATTCCCTCTGGAACCCATCATCTGAGGGCTGCTTGTGTTGGCCGCTTGATTTTAGCGTTAGGTATCTTGGCGTTTTGCATGGTCTGGAGGCTCCCGCAAGGCCGGAGGTCTTTACTGGGCACGCAGCGCAGGGCCCTCCGCGCCTGCGTAGTTTGCGGAGTCTCCTCCGCTGTGACCTTGGCGGTGCCCGCTCGGCTCCCGCGACTGCAGCTCGGCTGTGAAGCTGGCTCCTCCTCCCTCGGCCTCAGCTTCCTACCAGTGGGGCTGATGATGCAGTGTCTGCAGGAGCCGTCCTCTGCGTTCTCTGCCCCGCAGACACCGGCTTTCCAGAGCTGGCTGACCTTGGCCCTGCAGGCACCCCCTGTGAGGGCTGCGACTCCCCATCTCCAGCTCCACTGCCTGCTTTTGAACTAGAGCCCAGAAGGCCCCGAAGTTTCCACCTCTGCATGGGTCTCTGTATGTTATCCTGTTTTGAGAGTGGATATAGCTTTCCCTTCTTTAAAAAAAAAAAATTATCTATTTGATTTGCTTAGAACAGGTTGGAAAGAGCTCCTTATAATATCACTTAAGCCAATAAATATTGCTTGTAAAATGATTTTTAAAGGCATGTTTGCAACTCCATTCAACACTTTGCAATTACCCCAGTATAACTTTTAAATCCATATTAACTTTCTTTGCCTGTTCCCATCATTTTTGGGATAAGCAATCAAAACTACCATTGACTGAGGGTGTTTCCAGTTTTCCAATCAGGATTTGTTCTTAACATGAGGATAATATAAATAGTATGAGGATATGGGAATTTGGGTGATGGGTGATGGAACTGTTGGGTATCTTGGTTATGGTGGGAGTTACATAACTGTGCATTTGTCAAAACTCGAAGAACTGTATACTAAAAAGTTTTACTTTATGTAAATAAAGCCTAATTTTTTTTTAATGGAGAAAAACAAGTTATCCGGTAAGTACAGCTTTCTCTGAATTACAATTTTGACCCAGTTGTGAAATACAACATCTCTTTGAGTGCCCCCCAGATAATCCACTTAGTCTCTGGAACAAGCAGGGCAGACTTCACTGGAGATTTTGTTTGGGAAAAAGAGATTTACATTCCAAAGTCCCTCTCCGCTAGAGAATATCTGTGGCCTCTTTCCTCCTCCCCCAGCCCCTAGGGATCTGGCCTCTACACTCAACCCAAATTCCTCTGCCTGGATTATGAAGAACAGTTTAGTTTTCTGCGTTGTGCTCTCAAACTTCATACCAGGTGTGACTGCAAGGTTGGATGTGGTTTCACACATGCCTTTCAAAAGTCGCTTTAGGGACTTCCCTGGCGGTCCAGTGGTTAGGGCTCCACGCCCACGTGCTGCGAGATGCGGCCTCCCCCCAAAAATCGCTTTACAAGGAATATTTATTGGTTTAATGGTGTTGAAGGTAAGCGCAGCACTGCACTCAGGAAAACTCTCCCACCCCGCAAGGCGGGGAATGCGTTGGCCTTATGCAATAGGGGCTTGGAGGAGAGGGTCTCAGGGCGGCCTCCTGAGGCAGCTTCCTCCTTCTCAGGGCCATTGATCTTAATGGAGCAAAAAGAGACTAGAGCAAAACCCTGCCCACTTGTATCTCTCCTTCACCTTCAACTTCTTTTTCTACTCCATCCTTCTCTTACTATTTAAATATGCTCAAACCTGTTCAGCTTAAAAAAAAAAAAAAATCCTCCCTCAAGCCCCTATCCCCCAGTCATCAACCTATCTCTTTCTTCTCCTCCGTGGCCACGTGTTCCCTGAAGGGCTGTCCCCCTTCCTTCTCCTCCTGTTCCAGAAAGCTCCAATGCCAGCCATCTTCCAGTGGGGCCGTGGATCCAATCAATGTTTCCATGTTGATGAAACCAGCCAATGCTCGCTGTCCCTCATGTAAACTGATCTTGAAACAACAGTTGGCACCGTGGCTCTATAAGCATGCTCCTCTCTCGGTTCCCACTCCTGGCTTTCCTCCTCCTCCCTGGCTCTTCCTTTTCAACCTCTTTTTTAGCTTCTCCTCTGTCCACATCTTTCAGTGTTGCCATTTTCTGGGGCTCTTTCTAGACCTTCCTTCTTCTCTTTCATTCTATCCCTCTAGACCGTAGCACCTACTCCACGGCTTCATCTACCATCCTTTTGCTGTTTAAGACCAAACTCTGTGTCCGCAGCCCAGCTCTTTCCTCTGAGTTCCAGACTCATCTATCCAGTGACCTGGTGCACATGTCTGCTGGGTTATCGGACAAGCCCTCGATCTCATTCGGAACCACTAGACTTGCTGTCCCTAAGGAAATGGAACCATCACCTGGTAGCAACCTAAGAGTAACCCTTTTCATCTTTGGGTGACATAGCCCATCATTCATTCCATCCTATTGATTTTACTTCCTGGATATTCCTCAGATCCATTTTTCTCCCATCTCCACAACCACAGATTTTGTTTTAAGCCACTATAGGGACTTCCCTGGTGGTCCAGTGGTTAAGACTTCATGCTTCCAGCGAGGAGGGGGTGTGGGCGGGTTCGATCCCTAGTCGGGTAATTAAGATCCCACATGCTGTGTGGCACGGCCAAAAAGAAAAAGCCACTGTAATCTCTTCATCCCACATTCCTTCATGTCCTTCGCAAGTTCATTCTCTAAGTTTAAAAGAGTGGTCTTTTAATTACGCACATCTGTGCCTCTTGGTTTTCTGTTTAAAATTCTTCAATGACATCCCCGAACTCTTGGAATGAGGTCCACAGTCACTATCCTGTCCTTCCAGACTCTGCATATTATTATTATTATTTTGCGGTACGCGGGCCTCTCACTGTTGTGGCCTCTCCCGTTGCAGAGCGCAGGCTCCGGACGCGCAGGCTCGGCGGCCATGGCTCACGGGCCCAGCCGCTCCGCGGCATGTGGGATCTTCCCGGACCGGGGCACGAACCCGCGTCCCCCGCATCGGCAGGCGGACTCTCAACCACTGCGCCACCGGGGAAGCCCTGCATATTCTGTTTGTTGCCGGCCTCTCCGATTTCTCCCCAGTGCTCTAAACCACATCACTGCGAGCTTCTTTTCAGTTATTCGCACGTTTTCTTTTACTTTCAGAGCTTGTGCTGCCCCCTGTGCCTAGAATGGCCTCCTCCACCCTTTTCTCCCCGCAGCTGCTTCTCAGTTTCCAGGGCGCGGCTTAAGGCCACCTCCTCTCCTCCTTCACATTTGTTTAAATCTCCATATGATAGACTCTCACAGTTTCCTTTTCTTCTTCTTAACACTTCCTGCAATGATGTGTACGATTACAGTAAGTCCCCTACATACGAACCTTCAAGTTGCAAACTTTCAAAGATGTGAATGTGCATTCGCATGTCCAATCACGTGAGTTAGTTCATGTGTCTGGCGTACATTGTCACGTGCGTGCATCCTCTACAAGTAGTTGTGCTTTTGTGTACTTTATTTTTGTGTGAAAAGTATTATATACCTATACAGTACAGTACTATACAGCCCATTGTGTTAGTTGGGTACCTGGGCTAACTCTGTTGGACTTACAAACAAATTGGACTTAACGAATGTGCTCTCTGAGAGGAACTCATCCGTATGTAGGAGGCTTACTGTATTTATTTATTTCCCTGCTAGACGGAAAGTTCCACGTCTGTTTTGTTGAGTCATAGATGACATTTGTCTTTCCTTTTAGTGACTCGGCACCTGAACTTTCTATGTTGGAAGAATCAACGATTTAGTGAATCCTGGTGAGAGGGGCAGGAAGGCGAAAGACCATCCCCAACTCCACTCACTTTACCAGGATGAGCATCTCCCATCAGGCACATCGACAGAGGACTTAGAGTCAAGAACTGATCACACAAGATGAAAGGGTTGGGAGAGTCACTTCTCTCCTTCAGGCAGAGATAATGGTGGTGGCTCCAAGGGCGAGCGCCTGGGACAGGAGAAGCTTTGGTGCTGGCAGCGGCAGGGGCTACCGAGTGTGAGGTCCTGGGAGTAGGACTGAAAACTGTCTCTGCTGGGACTTCCCTGGCGGTCCAGTGTTTAAGACGCCGCGCTTCCACTACACGGGGCGCAGGTTGAATCCCTGGTTGGGGAACTAGGATCCTGCATAGCATGGGGGCGTGGCTGGAAAAAAGAAAGAAGAACAAGAAAGAAAAATGTCTCTGCTGTACAACAGAAACTAATACAACATTGTAAATCAACTATACTCCAATAAAAATCTTAAAAATTAAAAAAAATGACCATCAGTTATAAAAAGAAAAAAAAAAGAAAAACGTAGTGCCTGGGGTTCAGCAGTTTCATTAGTTCAGAGGAGTGGCTCTCCAGCCCTCTCAATGATTCTGTCACTTGTAATGAACTTTTTAATAGACACCATGTGCATCAGACTATACCAGCATCCACTAGTCAGCGGTGACTAATGAATGCAGCAGCTATTAATCTGGCATGCCAGAACAGTCCCTGGCACGGAGCACGTACACCATGAATATTCTCTGGTTAAAAGAATGCATGAAACAAAAGGGTCATAGGTGCCTTTGTGGACTGAAGAGCCCTTATTCTTACAGAGAATGATTTTTAAAATTCACATTCACCTTACATTTAAATGGCAAAAATCACCAAGGTTAAACCAAAGTTTGGAAAACACTGCATTTATTGATATTGGAAATTCTGTTAAGACTGTGCTCACTGCATTAATACCTGATTTTCCCACTAGAAAAAAAAAAAAAACCAAAACATCCACCAAAGGATAAAAAGTTGACTCAGCAACCGGGGAGTGTGCATTACGGGAAGGACAGTTCACCTGGAGCTAAGGGTCACCAGGCTAGAGACTAAAACCCAAAGGGATTCAGAAGTTGTTCTATGAGCAAAAACGTAGGTGAGATCTGGGTCATTTACTGAACCTAGATTTTCTCTTCTGTAAAATCACAAGAACAACAACATAAGCTGTTGTGAGGATTAAAGAATGTAAGAGCTCAAGATTCCATTTCTGGCCCATGCTAAGTGCTCCCCCAAAGTTTTCATATTTCCTTCCAACCTCCTA
The DNA here is from genome assembly GCF_002837175.3 of Physeter macrocephalus. NCBI lineage: Eukaryota > Metazoa > Chordata > Mammalia > Artiodactyla > Physeteridae > Physeter > Physeter macrocephalus. The sequence continues at coordinate 96,630,371 of NC_041222.1, read as the reverse complement.
TCCTTCCCCTGCCTCTTACTCCTCACCCCACACAGTGATTTGTGTATGAAATCACATAGCTAACACGGCAATGTTTCAGAAGCCAGTGATACTGACAGTTTCTTTCTTTTTCTTTCTTTCTTTCTTTCTTTCCTTTTTTTGGAGTATAGCTGCTTTACATGTTGTGTTAGTCTCTGCTATACAACGAAGTGAATCAGCTCTATGTCTACATGTATCCCTTCCCTCTTGGACCTCCCTCCCATCTCCTCCATCCCACCCATCTTTCTTCACACTGTTCTCAGCCTGAATCACAACCCACCCAAAATATAGATTCTTTGGCAGGAACATTATAACATGGATAAAGGCACAGATGATATGAAAATTAACTTTCAGAAATGGTTGAAACGGGTATGGGTTTCCTTTTTCAGATTTATTCATGAAGCAGAACTTGGTGATGCCCAAATGGATGGCTTGAAGCTTAAAATCTATCTTTGCACAAGGATTGTTAGTGCTGCCAAATATAACAAAATATGCCACCCACTCTGACAATACTGCCCAGGGTTTGATCTGATTCTGTTATTGCCTAGATCTACCATTAGAACAGTTGACAAGTATTTTCAAGAAAATTTAATTATTGCAGAAGTCTAATGTTGTGGTCAGAAGCTGTGATTTTCAGGATATAAATGGACACTTCAGAATTATTTCAGAAAAACTAAGAAACCCCAGATGCCTGATTTAAAAAGAGCCCTGGAAAGTGATTTTGCTTTAAATTGGCATCTCAATGTTGTAATTTATTAATGGTGTTATATGGGCGGATTATTTAAGACCTCTGAGCCCTGGTTCCTTCCTCTATAAAATCACCTATTATAGGACTCTATTAAGTAACAGCAACCACAATGCTCAGCAAAAAGAAAATCCTTACCAGATGCAGTTTTCCTCAGTGGGCGGTGGAGATAACTTGTTAGCAACACTGATTTTTAAAAGTCTTGTGAAATTTTGCCATCTGCAGCAACAAGGATGGACTTGGAGAGCATTATGCTAAGTGAAATAAGTCAGACAGAGAGAGACAAATACTGTACGATAGCACTCTTATGTGGCATCTAAATAATACAACAAAATTAGTGAATATAACAGAAAAGAAAGAGACTCACAGAGAGAGAGAACAAACTAGTGGGTACCAGTGGCAGGGGAGGGGTTAATATAGGGGTAGGGGAGGAAGAGGTACAAACTATTATGTACAAAATAAGCTACAAGGATATATTGTACAACACGGGGAATATAGACAATATTTTATAATAACTATAAATGGAGTACAACCTTTACAAAGAAAAAGTCTCAAACTTGCCACACCGTTTTCTGTAGGCTGAATTTTAGTCCGAACACCTCCAATGCCCAGCCATCTCATTTCAAGCCATCTAATGCAATCCCAAGCCATAAACAATGTTACAAGGTGAAAAGTAATCAGTCCCACGTTTAACATTATGCAAGCCAACCCTGTGGTAGCTCTAATCCCATTTTTAAAACCAGAGATGACACAGAGCTGCTTTTGCATGTGACAGTTCTAACACAGAACTCACAAGGCACCCTAGCTAGGATACAAGAGAAGATTCTAGGTTTAACCAGATGTTTAAATAATCAGTTTGACCCATGTTGCTTCAGATTTCAGGTTTCCACAAGCTCTGTTCTTTCCCTTAAGTGTTTTTTAAACATTTTCCTCTTCTCTCTCCAAAATGAAGTTTTTCAAAAATCTGCTGCCATTCTAGGCAACTTCCCTAGAGTGCCTTCCGAATTCTTACGTTATCTCCAAATACTTGCTATTCCACTTCAGGTAAATTCAATAAAACTAGCCCGAAACTAGCTCTGTGTGTGTGTGTTGAAAACAAAATTCAGTAATTTTCACTATGATAAACACGCGTGCGGTGACAAGCGCCGTCAGTTCTGGGACATGGTGGAAAACAAACCAGATACAGGACTTAACTTAGAGGGCCTCAAGGTCTATGAGGGCGGAAGACATGGAAAAAGACAATCATATTTCAGGGTGAACTGTGCCACAATGGAGGTAAATGCCAACTGTTCTGGGAGGTTACAGGAGAGGCACTCAGTCCACTTGGGTGTGGAGTGTGTGTGACAGGCGTCAAAGAAGATTTCTCAGAGGAAATGAACGCTGAGCTGCCCTGAAAAATGAAGTGTGAGAGGGAGGGGTGGGGAAAGAGCTCTCCTGGCCGAGGAAAGCGTATTCACAAAGGCCAGGAGTTAGAAGAGCATGAAGATCTGTTCAGTCTGACCTGTGTTGGGGGAGGGAGTGGAGAACAGCCCCGGGAGACGTGAGGCTGAGACGGGCAGAGCCTGACGAAGAAGGGCCTGGCAGCAACCTTAGAGAACTAACTTTGCCCTCAAGACAATGAGGAACCATTTAAGGGTGACACCGTGGTCTGATCGGATTTGTATTTTAGAACAATTACTCTGGCTGCCATGGAGACCAGTCAGGAAGCTCTTGCAGTGGCCCAACAAAGGGGGTTGGGGGCGGCCTGGATTAAGGTAGGGGAAGGTGGGGAGGAGTAGGTGGGGCTATTTTGAAGGTGGAATTAACAGGCCGTGGTAACTGACTGGAGAAGTGGGGAAGGAAAATAATTGGCAAGTTTCCGGTTTGGGCAACTGAAGGGATACTTGTGTAATTTCCAGACAACATAAGAAGATGGGTACACAGCAGGAAAGACGGGCAAGATGAGTTTAGGACGTAAGAAGTTTAAAATGCCCGTGGTAGCTGGATACATAGGCCTGAAGTCCAGTAGAGATCTGCCTCGATTGCAGCTGCGGGCATCCTTCCCATGTACCTGTGGGTCAGTGAGTCCACATCTTGGCCGTGCAGCAGAATCGCTTTTGGAGCTCTTTTTAAAAAAAACCAGTGGTTTCTTTCCTTATTCAATATATGCACAGTTTTTCCATATTCATGCTAGTAGTGAAAGTAGAGGAGAGGACATTAAGCGGAAGTCAAATTCATCGAGGTTGAGGAAGTAAAGACGTTTTTGTTTGTTGAGCATTTCAAAAAATGCTACGAACTGCAGGGGTGTATCTTTTACTACGTGGTAAGCAAATGATTTCTGATGTGATTTGTAACCCTTCTCCCCTCACCCCAAGTTTCCAGCCTCATTTCACTTAGGCAAACTTCAAATTTGCATTTCAAAGTCTAAAAATTCGTCAGCAACTTCACCATCCATTAGTTCTTATTCAAAACCTTTGGAAACAGCTCAGAAGCTCTTTCCAGTTATTTATAGGACTTGTCATTGTCCACTGACTTCTTTTTTTTTTTTAATTTATTTAATTTACTTATTTTTGGCTGTGTTGGGTCTTCGTTGCTGCGCGTGGGCTTTCTCTAGTTGCAGCGAGCAGGGGCTACTCTTTGTTGCGGTGCGCGGGCTTCTCATTGCAGTGGCTTCTCTTGTTGCGGTGCACGTGCTCTAGGCGTGCAGGCTTCAGTAGTTGTGGCATGCGGACTCAGTAGCTGTGGCTCACAGGCTCTAGAGCGCAGGCTCAGTAGTTGTGATGCACAGGCTTAGTTGCTCCACGGCATGTGCGATCTTCCCGGACCAGGGCTCGAACCCGTGTCCCCTGCATGGGCAGGCAGATTCCTAACCACTGTGCCACCAGGGAAGCCCTGTCCATTGACTTCTGACTGAGCGCTTTCTGTCTTAGCTGGAGAAATGAGGCCTTTGTCGGAAACTATTTTTCCCTTGATTTGAATTTATAAACTGGCTAATTTCATGACCTTTATATTTGTGTTTCTAAGTGAGAAATAATAATAAATGAAGTAGATGACATGGAAATCTTTACAAATTTTTCTCCCCACTCCAAAGATTTCATTAAATTTTATAATTAATCTAGAAAAGTGATTATGACTTTGAACTTCATACCCCTCGTAGAGCAGAGGTACAATAAATCATCCCAGGGCTAAAACATGTAAAAGTTTAAATGTCAGGAATGGGGCTTACTGATTAAAGATTTAAATCATTTGTGATTTGGAATCCTCACTCATCTGCTCCCAGAATTTATAGCTTTTCCTCTGATTCTGGTTTGTTATCTTGCCCATTTACCAAGAGACATAAAGGAGACGCTCAGAAAAACACGCTTTCTTGTTCCACTAACAAATATAAAGTAATACTCATAAGATGTTCATAATGCCTATTCATCATTCAGCCATTCTCAATCCTGCTTTTTAGACTGAACTGTAATTTACTGACAGCAATTATAGGATTAAAAAGTCCCAAGAGATCATTTAGTTTAATCCAAGACAGCTGAAATCTCAAAAGCACTGACTAGGCTGAAAGGTGGCAGAGCCGGGTCTGGGCTTCGAGCCTGCTCAACATCAAGGTACACTGGGGAAAGATGCCAAGAGCAATTAAAAGCCTCCAAGAGTCTCAGCTTTAGTTCCGGCTCCTTTTAGATCAGGAGATATTGATGGAAAACAGTTCCATCCTCCTTCAGCCTCCAACCACCATCCTCATCTTCAAAGACCTAGTGTTCATGGAGAAAACGGAGGCCGTCAGATGTGGATTTCCTCAATTTACTGCTCCTTTACCTCTTCACAGATCTCTCTTCACCTCTTCTCACCTACCTCTTTATTTCCTATTCTAAGTATTTGGGTTTTGTGAATTTTGAGTGATTCCAAAAGCCCCTCTCCCCCTTCCCAAGGTAAATCTCCCCTCTGAGTCCTTAATAAATGCTGCCTATTCCCTCCAGGACTTTATTTATCGGCTCCCCCGCATCTTCAGTATTTCCCTTTGCACTTCCTCCTTAGCCTACAAACTCCTTCCTCCTCTCTCTATATCCCAACCTAAGCAAACAATCCTACCATCAGGTCTCCTCTGGGAAATCTTCCCTTCATTTTCTTCGTCTCCAAATTGACCAAGAAAAGTCAAAACTTCTTAATGGTTATTCATTCATTGACCCATTTCAGTTTAACCTGGCACCCCTCTTTTGCTCCGACAGAAATGCTCTTGCAAAGATCAGCAGTGATTCAACTGCCCAGTTCAAAAGCTACCCTTCAATTCACCCTCTTCAGCCACTAAATTGGACAGGATTGGTTACCACGTCTTTTTGGTGAGGCGTGGTTCTCCTACCGCACTATTTACATCACCCACCTTTTCGAGCTCTCTTCTGCTCAGTCTTCAAATGCTGCCCTTCCCCACTACTCTGCCGACTTCTCCCATCTGTCCTCACGGCCAAATCTTCAAATATGATACAACACACATGCGTGTCTCAGTGTGTGTTTCCATTTCCACTCCAGACTTTTCTGAGTTCTAGTTCTATTTAAGAAGTGTCTGGGGCTTCCCTGGTGGCGCAGTGGTGGAGAGTCTGCCTGCCGATGCAGGGGACACGGGTTCGTGCCCCGGTCCGGGAAGATCCCACGTGCCGCGGAGCGGCTGGGCCCGTGAGCCGTGGCCGCTGGGCCTGCGCGTCCGGAGCCTGTGCTACGCAGCGGGAGAGGCCACAACAGTGAGAGGCCCGCGTATCGCCAAAAAAAAAAAAAAAAAAAAAAAGTGTCTGCTGGTTATGTTCAAACCAGGTCAAATGTATTCAAAGTTGAAATCATCTCTCTCTTCCCCTACCACTCCATTCCTCCTCTGGTCCTTTCTCAGTTAATGGCATCCTCACATTACTGTCACATGCCTTCTTCCTTTCTCAACCATCTCACCATTGATTCGGCTTTGTCTCCCAAATCTACGCCGGCCCACCTTTCCTATCCCTAGGCTTACAGCTGACGGCAGGCTCCTATTCCTTCCTCAGAGAACTCACGGGTCTCCTGGCCTCTGGTTCTCTTTGCTTCATTCTTTCATAACCATCTACAACTTAAGTCTTCAAGCATTTCCCTGCTTTAAATAAACCCCTCAAAAATAAAATAAATAAATAAAATAAATAAATAAACCCCTCAAAAGTAACCCAATGACTATCCAAATAAGTTCAACCCCCGAGGGCATGTAAACTTCAGTTTGGTTCGACACTTCACTACATTTTCAGTGTCCTCTCTACCCACCGTTTCCCAGCCACAGTGAGCTTCGTTATTTCCGGAATGTATTTTCACATGTGTCAGCTGCAGGCATGCTTGTAATGAATTCCCTTTTGCATTTGTTGAACACTCAACTCATCCTACAATAGACCCCCTCCTCTGTGAGCCCTGACGCCCTCTGGCAGAACAAATGCTCTGACGGTTATGGCCCCGTCGTACCTCATACATGGTAAGTAATTACATCGCGTGCTGGCTGTCTCCCGAGCGTGGCAGCCTCAGGAGGGCAGGAATATCGTCCACTCCTATGTGACTGGCACACTGGCAGCCCCTCTAGGATTTGAGGAACTCGACTATGGAAAACATGTATGTAGACGGGTAAGGCCTCCTCTCCCCTGAACTCCCAGGCAACACACAGGACATAAAATAACGTACTGACAGAAAGAGTTCTGTGAGAGCTTTAATGGCACAAAATGTTTGTAGCTACAAGTTATACATGGATTGTAAACTGTATATAATGATACAAAGTGCTAACTAAATAGATGAAGAATGCATAATCACTTTGGCTCAGTTAATTTCGATAATTTCAACAACTGGTTCACTTGAAAATTCATCTAAGTCTTCAGTTTTCATTTTTTAGAATAGATGTTTTTTACTGCAATCAAAGTAACTTGCTGCACTTTTCCATGTGCAAGTTTGTGCAGTTCTGCTCTTGATTATATTTACAAATATCTTAAGCCAGTTTTCATCAAACATAAGAAAAATGAAGACTGCCTTTTCGTCCTCAAATTGTAAACAGGTGTAAAGCTTTCTAAACATTAATCTTAAAAATGTCAACTGTTAATTGTCGAATTCTCCTTTCCAATCCCACAATCTGTTTCCATTCAACACAAACCTGGGTAGGAGCATAAACATTTACCCCAGATGTTAGGGTTACCAATAAATACTGCATGACTTCATCTTCTGATTAAGTTCTACTGTGATCATGTATTCATGTTTTAAGTAATAGTCCAAAATTTCAGAGCTATTTTAAGAAAAAGGGCAGGACTAAATTTATTTTCAATGTTGGAAAAAAACCCACAAATATACCCAAATTCAGCCACACACCTGACAAGATTACTACTGAATTTCAAAAGAGAGTAATGTGTTGCCTGTAAAAAGCTGCTTTTCTTTAAGTATAATTTTACTTTTTCCTCCCATGATACCAACTGTAATACAAATTGTATGTTAGAACGGTTTAGCTCTTTAGTTCTCCTAACTTTACCGGCCTTTCCAATTTTATTCAGGCTTTTCAAAGTCAGCGGGCCAGCAGATTTACTTTCTTCCCAAAGAAATATGAAGACTTGAAATAAATAGGTTACAGAAGGCAAATCAAGTGTTATCAGATTTGTGAATAAGATAGAAACAAGGAATAATTTTAAAAATGTCCAAAATTATTTAGACACCAAAATCTAGAAAGAAAAACAAAGTCAAAGAATTCAGAAGACTATTTGGATATCTCATCTTTCTTAAAGACAGCCAGCTACATTCTTGAAAAAAGAGAGTCAGAAATTAATTTTTTTGTTTAATCTGTATGTTATTTTCCACTATAACACATCAACTTTACAAAACTTCATACAAGAGAGAAAAGACTCAGATAGTTTCTGCAAACTAGCAAACCTGGTGGTCAGAGTGCTTTTATTCAAGTCAACCTGATGCTCCTTATTTACTGAATAGATTGCTAGCCTTCAAATTAACGATGGCTCTCTAAATATTCAATGCCTATACCATAAACAGTAATTATTTATATATAAAACATATAACAGTATCCTTCAGAATCATGCTGTGTGTTCAGAAAGTCAATAAACCTACTTGAAATGACTGGTAAATCTGTTGCTTTCTAACAATTTGGTCCTAAAGCTTCACATTGAGAAATGAACCAAAAAGTATATCATTAGAGGAAGTTGTTGAGTGTTCTGGAACTTCAGGAGTTGAACATAACTGAAAAGATGGCTACAGGAGAAGGAAATGGCTAGTGCCTGCACAATCACAGGAATCGCCCTGGGCAGGTTGTACAGTAAACATGAGAAAGGGAGAGAGCAGAAAACCAATGGCATCTCTTCAGAACTCTGTCAACTGTTCCCACAACCCAAGTCTGGTTTTCAAAGTTGCCCAAGTGCTTGAAATAACTCTGAAACAATTATCTTCAGAGTTTAAAGGCTTCAGAGTGTAAGTGATGCTTCCTAAAACAAGAAGCCTGTATTTATACCACAAATTGGAACTCATTCCAAAGCCTCTTAGGAAAAAATAAAAAAATAAAAAAAAAATCAAAGTCATGAAAAATTCACATGCAGCTAATAAACATAAAAATACCAAATACACACAAAGAAGTCCCCAAAGCAATTTCATACATTTCTAGGCCTGAGACATTCCTTACCAGAAATAAAGATTCTACACCATAGAAAAGACAGCATTATAACATACTAGTATTAAAATCTGCTGATGTATTCTAGTTCTTCTATTTTATACCTATCATTTATATAGCTTGCCTCCTACAAATTAAAAGGCGCCATTAAGAGGCTTAGACAAAAAGTGGCTCCAAAGCTGGTTTAAAATAATTTTTTATTGCCCAGGATATTTTCTTTTCTTGTGTCCTATTTTGTTTGTTTTTGTTTTCTTTTTTAATAACTATAAATTCAAGCTTAGGGAAGCTTGCCTTTGTCTTAAAAAAAAAAGAAAACAACAAAGCTTTTATATCATTTGCTAACCTTGTCTTGCTGTAAGAGAAAGATGGGTTATCTTGCAAGAGTAAAATTTATACCATGAATGATGCAGGTTCTAAGTCTGGTGGTACTAAAAGGAGACAACAGCATTGTTGACAAAATTATAATCTGCTGGTGGCATTTGCAGAAAAGAAGCCCTTGCAAATTTCTAAACAACAGTAAACTCTGTTAGGAAATTCTAAAGTGTTTTACAGGCCAAAAAGGGAATGAGGTTAGTAAAATGCCTCAACAGAGTTTGAATAAAATACTGGATTTGAGAGTTACTGGAACTTGGATATGTAAAAATAGGGTGTAGGTTGGGTCATGCTTACAATGGTCTCAAGTTCAAATAAACTACTGTGACAATACACCACTTCACAAGTCACACGCTTTCCCAGGGGCTCTTCTTTTCCCTCAGTAAGTGCTGGCAGAAGGTGTGCTGAGTCGTTTTCCAATGTAGATGCTGAAAGGAAACACAGTATATCATGTTTCATCTGTTTCAACAGTTCTATACCAACTTGCCCACAGGCTGAACTGTACTTACAAATGAAAATTTTCAGCCATTGTATAAGGCTCTAAAGGTCCATGTGTACAGTTCCCTAACACCCTGAAATCATCACTGACTTACTTAAAGCTAGTCATCAGCCAGCTAAACTGGTTTTATATGATTATGTTTACTCATTGGGCAGGACTGGACATCACTGGGGCAGTGATCAGACAAAGCAAAGCCAGAGAGAACAGATCCCTTCAAAGAGTAAAGCAGAGCCAGCCTCCTTTGAGACGGTCCACTGTGGTGGACAAAAAATTCTACTGATATTTCAGACACAAAATACAGTAATAAACCAAATTACAAAACTGCCAGTGCTTTAAAATGCTCTTACTAACAGTTTAACTCTTAAGGATTAGGGCCTTATATTACTTTCCCATGCCAAGCAAGTGTTTGACCCTTATATAACAGAAGCAGAAGGGAAGTTAAGGAAAAGATGGAACCAGCCCGGCACCCCAACGTAATAAAACCAACTTTACTTTTTAGAATCCTTTTGTTTTCTACATTCATCTATAACAACAGTTACACTTACACCAGCAAGAGAAACAGTCTGAAGATTCATAAAAGGAAGAGATCCTCCAAGGTACAAAAGCTGACCAACTTCTTTTTTTTTTTTGCGGTACGCGGGCCTCTCACTGCTGCGGCCTCTCCCGTTGCAGAGCACAGGCTCCGGACGCGCAGGCCCAGCGGCCACGGCTCACGGGCCCAGCCGCTCCGCGGCACGTGGGATCCTCCCGGACCGGGGCACGAACCCGCGTCCCCCGCATCGGCAGGCGGACTCTCAACCACTGCGCCACCAGGGAAGCCCTGACCAACTTCTTGAGGGCAAACGAACTACTGCGCAGTCAATGCTGCAGGGGAATGTGAACTCCTACGCCATAGAGCATTCTCACATACTCCCTGTTTTGCTGCGTGCCATCACTGTCCTCACCCTCACAAAAGCAGATCAGGCACCCAGAAAGACAGGAGGTATGTGTGGGAAAGTCACGTATGTTTCCAAGTTCATCACTGTGAACATCTCTCCCATATGCTGAGCTCCTTAAAGGGAAGGTAAGAGATGCTGTACTTCTTCTGCACAATATATACAGAAAAGGACCCACTGGGCATGCTCAAAGAGAATAGCAGCTATGTCTTAAAAATATTTAACCACTGTTTAACTCCTGAAATATTTCAAAAGTATATTTCCTCAACTGTTCAAATCAAGAAAAAAAGAAGAATTTAAAAGACATCCCTGGAGGAGTCAAGATGGCGGTGTGGGAATATGCGGAGTTGGAGTGTCCCCACAACTAGGGCGCCTGCCGGCCACTGGTGGGGGACTCTGATGCCCAAGGAGACAGGAGAAGCCCAAAGTGAACCGGCGGCTTGCAGGATCTTGGTTCACGAGCCTGGGGTCAGGCTGAAGCTCCTGTGGTGGGAGATCCAAGTCCGAACCACTGGACTAACAGAGAACCTCAGACCCCAGGGAATATTCATCGGAGTGAGGTCTCATGGAGTTCCTCATCTCAGCACCAAGAAGCAGCTCTACCCAATAGCCTACAAACTCCAGTGTTGGAAGCCTCAGGCCAAACAACCAGTAAGACAGGAACACATCCCACTCATTAAAAAAAAAAAAAAAAAGAGACGGCAAAAAAATATGTCACAGATGAAGGAGCAAGGTAAAAACCTACAAGACCAAATAAGTGAAGAGGAAATAGGCAATCTACCTGAAAAAGAATTCTGAGTAATGATAGTTAAGATGATCTAGAATCTCAGAAATAGAATGGAGGCACGGATTGAGAAAATTCAAGAAATGTTTAACAAAGATCTAGAAGAACTAAAGAACAAACCAACAGAGATGAACAACACAATAACTGAAAAGAAAAATACACTAGAAGGAATCAATAGCAGAATAACTGAGGCAGAAGAATGGATAAGTGACCTGGAAGACAGAATGGTGGAAT
>NC_041222.1:96616044-96618781 GCF_002837175.3 Physeter macrocephalus | reverse complement strand
GAATCAATAACAGAATAACTGAGGCAGAAGAATGAATAAGAGAGTTAGAAGACAAAATGGTAGAAATAACTGCCGAGGAGCAGAATAAAGAAAAAAGGATGAAAAGAATTGAAGACAATCTCAGAGACCTCGGGGTCAACACTAAATGCACCAACATTCGAATTATAGGGGTCCTAGAAGAAGAAAAGAAAAAGAGAGGGTCTGCAAAAATATTTGAAGAGATTATAGTTGAAAACTTCCCTAACATGGGAAAGGAAAAAATCACACAAGTCAAGGAAGCGCAGAGAGTCCCATACAGGATAAACCCTAGGAAGAACACACCAAGACACATATTAATCCAACTAACAAAAATTAAATCCAAAGAAAAAATATTAAAAGCAGCAAGGGAAAACCAAAAAATAACATACAAAGGAATCCTCATAATGTTATCAGCTGATTTTTCAGTGGAAACTCTGCAGGCCAGAAGGTAGTGGCAGGATATACTTAAAGTGATGAAAGAGAAAAACCTACAACCAAGATTATTCTACCCAGCAAGGATCTCATTCAGATTCGGTGGAGAAGTCAAAAGCTTTTCAGATAAGAAATATTTGAAGAGATTATAGTTGAAAACTTCCCTAACATGGGAAAGGAAAAAATCACACAAGTCAAGGAAGCGCAGAGAGTCCCATACAGGATAAACCCTAGGAAGAACACACCAAGACACATATTAATCCAACTAACAAAAATTAAATCCAAAGAAAAAATATTAAAAGCAGCAAGGGAAAACCAAAAAATAACATACAAAGGAATCCTCATAATGTTATCAGCTGATTTTTCAGTGGAAACTCTGCAGGCCAGAAGGTAGTGGCAGGATATACTTAAAGTGATGAAAGAGAAAAACCTACAACCAAGATTATTCTACCCAGCAAGGATCTCATTCAGATTCGGTGGAGAAGTCAAAAGCTTTTCAGATAAGCAAAAGCTAAGAGGATTCAGCACCACCAAACCAGCTTTACAACAAATGCTAAAGAAACTTCTCTAAGTGGGAAACACACAAAAAAGAAAAGGACCCATAAAAACAAACCCAAAGCAATTAAGAAAATGGTAAGAGGAACATACATATCGATAATAACCTTGAATGAAAATGGATTAAATGGCCCAACCAAAAGACACAGACTGGCTGAATGGATACAAAAACAATAAAACGAAAAGCTGGTTCTTTGAGAAGATAAACAAAATTGATAAACCCTTGCCAGACTCATCAAGAAAAACCTAGGGACACATACAGACTGAAAGTGAAGGGATGGAAAAAGATACTCCATGAAAATGGAAATCAAAAGAAAGCCCGAGTAGCAACACTTGTATCAGATAAAATAAGACTTTAAAATAAAGACTGTTACAAGAGATAAGGAGGGACACTACATAATGATCAAAGGATCAATCCAAGAAGAAGATATAACAATTATAAATGTTTATGCACGCAACACAGGAGCACCTCAATACGTAAGGCAAATGCTAACAACCATGAAAGGAGAAATCGACAGTAACACAATAATAGTAGGGGACTTTAATATCCCACTATACCAATGGACAGATCATCCAAGCAGAAAATAAATACGGAAACACAAGCTTTAAATGACACAATAGACCAGACAGATCTAATTGATATTTATAGAACATTCCATCCCAAAGTGGCAGAATACGCTTTCTTCTCAAGTGCACGTGGAACATTCTCCAGGATAGATCACACCTTGGGTCACTAATCAAGCCTCAGAAAATTTAAGAAAATTGAAATCACATCAAGTATCTTTTCTGACCACAACGCTATGAGACTGGAAATCAATTACAGAAAAAAAACTGTAAAAAATACAAATACATGGAGGCTAAACAGTGTGCTAGTAAATAACCAAGAGACCACTGAAGAAATCAAAGAGGAAATTTAAAAATACATAGAAACAAATGACAATGAAAACACAACAACCCAAAATCTATGGGAAGCAGCAAAAGCAGTTCTAAGAGGGAAGTTTATAGCAATACAATCTCACCTCAAGAAACAAGAAAAATCTCAAATAAACAACCTAACACTACACTTAAAACAACTAGCGAAAGAAGAACAAAGAAAACCTGAAGTCCGTAGAAGAAAAATGAAAAAGGAGAAATCACAACTGACACTGCAGAAATACAAAGGATTATAAGAGACTACTACAAACAACTCTATGCCAATAAAATGGACAACCATAAGAAATGGACAAATTCTTGGAAAGGTACAATTTTCCAAGACTGAATTAGAAAATATGAACAGACCTATCACAAGTAATGACATTGAAACCATAATTAAAAATCTTCCAACAAACAAAAGTCCAGGACCAGATGGCTTCACACGCGAATTCTATCAAACATTTAGAGAAGAGCTAACACTCATCCTTCTCAAACTCTTCCAAAAAATTGCAGAGGGAGAAACACTCCCAAATTCATTCTACGAAGCAACTATCACCCTGATACCAAAACCAGAAAAAGATATCACGAAACAAGAAAATTACAGACCAATATCACTGATGAACATAGATGCAAAAATCCTGAACAAAATACTAGCAAACAGACTCCAACAGCACATTAAAAGGATCATACACCATGATCAAGTGGGATTTACCCCAGGAATGCAAGGATTCTTCAGTATATGCAAATCAATCAATGTAATACACCACATTAACAAATTAAGGAATAAAAACCATATGATCATCTCAATAGATGCAGAAAA
>NC_041222.1:96576876-96607969 GCF_002837175.3 Physeter macrocephalus | reverse complement strand
CATTAACAAATTAAGGAATAAAAACCATATGATCATCTCAATAGATGCAGAAAAAGCTTTTGACAAAATTCAACACGCATTTATGAAAGAAGCTCTTCAGAAAATGGGCATAGAGGGAACCTACCTCAACATAATAAAGGCCATATATAACAAACCCACAGCAAGCATCATACTCAAGAGTGAAAAACTGAAAGCATTTCCACTAAGATCAGGAACAAGAGAAGGATATCCCTCTCACCACTCTTATTCAACATAGTTTTGGAAGTCCTAGCCACAGCAATCAAAGAAGAAATAAAAGGAATACAAAATTGGAAAAGAAGAAGTAAAGCTGTCACTGTCTGCTGATGACATGATACTACACACAGAAGATCCTAAAGATGCCACCAGAAGACTACTAGAACTAATCAATGAATTTGGTAAGGTTGCAGAATACAAAATTGACATGAACAGATGGAGAAATATACCATGTTCTTGGATTGGAAGAATCAATATTGTGAAAATGACTATACTACCCAAAGCAATCTACAGTTTCAATGCAAACCCTATCAAACTACCAATGGCATTCTTCACAGAATTAGAACAAAAAAATCTTACAATTCATATGGAAACACAAAAGACCCCGAATAGCCAAAGCAATCTTGAGAAAGAAAAATGGAGTTGGAGGAATGAGGCTCCCCCATTTCAAACTATACCGAAAAGCTACAGTAATCAAGACAGTATGGTACTGGCACAAAAACAGAAATATAGATCAATGGTACAGGATAGAATGCCCAGAGATAAACCCACACACGTATGGGCACCTAATTTACGACAAAGGAGGCAAGAACATACAATGGAGAAAAGACAGCCTCTTCAGTGCTGGGGAAACTGGACAGCTACATGCAAAAGAATGAAATTAGAACCCTACTTAACACCATACACAAAAATAAACTCCAAATGGGATTAAAGACCTAAATGTAAGACCAGACATTATAAAACTCTTAAGAGGGAAACATAGGAAGAACACTCTTAGACATAAACTACAGCAAGATTTTTTTTGGCCCACCTCCTAGAGTAACAGAAATAAAAACAAAAATAAACAAATGGGACTTAAAAGCTTTTGCACAGCAAAGGAAAGCATAAACAAGACAAAAAGACAACCCTCAAAATAGGAGAAAATATTTGCAAATGAAACAACAGACAAGGATTAATCTCTAAAATATACAAAGAGCTCATGGAGCTCAGTATCAAAAAAACAAACAATCCAGTTAAAAAATGGGTGGAAGACCTAAATAGACATTTCACCAAGGAAGACAAACAGATAGCCAAGAGGCACATGAAAAGATGCTCAACATCACTAATTATTAGAGAAATGCAAATCAAAACTACAATATATATACAATGGAATATTACTCAGCCATAAAAAGAAACGAAATTGAGTTATTTGTAATGAGGTGGATGGACCTGAGAGTCTGTCATACAGAGTGAAGTACGTCAGAAAGAGAAAAACAAATACCATATGCTAACGCATGTATATGGAATGTAAAAAAAAGAAAATGTTACTGATGAACCTAGTTGCAGGGCAGGAATAAGGAGGTAGACATAGCAAATGGACTTGAGGACATGGGGTGGGAGGGCCAAGCTGGGGCAAAGTGAGAGTAGCGTCGAAATATATACACTATTGAATGTAAAATAGTTGGCTGGTGGGAAGCAGCAGCACAGCACAGGCAGACGCAATCAGTGCTTTGCGATGACCTAGAGGAGTGGGATAGGGAGGCGGGGAGGGAGGCTCAAGAGGGAGGGGATATGGGGACATGTGTATGCATATGGCTGATGCGCTTTGTTGTGCAACCGAAACTAACACAGTACTGTGAAGCAATTATACTCCAATAAAGATCTATTAAAAAAAAAAAAAGAAATCCCTGAAAAATTAATGAATTGCAGGTAAATGTGGGGTCAATTTTAGAAGGAAAGAAAAATGCTGTCAATACAAAGAGAAAACAGTAGTAACCCCAACCAGCTTTCCAGTTGCACTCAAGGACTACTCAATAAAATGGTGTATTTTCCCATTTGGGAAGGAGAAATGCTCACATCAACACCAACTTTATACACTAAAGATTAATTTACTTTAAAACTCAGCTTATCTTGAGTAATTTATAAACAACAACAACAACAAAACCCAAAAAGAAAAATCAAATATAGAAGAGCTCACTTTAAAATGAACATTTAGGGTAGTAAATCATATGAACAACTTATTTTCAAATAAGAAAAAACTCTACTCTTAAAAATGCTTATTGGATAGGTATCCCCCGCTTTTCGAAAGTTTGCTTTTCATTACTTCGTTATGTAGGTTAGACTTATGTTAGTACCTGTTTTCAATAACTGAAAGAAATTCGAAGAGGATTTTCACTTTTATAAAAAAGGGCAAAAAGTGAACAGTGTTCAGCGATGGTTCTGCAGCAAGCTGTTACAGAGGAAGCACACTCCGAGCAGTGAGAGCGCCTCCTTCCCAGGAACCACACTCAGCACCTCAGCATCCAGCTGCCATAGCTTTGAACTGCATCTGTGAGCATCTGTGCTTTATCTCAATGTATGTTGTGCATCAGTTAGCAAGATGTGTCCTAAGGTAACTGCTTCTTCGCTTTACACCATTTCAGCTTACGGAAGGTTTCACAGACATGCTTTGCTTTCAGAGAGCGGGGGAACCCTATATACCAAAAGTGAATTGACTTCAATAATTCTTTTAAGTTCACCCCACTTGCGCTGAAACATTAAAAGGACAACAACACAAACTGCTTTCACGTATATTTCTTACAGCTGGAAATAAAATCTGTGAATAAAATGAATGGAAGAAACTTTAGGCATTGACCAGTACTTACCCTAGCCCCAAAGCCAAAACATGGGAAAGGAAGAGAGATGGAATGAACACCTTAAGAAATTCTGCAGAGAAAATCCCCCCTTTCTTCATGGCTCCACTTTTTCTCATGCTTAAGGAAACGGAACGTTTAGGGTGCCTGAAGTGGAACTCCCTGGGGGAAGAAATGCAGAGGCAGGTGTCAGAAATGCATTTGCTGAAAATATCTCGGGAATTAGCAGGCCCACACTACATGCACTGTGTCCACTGCACAGAACCATGTACTGACTTACTTAGGTGGAATGTTTTCAGGTCTACTGGACCAGTCGGACACCCAGTCTACACTTTTCTTCAAAGCATCCACTTCTTTCTCTCCTTCTGCAACTTCTTCTTCTGACTGTAAAGGAGAATTCACATTTTAAAAAAGGAGAAAAGGAAGACTGATCCTTCCTACTACAGAAGACAAATCTAGACAGAAAATATACAAAAATCATAAGCTTGTGCATCAATAATTTTTATGTAAGAAAGATGTCATTTTTCCAAAAAGGCTGACAAAATGATCCAAGATCAGAAGAAATGCAAATCAAAACTACAATGAGGTATCACCTCACGCCAGTCAGAATGGCCATCATCAAAAAATTTACAAACAATAAATGCTGGAGAGGGTGTGGAGAAAAGGGAACCCTCTTGCACTGTTGGTGGGACTGTAAACTGATACAGCCACTATGGAGAACAGTATGGAGGTTCCTTAAAAAACTAAAAATAGAACTACCATAAGACCCAGAAATCCCACTGCTGGACATATACCCTGAGAAAACCATAATTCAAAAAGAGACAAGTACCACAATGTTCACTGTAGCACTATTTACAATAGCCAGGATATGGAACCAACCTAAACGTCCATTGACAGATGAATGGATAAAGATGTGGCACATATATACAATGGAATATTACTCAGCCATAAAAAGAAACGAAATTGAGTTATTTGTAATGAGGTGGATGGACCTGAGAGTCTGTCATACAGAGTGAAGTACGTCAGAAAGAGAAAAACAAATACCATATGCTAACGCATGTATATGGAATGTAAAAAAAAGAAAATGTTACTGATGAACCTAGTTGCAGGGCAGGAATAAGGAGGTAGACATAGCAAATGGACTTGAGGACATGGGGTGGGAGGGCCAAGCTGGGGCAAAGTGAGAGTAGCGTCGAAATATATACACTATTGAATGTAAAATAGTTGGCTGGTGGGAAGCAGCAGCACAGCACAGGCAGACGCAATCAGTGCTTTGCGATGACCTAGAGGAGTGGGATAGGGAGGCGGGGAGGGAGGCTCAAGAGGGAGGGGATATGGGGACATGTGTATGCATATGGCTGATGCGCTTTGTTGTGCAACCGAAACTAACACAGTACTGTGAAGCAATTATACTCCAATAAAGATCTATTAAAAAAAAAAAAAGAAATCCCTGAAAAATTAATGAATTGCAGGTAAATGTGGGGTCAATTTTAGAAGGAAAGAAAAATGCTGTCAATACAAAGAGAAAACAGTAGTAACCCCAACCAGCTTTCCAGTTGCACTCAAGGACTACTCAATAAAATGGTGTATTTTCCCATTTGGGAAGGAGAAATGCTCACATCAACACCAACTTTATACACTAAAGATTAATTTACTTTAAAACTCAGCTTATCTTGAGTAATTTATAAACAACAACAACAACAAAACCCAAAAAGAAAAATCAAATATAGAAGAGCTCACTTTAAAATGAACATTTAGGGTAGTAAATCATATGAACAACTTATTTTCAAATAAGAAAAAACTCTACTCTTAAAAATGCTTATTGGATAGGTATCCCCCGCTTTTCGAAAGTTTGCTTTTCATTACTTCGTTATGTAGGTTAGACTTATGTTAGTACCTGTTTTCAATAACTGAAAGAAATTCGAAGAGGATTTTCACTTTTATAAAAAAGGGCAAAAAGTGAACAGTGTTCAGCGATGGTTCTGCAGCAAGCTGTTACAGAGGAAGCACACTCCGAGCAGTGAGAGCGCCTCCTTCCCAGGAACCACACTCAGCACCTCAGCATCCAGCTGCCATAGCTTTGAACTGCATCTGTGAGCATCTGTGCTTTATCTCAATGTATGTTGTGCATCAGTTAGCAAGATGTGTCCTAAGGTAACTGCTTCTTCGCTTTACACCATTTCAGCTTACGGAAGGTTTCACAGACATGCTTTGCTTTCAGAGAGCGGGGGAACCCTATATACCAAAAGTGAATTGACTTCAATAATTCTTTTAAGTTCACCCCACTTGCGCTGAAACATTAAAAGGACAACAACACAAACTGCTTTCACGTATATTTCTTACAGCTGGAAATAAAATCTGTGAATAAAATGAATGGAAGAAACTTTAGGCATTGACCAGTACTTACCCTAGCCCCAAAGCCAAAACATGGGAAAGGAAGAGAGATGGAATGAACACCTTAAGAAATTCTGCAGAGAAAATCCCCCCTTTCTTCATGGCTCCACTTTTTCTCATGCTTAAGGAAACGGAACGTTTAGGGTGCCTGAAGTGGAACTCCCTGGGGGAAGAAATGCAGAGGCAGGTGTCAGAAATGCATTTGCTGAAAATATCTCGGGAATTAGCAGGCCCACACTACATGCACTGTGTCCACTGCACAGAACCATGTACTGACTTACTTAGGTGGAATGTTTTCAGGTCTACTGGACCAGTCGGACACCCAGTCTACACTTTTCTTCAAAGCATCCACTTCTTTCTCTCCTTCTGCAACTTCTTCTTCTGACTGTAAAGGAGAATTCACATTTTAAAAAAGGAGAAAAGGAAGACTGATCCTTCCTACTACAGAAGACAAATCTAGACAGAAAATATACAAAAATCATAAGCTTGTGCATCAATAATTTTTATGTAAGAAAGATGTCATTTTTCCAAAAAGGCTGACAAAATGATCCAAGATCAGAGTATTTAATATCTTAAAAAAAACTTCAGGGGCTTCCCTGGTGGCGCAGTGGTTGAGAGTCCGCCTGCCGATGCAGAGGACACGGGTTCGTGCCCCGGTCCAGGAGGATACCACATGTCGCTGAGCGGCTAGGCCCGTGAGCCATGGCCGCTGAGCCTGCGCGTCCGGAGCCTGTGCTCCGCAACGGGAGAGGCCACAACAGTGAGAGGCCCGCGTACCGCAAAAAAAAAAAAAAAAAAACTTGAGTGAGTTTCACTGTTATGTCTAAACACAGAATATGAACCTGAGATTTGAATTATTCCTCCATTAAAAAAAAAAAGAATATGAATCTGAAAAAAGTATATTTGCGGATATAGTGTAACTAAAGTGTGGAAAACATTGATAATCGTTGAATCTGGGTGATACGTGTATGAAGGGCCATTGTAATGTCCTCTTTACTTCTGTATGCATTCAAAATTTTTCATAATTAAAAACAAAGGGGAACATCAAAAAGTATATGCTAACAAATATAAAGTAATGAGAAAATAAATAACTGGGAGTTGGGCTGAGGAAGTAAACAATTTATAATAACTTAAAGTAACTAGTATTTATTAAGCATTTATCAAGAAACAAGCATCAGTCTAAGCACTTTACATGCATTAACCTTTACCTTACAACAATCCTGTAAACAAAAGGAACTATTACTATTCCATTCTACAGATGAGGAATCCGAGACATAAATTAAGTGACTGCCCAAGTTTCTATAAGCGGTAAGTAGCAGGGCCAGTATTCAAACCCAGGCAAATGGTCTCTATAGCCTCCACTCTTAGGCATTAGGTTTTACCCTAGAAGGAGATTTTTAGACAAATTGCTATCCAAACATTTTCCAAGGTTTACTCAAAACTACTTAAGCCAAAAGTTTTTTGTTTTTGTTTTTTTTTTGTGGTACGCGAGCCTCTCACTGTTGTGGCCTCTACCGTTGTGGAGCACAGGCTCCGGACGTGCAGGCCCAGCGGCCATGGTTCACGGGCTCAGCCGCTTCGCGGCATGTGGGATCTTCCCAGACCGGGGCACGAGCCCGTGTCCCCTGCATCGGCAGGTGGACTCTCAACCACTGTGCCACCAGGGAAGCCCAAGCCAAAAGTTTTAAGAGTAATTTATTTAACACAGAGTAAGAACTGGACATCTCTCACATCAAATAAATTTAAAAAGTCCTTTTCCTTGCTAATGATAATAACCTAAAATTTCAGGCTAAGAACAATCAAAATTTCCAATAGCTTCTCTTTCCACAGACCCCACAGGGAAGAGAAATTCCTAAAAAAATGACACAGCATTATTTATTCAGTTTTAAAGAATGTAATGCTATGACTTCAAACCAAAGGGTCTCAAAGCTAATAATTATTTTGATTTGTTATTTTGTTTGGATAGAATTCAAACTTTCATTCTTTTTTGTAGGTAGTTATGAAAATTCTCTATGAAACAGCTGCTCCAGGAAGGTAGCTTCAGAGAATCTCTAGATATAGATGGTCCCTTTTGCTATCAAACAGAAAGTAAAATCCCTGTGGATTTTTGCTCCTCTGGTACTATCATTCTTATTTAGTTCTGCTGGACTTGGCAAATACCATTGAATGACATAATGTAGCCTTTAGGATTAAGCTTGTTCCACTGAGTATTGAGATTACTCAGAATCATGAGTTGGCTCTCTGGAGTAATCTGAAAACACCCTAAATCAAAAACGATAAATTGTTACAATTTACTTATAGATCAGCCTGTGCCACACAATACCTCATTCAACACACTGCAGGTCACTTCTGTTCAGTTTCCAACATTGGTCTTAAATATCGCTTCTACAACTGCTCAAAGATTTAAGTTTAAATGTGTGAACAAGCTAGTATTTCATACTTTCCAAAAGAATGAAAATATAATAAGATTTTATTCTAATTTTTTAAAGATGATGATCTTTGGGCTATTATTTTAAAAAAACCAAAAACTTCCCAGATCAGTTTAGAATGCTTACCTTAAGAATAAGGACTGTAAGCTCTCCTCATTCACTACTACCCTGTGCTTCCTTTTATTAATCTTAAATTTGCCAGCTTTAGGCTTTATAAATTGCCTTCTGATTCTTGGAATTTCACAATATGGTAAAAATGCACTTAGTCTAATGAAGTAATATTCATGCCTTTATCCAAATCAATAACCCTCGCTCCACACCTACATCTATTCAGACAGAAGATTCTGATCATTTCGGCCTATTACCATGGGCAGTCCCTTACCTTCTAATCACTTACATTTTCCTTCTCTGGCCCACCTCAAGCTCTCTTAGGTCTCTAAATGTGGATATTAAACTACATAGCACAGAGCAGATAAACCACAGTTTTACAGGAAGGAAAAGGAAGACATTTTCAGTTTGTATCATCTTCCAATGACACCCGACTCTGTGCTGGCCTATTTGGTCCCAGAAACACACTGAAAAACGTCTCTGAGAGAAAATCTATCGTCTATTTTCTGCTACAAAACTGACTCTTGAGGACCATCATCCTAAAAGTCCAGTTTGAACAACTTTTTCCTAAATGCATTACACCTTAGGCTTCCTTGTACCACGACTCACCAGACATGTTTTAGTTCATTCTCACGACCTTGTGAGCTCTTCTGAAATCAATCCCATTCATCGACTTATTTTAGTAGAACAGGGGCCACAGGCCCAGACAGCCCTGGTTTCAGTCCTGACTCTATCACTTACTTGCTTTTGATCTTAGGTAAGTAACTTAATTAAGACAAAGCTTCATTTTTTTCCAATTCATTCATGGGCATTATGTCACCTCTTTCACTGGACTGAGAACATTACAGTGGGAAAAAATTAAAAAAAAAAAAAATTTCGCACCTGGAATATATCTAGTAAATATTAGCTCCTTTCCTTCCTCCTCCTAAAAAAGCTAAAAATGTCATATATTCCTCATGTAGACAATCTAAAAAATTCAATAAGAGCAAGTACCATTAAGTCCTTTATTAACTGTTTTTAACTGTTTCCTAACCCTAAGCTTCCTTCTAATTCATGAAAAAAAAATCCACCTTCCCAAACCCTAAAGTAACTAATTTTTGAATTATCATTTCTTCAATTAAAAACAAGCAATGTAATAGGCTTTTTGAAAGTTCAAGTATATTATTCCTATTGATTTCTCTCTTACTAAAAGTCTTACTCTAAAGGATATAATGTTTTTCTTATAGGAGTTAGATTGCTTTTTCAAAAACGTAACCTGGTTTAAATGGACTGATCTGGACTTCCCTGGTGGCTCAGTGGTTAAGAATCTGCCTGCCAATGCAGGGGACACAGGTTTGAGCCCTGGCCCGGGAAGATCCCACATGACGCAGAGCAACTAAGCCTGTGCGCCACAACTACTGAGCCTGCGTTCTAGAGCCCACGAGCCACAACTACTGAGCCCACATGCCGCAACTACTGAAGTCCGCCAGGGGACACAGGTTTGAGCCCTGGTCCAGGAAGATCCCACATGCCACGGAGCAACTAAGCCTGTGTGCCACAACTACTGAGCCTGCGTCCTAGAGCCCACGAGCCACAACTACTGAGCCCACATGCCGCAACTACTGAAGTCCGCGTGCCTAGAGCCCGTGCTCCACAACAAGAGAAGCCACCACAATGAGAAGCCCACGCACCACAATGAAGAGTAGCCCCCGCTCGCCACAACCAGAGAAAGCCCGCTCGCAGCAACAAAGACCCAGCACAGTCAAAAATAAATAAATAAATAAATAAACTGATCTGACTGTTACTATCATTTACCCAAGGCTTGATGATAACCAGTGCTCTCTTAGGTACTTATTTCTGAATAGGGATCACACTAGCAATCCTATCGTAATCTGACACAGAGAGCAAAATCTTCCCTTTTCTCTCCCAAATTTCACAAATTCCTTGGGAATTCTAGGATGGATACAGTCCGCTCTACAATTCCACTTAAAATTCAATTCTCAGGTGAGCCTAATTGTACACGTGCCATCCCATGAGCCGGGACAGCTCTTCTCTGTGG
The DNA here is from genome assembly GCF_002837175.3 of Physeter macrocephalus. NCBI lineage: Eukaryota > Metazoa > Chordata > Mammalia > Artiodactyla > Physeteridae > Physeter > Physeter macrocephalus. The sequence continues at coordinate 96,598,154 of NC_041222.1, read as the reverse complement.
TTTTTAGTTATTAGGTAGATTATTAGGGGAGAAAGGTATGTGTGGAAGGGTAGGGAGGTCTAAGGTCAAATAGGCTTGGGAAACACAGCCGGGGCTCAGCATCTGTGGGTCACACATTGTGAATATGGAGGGCTGACTGCACTACTCCAGTTTATATAATGGACTTGAGCAGCCTCGGATTGTGATATTGGAGGGGGTGGGGGGCGTCTTGGAACCAATCCCCTGAGGATACCGAGGAATGACTGTACTTGGTTTAAGTCAACAGATTTCTTTACGTCAGGAATTGTCAAGAGCCTTTAATATGCTACTGTGCACTGTGACTACTGGAGTGGGAGGGTCAGCGAGCCCAGAGGCTGCAGTATTTCCCGCTTATTTGACTTCAGAACTATTTTATGGACCGTCCCATTAAGCAAATGTTCCTCAAAACACATTTTGGGAAATGCTACTCCGGATTTTCAACTTGTCTGTACAAAAGGCAATATGATGGAGACATCTTCCTCAGGAAAGACTGCAGCAAAGAATTAATTTCATTTCTCCATCTTGGGATTCCTTAGTACACTTTTTTCCCATGGAAACTTTATATTATATTCTCCTCTTTATTAGCTATAGCTTACTGCACATGACAAAACTGACAGACGTAAGTGAGCAATTCCACAATTCCAGTCAGCCAACTTCCTATGTGACAGCCTTGCTACTACAAGTTTCTCTACAGTATAAAGTTCATCATAAAATAAATTAGTATTCCGTCCCATAGAGTTTCTAGGTTTCAGAAAACAGCACAAATAAAGCACAGTCAACGCAGGGAGAAAGTGTGCAGCTTCCTAAACAGAAAGAATACTGGGTAGAACCAAGGTAACATGCAAAATATTTCCAGTGCAAAGGGAGCCAGGACACTGCACAGTGAGAACTCCACAAAACAAAGATTTTGTTAGCATTCATTCAAACATTCATTCAACATATATTCTTCAAGTACCTTAACATGGGAGAAAAAAACAATGCCTCCTGTTCTCAAGAATTTACACTCTTGGGCTTCCCTGGTGGCTCAGTGGTTAAGAATCTGCCTGCCAATGCAGAGGACACGGGTTCGAGCCCTGGTCCGGGAAGATCCCACATGCCGCAGGGCAACTAAGCCCATGCGCCACAACTCCTGAGCCTGCGCTCTAGAGCCCGCGAGCCACAACTCCTGAGCCCACGTGCCACAACTACTGAAGCCCGCATGCCTAGAGCCCGTACGGGCTCCACAACAAGAGAAGCCACTGCAATGAGAAGCCCGCGCACCACAACGAAGAGTAGCCCTTGCTCACCACAACTAGAGAAGGCCCAGGCACAGCAGTGAAGACCCAACACAGCCAAAAATAAATAAAAAAAATAAATTTATTTTTAAAAAAAGAACTTGCACTCTGACACTTGCAGGTGATCTGACACATCAATAAAGTCAAGGGCTGGCTATGAACATTCTAAATCATTAATGACAATTATTTATTTATCCCAAGTTTTACAATAAAAACCTTTGTAGCTTTCAATACTATATCCATCTATATTTCCAACAATGTCAACTCCTAGTGAAACTTTATTTAACTTCTTTACCTTAAGGAATCCTGCATAATTTGGGTGAATTTTGTCTCTAGCTTGATTTGATTTCAGACGCAAAAAAGTTTTCACACCTGGTTCTACAACAACCTTCCATCTCATTTATAAGACATGTGCCTCAGTTTTCTATTTATAAACTCAAGAAACTAGCCTGGAATACTGTAATGACACATTATAGACAAGAATTTCCCAATTCTTTTAGACCCAAAATTCTTAGTTGTAAAGGAGCACCACGACAACCACAGTAGCATAAATTCCAACATCAGAAACTGCATAACTTAAAATGGCTTCAAAGTATTTTTCTAAAATTTTTATTGGAGTATAGTTGATTTAAAATGTTGTGAATGTTGTGTTAGTTTCAGGTGTACAGCAAAATGAATCAGTTATACATAAACATGTATCCACTCTTTTTAGATTCTTTTCCCATATAGGTCATTGTAGACTACTGAGAAGAGTTCCTTGGGCTCTACAGTAGGTCCTTATTAGTTACCTATTTTATATATAGTTGTGTGTATATGTCAATCCCAGTCTCCCAATTTATCCCTCCCTCCCTTTCCCCCCGGTAACCATAAGTTTGTTTTCTACATCTGTGACTCTATTTCTGTTCTGTAAATAAGTTCATTTATACCATTTTTTAAGATTCCACAAATAAACAATATCATATGATATCTGTCTTTCTCTGACTTACTTCATTCAGTATGACAATGTCTAGGTCCATCTACGTTGCTACAAATGACATTATTTCATTCTTTTTTATGGCTGAGTAATATTCCATTGTTCAAACTATTTTTTAAAGTCTTCATAGTCTTTACTGTATTTCAGCAAAACAGACTTAGAGATTTGCATTTTTCCTAATTATCTAATGCAAATCGGAAAAATAAACAAACATACACACACACCTGAGAGCTATGGTCCCTGCTGGTGTGCATTTCCACATCAAACATGATCTGCCCATCTTCTTGTGGGGAAGGGCTAGAAGAGAAAGACACATTTATAGCCATTAGTTTTCATTCTCATTTTGTCAAATAAATTAGCCTCTACTGGAAATTAGAAAATTAAAAGTTATAGTGGTATGTCTTTGAAAAAGCAGCAAATCAGAAAGTACACCATAACCCCATGTAAGAAAAAATGAAATTGAGCACCCTTACTTCCAAATGTTCTAGAATTTTTCAGTGGTGATAAATTCCTTTGCAATGATAAATCTGCAACGGAAATACTACCTAAAGACACAAGACTGTCACATTTTCTTATTTTTACTCTTTTTCCAATAAATGTAAAATGATCTTCAAATTCAGAGACTCTAGTTTGGGGTTCTTTTTCTCAAAGTTCTTTCATCGTTAAACAATTCACCAGCTATTCTCAAAGTGTGAAAGCAGCTCTTAATGACTCTTTCAAAGGGTCTTTGAGGTTAAAATTGTTTTCATAATACTATCAGGATTTATTTGCCTTTTTCATTCTCATTTTGCCATGCGTGTACAGTGAAAATTTCCAAAGGCTAAATTATGTGTAATAGCACAACAGAAAGAATGTAAAAGCAGGTGAGAATCCAGCTGTTTTCTATTAAGCCAGATATTAAAGAGATTTGCATAAATGTAAGACAATGCCACTATTCTTACAAATTTTTTTGGTTATGGAAAACAGATAATTTTTGTTTAAAAAAGTTACTCATGTTAACATGTAATAGGCTTATTGTTGAATGAATACATATTTTTTTAATGTTCTCAGTTTTAATTTCTAATATAGTAAATATCAAAATATATAACCCACATAAACAAAAGATCTTTGGGGTCCCCAATAGTTATTACGAGTGTAAAGGAGTACTGAGACCAAACCGTTTGAGAGCCACTATTTTACTTATTTTTGAAATACTGACTTTGAGATATTTCAGAGTGAATTATAGAAACTTATAGCAAGTGATAACCTTTAACAAGTACAAGATATATTCCCAGAACTATAAAAATTTACAGACAAATTTTTAGACAAAGATACATGGTCACAAGCTGTACTTGATACAAGAGATGAATACAACGTGCTAAGTGCTATTCTGAGCTTTATCAATGATTCCTTGTGTAACCACAGCGAGTCACTAGATCTTTCACTACACACCCCACCTCCCCAAATGTAAACTCAAGTGGGCATGAAGGATGCTCCAGGCTGAACTTGTTCAAAGGAATAGATATTAACTATCAACGCTGTCAAGAGCATGTGTATAATGGTAATATATAGAGATGCTGGTGAAACTGACTGGAAAGTAAGTAAGATCACCGGTCTCTGAGTATTATAACTGATGTAGGAGATTCTTAAATGGGGGAAGGAAAAGTGAAAAACTGGTTCCATACCAAACCACCATATTATTGTATTTAGAAAATTTTTGTCTTGAACGAGAAATCTCAGGGTATAGCACAGGAACCAAGTAGAACGAGGGACTCTTGTCCTCAGTGTACTGTTATTATGCTCATAACACTGTTGGATTCACAGCCAGAGATCAAGTTAAGGACCAGCCTTACAGAGCCATGACCAGGTCAAGGCAGCCGAATGACCAAGTCAAAAATCCAAGAGAAGCACAGCTCTACTTTACACTCTTCTTACCACTGGCACCAAGCTCACTTAGACAAATACTCAACATTTCACTGGTAGACTGACCCATTTGGGATGCATTATTATCCTGGCTCATGTTAGGATCAGCTGGGGAGCTTTTAAAAGTTTCTCATGTCTTGACAACAGAACGAGATTCTCTAGGGATGGGGTCTGTGCACTGGTATTTTTAAAAGCTCCCTGGGGGAATATAGTGCGTAGGTTGGAAACTCCTACAATAGGCTGGAGCACAAAGCAAAACACATAGGGGGCCTCTTCTAACAACCACCACAGTGACAAAAATATACCGACGGAATAATTTTTAAATTTTTAAATATGTATGAAAATATACATAAATTAGCTTGGGGACGAATAGCCAACAATTCTAAAACATTTCCGCCTACAAGAAGCACTGCTTAACAACCTCAAATCTAGAGATGCTGGCAATTCAGATGACATGAACTGTGAAGACATTCGTAAACGTTCAAGTGTTAGATATCCCAGGAGAGCACTACTGAGCTAGAGTTCTAGGCCTCCCCTGAGACGTGACCAGTGACCCAGAGCCTGAAGATGTGTAAGCGGAGAGCAGGAAAGTGTCCAAGTGCACCCGCCACATCTCGATTTACATGTTCAGAAACCTAAGTGAAACATGATCACGGCAAGATGAATTCGTATTTGATCACAAGTATAACTGCAACCAGAAATGACATAAGGTGACCAGAAGGCCGGGCAGGTGATCTTATCTCTGCTCAATGACAGCACCAAGTGAACAGCAGGTTAAGGGACTCACCAGTACTTGAACATATAATAAAAGGCTTATCAACAAGCCCATAAGCAGCAGAAAACTTCAGAAAACCCATCCGTGAGTCTCACAACATACATGTAACATAATATAAACGTGATTCTCAAAAACAGACTAATGTCGTAGCTCCCAGAATTGGTGGCAAAGCTGCTCAGAGAAGAGCCATCTGCTCTGCTTCTGCTCATGACAAGAGCCATCCTGGCTCTTCAGAAGCACAGGGACACGTGAGTGATGTGACTGGGAGGTGGCGTGCCAGAGAGCCGTCAGACCAGTCCTCTGCGGCCTCGGTAACATCAGTGGATCGTAAGTCATGCAGGCACTTCGAACATGATTTAACTCTTGATTCTCCTTTTCTACTTTTTCTGGTAAGAAATAATATGTACCACACACACAATTTTTACCAAGTATAAAAATCTGAAAGAAGAAAAATGGCCATCATTCCATCCCCTAGAGAGAATCACTGTTTACATTTTTAGATGTCCCCTTAGTCTATTTCCCGTGTATCTGCATTTTCTACATGGCCAATAACAGTGAACTCTTAATTAGCCAGAAGATCATCCAGTACCCCAGAATGCTAATACTATGGCTGTCACTGGTCTAAGAATGTTCAATATGCCACTATGTCATGTAATACCTAGTCCCTGTGGAAAAAAGAGAAGCTTGTACTGAAAAATAAACTAACAACTCAGTTTCACTCTCCTCATATGTGTCTGTATTCTTAACTCTTTCACCATATGCAGTCCTTAATTGAAGAATGTCTCCCCAAGCCAAATATAGAAAAACGAGGTCTGAAACAAAACTTCCTCTGAGCTCTAAGGAAATGCAATGGCCGCCTTCAAAATTAACTATCTTTACAGACCTTAGTTGGTGCTTCCACCGTGCAAATACTGCTATACAACAAGCTGAATCAACTTGTAGTTCCTGCGACTCAAACATTTCCTGAATGTCTACTATATACCAGCATCATGACTGTCAAGGGTACAGAGGAGATGAAACAGGATCTCTGCCTTTTAAAGCCTCACAATCTAAAAGGGAGGACAGAGATTACAGAGGTAACTGTATTTGAGGCAGGAAGAGAGCTGTGAAAGGACAAAGGAAAATGGGAGAAAGTTAGATTAATTCTGTTAGTAAACATTAATACCGCTGACTTTTAAACTAGTAAACATCTGAAAATGACACAATCTAAGGAAACTGACTTAATCTGAGGAAAAAGTGGGCACTCATGCCCTTGTCAATTGGCTATCTGATTTAAACACACATGCTGCAAGAAATCGGGAGTTGTAAATTCTGTCAAATGAAGATGTAAGCAATTTATTTTTTCTAGTGGGAAGTAACCTTGCAACCCATCCACTTCCAGAATTCCACCAAAACATGGATCTCACTTACCTGTCGCAGTGAGAACTGCCTCTTGAACTGCTCTGTCCGGATTCATGTTGGGCATCCAAAAGAATCTTCTCCATGTCTCCATTGTGGATAGAGGATGAGGAGGGTACGTGTTCTAGACCCCCGTTTTTCCCATTGCCATTATCACTGCCATTGCTGCTATTCATGGGGAGCTCCACCCAGGAACCTGTTGGACAAGTCAGATAACTGCAGTTAACCACAGCAGAACAGGAGTCTCTCGTGTGCACACAGCATGTGAATATGGTGAATTCAGATAAGAATTCTGGCTCGCCTCAAACCAAATGCCAAAGTATTCTGAAGAAAATAAACAAGGAGCAATAAAAGTTTGAAAATCTATATAGTTCTGTTCCTGAAGGAGCTCGTGCAATCAACCGATTTAGAAGAAGCTGGACCTCTAAAATGAGTGTCTCAGAAGATGTGTCTCTCAGCCAGTTTTCTCTCCGGTTAAAACTTAGTTTACATACAATAAATACTTTATTGAAAATTTTTAGGTTGCTTTTCAAAAAATAAACAGCTACTTTATTACCAGACAGCGTACTTAAGTTTAATATTTTAATTACATTTTTTCCACAGTCTACCTCAGCTATTTAGTTGTATCCTCTCCATCTACCTCGGCTATTTAATTGTATCCTCTCCACCTGTATTTAGAAACTTCATAAAGGTCATCTAAGTATGTTAACAACCGAGCCTTAATTAGCACAAACAACTGAGACGTTCCTGGAGAGGGAACTTAAATCCAATCATCAACATTTCAATTTGTGTGCAAGTCTGGAGCATAAAATGAATGCAGCTGGCTCTTAACTAAATCAGGTGAGAATGCTTCTTAAAAACCCTAAAAAAAAAGCTTTATCCCTATCCCACACATTAGCTTCTTCCCTTCCTTTATGCCTTACTCTTTCTACTTCTCCTTTCTCTATGCACTAAACATACCTTGCAAGCTTGCCTTTTCTCTCTTCTCTCCCACAGGTTCCCACTTTCTAGGGTTTTCATGAAGCCTCGTTGGTTTGGGGCAGAAAACCAGGCATCAGCTATGGGCAACACTGACATTGCCTCAGGCGAACAGTCAAAGAGGGTGGAGCCACAGGAAAGGATGGGGCCCTGGTAATTTGGACTGGTCTTGAAAATACTGGCTCCATGAGTTTGCTGACTACATGAAGGTCCTTTAATTCTAATAAGCATTGACAACAGTAGCCAATAAACTAACTTCGTAACAAAAAGAAAGTGGTGTGTTTTTTTTTCTAATTTCCATTCCTTACAACAAATTTTGTTTTAGAAAACATAACCAGGCAGGTTGGTGGAGCCATTTCTCTAAACTCCAAGCAGAAGTGTTAAGAGTTCTGTGGCAGAACAGTCTTCCATCCGTAAATCAGAATAACAGGTTCAAACCCTAAAATGCACTCTAAATGAGATGACCGCTAATCCAGACCCAGAAGTGAACTCAACATCACCCGTCTACAAAGGAAAAGCTCAAAGGTAGCCCTGGTTGGAAATCTGACTCTCCCACTTACTATGACTTTCTGAGCTTCAGTTTCCTCATTTGTAAAACAGAGATGATTACATAGTACCTTCCCCCCAGGGTTGCTGTGAGGATTAAATAGAGCAACACAGGTAAAGTGCCTAGTAAACAGGAGATACTCATCAATACACTAGTTAAAAGAGCTGATATTTGTAATGTACTTAGAACAGCGTTTGCTCCATAGAAGTGACGTTACCCTTTCCCTCCTTCCCCTCCAAGGTGGTCCCAGGGGCTGTCAGAGTCCCATCATCACCCCCGATTCTTTGGGACTGTACTGCCAAACGACACAACTCCATGACATCTCCATGGTCTCATTCTGTCCACACACAAAAATGGACACAGACTAGGCAGTACTCAAAATGGATGAAGAAATTCAACTAGCAAAGCTAATAAGATAGATCTAACATTGAAGCTCATTTAACTAAATACTTATGGAGTGCCTCTGGAATGCATAAGAAATACACCACGAGCGTCTCTAAATTTAGAGCTCTACAAAATATTTTAACCGAAAAGAGCAACAGAGAGAGAGGTATATGATGAACAAACTGTTTTTTTTCTACTCCCACTCTTTCTAGGACTGTCCAATTTATTCTACACCAATGGGACCAGTTCTTGTACAGAAGCCCAATGTGAAAAAAATGAAATGCTGGAGGTGCTCTGGCAGAAGCAGAACTAAGGAACCAGGAGTTCTAGATGGGTCTCCGTGGAAGCCAGTCTTCTCTAAAATACAATTAACGTTCACTTGAAGCTGCTGATCAGAGAGAAAAAAGGCTGTAACAATATCAGGTTTTCAAAACCTTGCTTTTTTTGAAGGACTTCCAAACCCATATCTAAATTCCATCTTCTACATTAAATATATGTAAGTAATCATGATGTAGGAACTTGAGGAGACTCACCCAGAAAAGCTTAGTGAAAAGGACCTGTAATTGCCTTAACACCCTGTAACGTAACTGAAGGCATCTCTACTCTAGGCAGACAATACTCATCGGGCATGTATTAGCACAGTGGCTCAGAGCACAGACTGAAGCCAGACTCTCCTTCTACCTTCTATCACGTCCAGTTGTCCCAGACTCCCCTTCTATCACATCAAATTGTCACAGCCTAGACACGTCACTTAACCTCTCTGTGTTCCAGTAACCTCTCTGTGTTCCAGTTTTCTCATCTGTAAAATAGGGATAATAACTGTCTACCGGAAGGTGATCAAAAGGTACAAACTTCCAGTCAGGAGATAAATAAGTCCTGGGGATGTAATGTACAGCATGGTGACTATAGTTAAGAACTGTATTGTAATTTTGAAAGAAAACAGAATAGATGTGAAAAGTTCTCATCATAAGAAAAAAAATTTTTCGTAACTCTGTGTGGTGATGAATGTTAACTAGACTTACTGTGGTGGTCATTTCAAAATGAATGAATAAATACATAAAATCATTACTTTGTACACCTGAAACTAATATAATGCTATATGTCACTTACATCTCAATTTAAAAAAAACACACACCAAATGGTTGCCTGCACATAGTGGAAAAAAAAAACAAAACACCACATCTACATCATAGGGTTGCTGGGAAGATGACAGGAATTAAACAACGAAAAGTTCCGAGTACATAACAAGTGCTATGTATTAGTTACTATCATAATTATACTCAGTATCTTTTAAAAACATTTCTTACTACAAAATTAATGCATTCCTTGAAAATGTAAACATCAGTACCTGAAGGAAAAAAATTGATACCTCTCCTCCCAACCTCTCATTCCTACTCCTAAAGGAAAGTACTTTTAACAGTTTCATACGTAGACTCCCAGAGAATACTTTTGTTTTTTGTGTTTTGCTTTTGTTATTACAAATAAAAACAATGAAATTGTACTGTATATATTTTTCTGTAAATAGTGTTTCTTACCTAACAACTTGTTGATGTCTTTCAATGTCAATATATATTGCCTTACTTTATTCTTTGGAACTGCACTGCATCCCATCATAAAGATATACCATGCTTTAACGATTATCCAAATGGCAATGGTTAATCATCACCCAAATGACTGTTTCTAATATTTTGTTATTACAACCAGGACTTCCATGAACATTCTGCTGGGTAATCTGGCAATACCCATTAAAAGCCTTAAAATGGTAAATTTCCTTTAACTCTTAATTCTGTTCCAGTAATATCATCTATGGAAATAATCGGTTCTGCAGAAAAAGTCAGGACATAGATATCCATTAAATGTTTACATACTTAAAGCAATTATACTCCAATAAAGAATTTTTTTAAAAAATTTAGATCTGAAAAAAAAATGTTTACACACTAGCTTTATCTTTTAAGTGGAAAAATTCAAACTTATCTTTCTCAATGGTTGAACTACACATACTTTTTTCTCATCTAGTTCATTCCTGATTTATAGCCTCAGAATTTCTTGACGTTCTAACACTACCAGTCCTCACAAGGTCCCTTTTTACTTGGAAAGGAAATAAGACATGAGGACTGTGCTGTCCAAGCAATACAATGCCAACGCAGAAAAAAAATCTCAGAGTGAATTCCCTTCCTAATAATTAAACTTTAAAATAAAAAACTGGAGGCTCTATTACATTAAAAGGCTACTTACAAACTAACAATGGTTCTCTTATGCCAGGTGGTACGTATACACACTACAGGAGCTATTTTCTAATTTAAGTCTGAGAACTGCTAAGAGGATCCAGAGATGCACGCTTCTACATTCTGTAATACAGTTCTTCGTGAAGGTTGGTCCAATAATTGTGATTGCATTCATGACTGTATGCTGTATTTACTCTGTATAATTTTATAACCACCAGTTTAATCCTCTTGCAAGGACAGTGAGGGAATGGGGGAAGGGAGAAAAGGAAAAAGAGTATTTCTCATTCTTTCCCCAACTTTTCAATTCCATGTGTAACTCATCCTAACCAGGGCTAACACATCTCATCATGTCTTATTTTCTTTCCTCAAAACATGTATTTTATTTCAAGCACCTGATGCTGGAATCCAGACTGAGAACATTCACTAACATTTTTCTAAAAAAAACAGTATTATAAGGCATTGGAGTTTCATGTGTCATAGCCTTAAAAGCTTTCTTGCCATACTGAGGAAGCAAGTACATCATAGCTGGAGATATTTAAAAAGATTTAAAAGGCTGTACTAAAAAAAAAAAAAAAAAAAAAAAAAAGGCTGCACTTCATACGTGAAACAACAAGAATTTTATTACTACCATAATTTTCCTCATATTACCTACTGAATTTTATCACATAAATGTCCAATATTCTTAAGTAACTTGATAGTTTTCTCTAGAATAAAACTATTAACTGGAAAATATCCTTTTAACTTTGGAAGTAGTTCAGATATTTGTCCACTAATTTGTAATGAAAGCGAACAGTCCCCATACAAGGATAAACTTAAAAAAAAAAATGAGAGAAAGGTTTCATTATTCCAAATATTTCAATAATTTTCTATTAAAACTTTGACCCCTAAACTAAAGATAAAATCCCAAGCCAGAGATAATCTGTACAATGAGTTCATCTCCTGTTTTTCAGAGTTGTGCAACTTTACGCAACAAACAACTTCAACTTAACGGCAATTTGGATAGTATTAGATGCCTGAATAAGTTGTTTTTCTCAGTGCCCAAAAATCACTTGAAGGAATCAATAAGGCTTCTTGTTTTGTTCAGTCCAGTGTTGTATAATGAGCTAAAAAAGAGTAAAAGGCGAGAGGAGCATAATGAAACATGGCACTTATCTGAAAGCTTTTCAGTAACATTTAAAAGCAGCTCACCCTAGCTCAAATAAAATACTTTCTATCTAGCAGATTTCCCAAAGCAACATTTTGATATCACACACAGGCTGAGCATTCTTGCACTTCTGTAAGAGCTAATACAAACATAGCAGTACCTGATTGGCCAAGGACATCAAAGACCTCAGAGGTCTGTCAAGACACGGAGGAAAACCATCACACAGAGCTCAACCCCATTTTTCTGTTACATGGTCAAAGGAAAAAAAAAAATTCCTTTGCTTTCTGTTTAGTCGGGTACACGTACTAACCAAACAGCTAACTTGTACGTATCACAGGAAAACTGGAGTACAATTAAGAAACAGTACATTAAAAAGAGATCGATAGGCAGGTCACCTCTATACATTAGGTGGCATAACACTGAGAGAATAAGAAACACACATATCAGGGGATTGTGGGCCAGTGAAAAGAAGTGTCCTGAAAGCAACACTAGATCGGGTGAAAGTAAAACCTCAGCTCTAGGACCTAGCCTGCCGTGAACTTGGACAACACACTTTACTCTAGACCTGTTTGTTTTTTCTTTTTTCTATTGAAGTAGAGTTAATTTACAATGTTGTGCTAATTCCTGCTGTAGAGCAAAGTGACTCAGTTATACACATATACCCATTCTTTTTTTCTGTATCTTTTCCATTATGGTTCATCCCAAGAGATTGGATATAGTTCCCTGTGCTATACAGTAGAACCTTGTTTTTTATCCATTCTAAATAGACCTGTTTCTCTACCAGTAAATAAAAGTGGACAGTTATCGCTAAAGTTTCTTGCCGTTCTAAAATCACATGGTTCTAAATACAGGTAATTAATTTTTAAATGCGTATTAATATGTGAAGCAAAGAACATTAAAACACACAGAAATTAATCTTAATTTACTGTGGGAAATAATATCTAAATCTTACATTCTAGAACATAAGACACTTAAAAGGTTTTAAAAGTCAACATTTAAAGAATCACCTAATCAAAAGATGGAGCAAGAAGAATAAGCAATGAAAACATCTTGTGAGGACAGGAACTCTTCCCTAAAATAACTGTTAGGCCACGCTGGAACACCTACCTCTGATGAAAGATCTTGCAGTGCCTTTATATGTCATTTAAGCAGCCAACTGATTTTTAAACGACTTCATCTGGCCATACGCTAACTGTCCCAACCACCTCTTTCAAAAGGTAAATTACAGGAAGGTTAAGGCAAGAACCTTTCCAAGACTTCCAGCGAGCTTTAAAGACAACAGGGAATCACCTTAGATACAAGATGTCTAAGCACTAGAATGTTAGCAAAAGCAACTGTAGTTGGTCGTAATTCGATACTGCCATTAACTTTCAACCGCCCCAGCGTACCAATGTATTTTTAATCCTGTTTCTGAAAATTCATTGCCCCAGACTCCGTGACCTGTGCAATCTTGGATGGTTCAAGAAGCTGTTCGTAAGCAGGTTTACAGGACACACAACCCCAATGTTAAAAAAAAAAAAAAAAATTACTTGAGCAACTCTGAAACATCTTTAAAAAAAAGTAGTATAGCCTCCTCACCCCTCCCCGTCACGTGATACAAGTAACCACTAAATTACCAAATAATTCTCCTGGCCAGCTTGTGCTAACAAAGGAACGCAACCAGAGGGCTCACATTTTGAGCCCTGGGGGAAGGCCGACCCAGTGAGGTGGGGTCAGCCGCGCTTGGCCCAAGGCCTGCCGCACACTTGACCTCCCGCCCGTCCCTCGCCCGCCCCCTCCTCTCAGTCCGCCGCCCGCGTCCATCCCCTGGCGTCCCCGCCGCACGTCCCCATCCCTGCCCACGTCCACTTGGCGGCCCGCTCCGCCCACCCTCCCACCCCGCGCCCCAAGGCCCGCCTCTCCACGCCCCGATTGGCTCCGCTCAGGGGCCCACCACAGGTGGGATCCCCTCGACCCCCTCGTCTTCCCACCCACCTACCCTGCCCAACAGCGAACCCAAGCAGCGCCCCACCCAAGACCCCAGGAGGGAGCTGAGCCAGGTCTGGAGGAAGACAGGAGCAACTCCTCCTGACAGGTGACCGGAGCTGTCAGTCATCCGCACATCCTCGGCCTTGACCAATAGGCTGCCTTCTCCTCCCGCTCCCCGCGCGGAGCTGGCAGCAGCGGCCCGAGCAGCTCCTCCTCCCCCATCCCCTTTACCGAGCCCGCCGGCCCAGCACTCACTGTTGAGGCCGGCTGGTGGGGGCAGAGACTGTTCACCTTCCTCACAGTTGTTGTTGTTGTTGTGCGGGGGCGGCGGCTGCTCTACTAAGTGAGACGACATTGTCGGGCGGCTGGAAGAGCTGCGACCGCAGCAGGACCGTCTCTGGTTCTTGGGCAGCAACACAACAAGCCGAGTCCCCCGCCCCCTTTTCTGCGCCTGCGCAGTCCCTCCCCTGGCCCTGACGTCAGGACCCGCCCCGGCCACGTGATGACAACATAACAAGCGACGGGGCGGGGCGGGGGCGTTCCCGGGCGAGCAACAGACGTGGAGACGCGGGAGTCACGCTGACGCGCGCGCCAGGAATGAATTCCTGCGTGTCGTTTGTACCGGCCGGATGGAGTGAGGTATGCGGCTGGAAGTGGGGTAGAGGATGGGGAGACGTGTGTAATGAGGAAGTGCAAGGCCCTCAGGTGCTGGAACGCAGGTCTCCGACACCTACAGGACCAACGTTTTTTTATCCAGTCCGTGAGCATTTCTTTTTTAATATCTGTAAGGACTCAGTCTGTAATAGGTGTCGTGGTGACACAAAGTAAGCAAAAGTCCCCGTGCCTCCCCGTCATAAATCTAAAATAAAGCTGGTGGAACACTGACACGCCAGTGAACAATGTAAGGCAGGCCAGACTTTTTCGTTGTTAAACAATTTTTTAAAAAAAATTAATTACAAACAACACGCAGTCATTGTAAAAAAAAGGGAAAATTTCAGGGAAACATAGAGAAGAAAATAATCACCCACATCCCATCATTTAACCCATTTCTGGGACGTGACATGGCAAGCCATGTTTCGTTTACGTGGGTGACAGTAAACTATGTTCGTAAACATATGTTCCTACTTCCTCTCTCCATGTCTTTGTCGTTTCCTTGGTTTCATTTATGTGTAGCATCTATTTTTCTCATTTGTCTTTTAACCTTGTTTCACTTTGCTGAAGTTAAAATTTTCGGGCAATGAGATATATTATTTTATATGGCTTGGGAATACCCTCACACCTTGATTTTGAATCTACTCCCTATAATTTTTTTCTAATTTTCTTATAGGTTTAATTTTTATATTTATACCCCTAATCCATCTGAAACTTATTCTTGTATGTGTAAATTGCTTAACTTCAATTCTTCCCAACTGACCCAATAGTATTTATTAATTTTTAAGTCGTCCTTTCCACCCTGATTTGAAATTGCACCCTTATCACATTCTAAATTCCCACAAAAACGGGAGTTCATTTCAGGTTTCTCTACAGTAGGTCTATTAGATAACTATTAGAGAAAGTTTGTTTAAAATTTTTCTTTGACTGTTTAATTACTCTTCAGATGAATTTTGGGGGGATAACTGACATACAAAGTTGTCTTCCATTCAGACATATCCCTCCTTATTCTATTTTTATTAAAAATTTTAAAAGGTGTTCTTTAAAAAGATCTTAAACATTTCATAAACTTTTTTTGAGTTTTAGTATAGTCTTATACTCATTTTTTAAAAAAACATAGAAAGTTTCCTTTTCTATGTTCTCAAGTAGGTAAAATTGAAATTACTTTTCTGTTTCCCTTAGGGAAACATCCAGACCTAGTGGGTTTTTTTTTTTTGCGGGAGCAGGTAGCTCT
Source organism: Physeter macrocephalus (assembly GCF_002837175.3). Classification (NCBI taxonomy): domain Eukaryota; kingdom Metazoa; phylum Chordata; class Mammalia; order Artiodactyla; family Physeteridae; genus Physeter; species Physeter macrocephalus. Next base: position 96,582,683 of record NC_041222.1, on the reverse strand, counting down.
GTTTCTGTAGGATGTTACCTTTATTTCTTATGTTGTGTTATTTGGACTTTATTTTCTCATGATTATATTACCTAATGGTTAATCTATTTTATTGGCTCTTTTAAACCCAGTTCCTTCTTCCTAACTGTATGATTCTTAAATCCTTTTTTATCAGCTTGAGATATAATTCACATACTATACAATTAATCCATTTAAAGTTCACAGTTCACTGCTTTTTGTTATATTCAGAGTTGTGCAGCCATCACCACAGTCTAATTTTGGACTTTCGTCGCCCCCAAAAGAAACCCTATGCTCATTAGTTATGTCTCATTTTTCCTAACTTCTTACATTTGATGCTTATTTCATTCATTCTTTCTTTATTTGGGTATTTAAGAATTTTTCCCTGGTCAGAGTATGTTTTTGTTCTATTTCTAGTTTGGAGATTTTTCTTAGGTTTTCTTTGAAGCATAATACATCGTTCCTTTTGGGGAACATTCCATGAGTATTTGAAAAGAAGGTATGGTTTCTGTCTTCAGGGCAGCAGGTCTGATGTATCTGTTGTACTACCTTAATAATAATGTCATTTAAACTTTTTATATTTCCCCCCCTCTATGTCTTATGGATTTCAAGAGGTCAATTAATATTTCCCACTCCTGATATGTTTCTATTTCTTCTGTCTCTTTTGTCGTTGAGGCTTCGTTATTTGATGCATAGATGCTCATAACTGCGTCTTTATCATTATGAATTGGTCATAATTTTGTCCTCAGGCCAACCTTGTCTGTTATTGAAATCATGATTCTGGTTTTTATTATTGTTATTATTGTTGTTTTTGTTCAGTTGCAACATTGTGATGTACTTCTACCCACTCTTAATTTCCTACTTTTCTGAATCACTTTCTATTAGGTGTGTCACCTGACAACTGCAGAAAAGTAGTCTTTGCATTAGGATGTAATCAGAATTTCTTTTTCTTTTAATAGGGCGGTTTAACACATTTACATTTATTGATAGTTTACATGTATTTGGATTTAATATTGTTATTTTACATCATGCTTTCCAATTAATATCTTAAAATATCTTTCACTATGGCCCTATTTGTTTTCCAACATATTTCATTGTATAACCTAGAAATTTTAATTTTTGTTCAATTAGTAGCCTTTATAACTGTATATTTATACAATTCAGTCGTTTCTTTAGATGGTTTCATTTAATGCTCAGAAAGGAACAATAGTGAAATTAGTATAATGCCCCTTCTTTCTCCTTTCCCTCTCCTACCCACTTTTTTAGAAGATCATGTTCTCTCTTAATATTTACTTGCATGTCCATAGCCTAACTTTATGAGTTAAAGAACTGAAAAAAGACCAAACTAAACCAAAGGCTAGCAGAAGGAAATAAATAATAATTATTATAGCAGAGATAAACATAATAGGCAAATAGTAAAACGACAGAGAGAATCAACAAAACCAAAAGTTGGCTCTTTGAAAATATCAACAGAATTGACCAGCCTTTAGCTAGACTGACAAGAAAAAGAGAAGAAGCAAATAGCTAGAATCAAAAGTGAAAGTGGGGACCTTACTACCGACTTGACAGAACTATGAATAAGAGAATACTGTGAAGAATTATATGGCAACAAATTATAATTTCTCAGTGGTTACCATGAAGGTTACATTTAGCATCCTAAGTTTATAGCAATGTACAGTTGACCCTTGAACAACATGGGATTGAACTACAAGGGTCCATTTGTATGTGTTTTTTTATTTCAATAAGCACAACTATAATAATACATGATCCGTGGTTGGTTGAATCCGCAGGTGTGGAACCTCAGATACAGAGGGCCCATTGGAAAGTTATACGTGGATTTTCAACTGTGCCCATAACCCCCATGTTATTGAAGGGTCAAGTGAAGTTGGAATTGATACCAACATAGCTTCACTGACATAGAAAAACTCTGGTCCCGTATAGCTTCGCTCCCTTTTATGTTGTTATTGCTGCAAATTATGTCTTGATACATTGTATGCCTTTAACCTAGACTTATAATTACTATTTTATGCATTATTCTTTTAAATCACATAGGAAACAAAAAGAGGAGTTAACAGACCAAAACCACGGTAACAATGGTTTTATGTTTACCTATGTACTTACCTTTACCGGGGTTCATAAGTCTTTGAGTTACTGTCTAGTATCCTTTCATTTCAGCCTGAGGAATTTTTTTTTTTTTAAGCATTTCATGTACTGAAAGTCTACTAGTGATGAACTCCCTCATTCCTTAGCTGGGAATGTCTTAATTCCATCTTCATTTTTGAAGGATAGTTTTGCCAGATATAGAATTCTTGGTTGGTAGTTCTTTCTTTCAGCACTTTAAATGTATTTTCCTACTATCTTCTTACCTCTGTAGTTTCTGATGAGAAATCAGCCCTTCAGAAATTCATTTGTTTTATCTTTTAGATTCCACATATAAGTGATAACATACAGTAATATAACATACACTGTTTGTCTTTCTCTGTCTGACTTATTTCACTAAGCATAAATACTCTCTAGGTCCATCCACACTGTTGTGAATGGCAGAATTTCATTCTTTTTTATGGCTGAGTAATATGTGTGTATATTACATATTCTTTATCCATTCATCTATTGATGAACACTTAGGTTGCTTCCATATCTTGGCTATTGTAAGTAATTCTACTGTGAACATTGGGGTCATGTATCTTGCAAATTAGTGTTTTCGTTTTCTTCAGATACATAGCCAGGAGTAGAATTACTGGATCATATGGTAGTTCTATTTTCTGTTTTTTGAGGAACCTTCATATTGTTTTCAGTAGTGGCTGCGCCAATTTACAATCCCACTGACAGTGTACTAGGGTTCCCTTTTCTCTACATCCTTGCCAACATTTGTTCTTTGTAGACTTTTTGATGACAGCCATTTTGATAGGTGTGCGGTGACACCTCACTGTGGATTTGATTTGCACTTCTCTGATGATTAGCCATGTTGAACATTTTTTCATGTGCCTGTTGGCCGTCTGTATATCTTCTTTGGAAAAAATGTCTATTCAGGTCTTCTGCCCATTTTTTAATTAGGTTGTTTGGTTTTTTGTTTGTTTTTTGATGCTAAGTTGTATGAGCTGTTTATGTATTTGGGATATTAACCCCTTATTGGTCATATCATTTGCAAATATTTTCTCCCATTCAGGAGGTTGTCTTTTTGTTTTGTCTATGATTTCCTTTGCTGTGAAAAAGCTTTTAAGCTTAATTAGGTACCATTTGTTTAATTTGCTTTGTTTCTTTTGCCTTAGGAGACAGGTCCAAAAAAATATTGCTACCATTTATGTCAAATAATGTTCTGCCTATGTTTTCTTCTAGGAGTTGTATGATTTCTAGTCTTACATCTAGGTCTTTAATCCATTTTTTTTTGTTTTTTTTTTAATCCTTATTTTTTTTTTATACAGCAGGTTCTTATTAGTCATCCATTTTATACACATCAGTGTATACATGTCAATCCCAATCTCCCAATTCATCACACCACCCCCGCCCCCCCAGCCGCTTTCCCCTCTTGGTGTCTATACGTTTGTTCTGTACATCTGTGTCTCAATTTCTGCCCTGCAAACTGGTTCATCTGTACCATTTTTCTAGGTTCCACATATATGCGTTAATATGCGATATTTGTTTTTCTCTTTCTGACTTACTTCACTCTGTATGACAGTCTCTAGATTCATCCACGTTTCTACAAATGGCCCAATTTCGTTGCTTTTTATGGCTGAGTAATATTCCATTGTATATATATACCACATCTTCTTTATCCATTCGTCTGTCGATGGGCATTTAGGTTGCTTCCATGACCTGGCTATTGTAAATTGTGCTGCAATGAACATTGGGGTGCACGTCTTTTTTTTTTTAAGATGTTGGGGGTAGGAGTTTATTAATTAATTCATTTATTTTTTGCTGTGTTGGGTCTTCATTTCTGTGCTTGGGCTTTCTCTAGTTGTGGCAAGCGGGGGCCACTCTTATCGTGGTGCGCGGGCCTCTCACTATCGCGACCTCTCTTGTAGCAGAGCACAGGCTCCAGACACGCAGGCTCACTAGTTGTGGCTCACGGACCTAGTTGCTCCGCGGCATGTGGGATCTTCCCAGACCAGGGCTCGAACCTGTGTCCCCTGCATTAGGAGGCAGATTCTCAACCACTGCGCCACCAGGGAATCCCCGCATGTGTCTTTTTGAATTATGCTTTTCTCTGGATATATGCCCAGTACTGGGATTGCTGGGTCATAGGGTAATTCTATTTTTAGTTTTTTAAGGAACCTCCATACTGTTCTCCATAATGGCTGTATCAATTTACATTCCCACCAACAGTGCAGGAGGGTTCCCTTTTCTCCACACCCTCTCCAGCATTTGTTATTTGTAGATTTTCTGATGATGCCCATTCTAACTGACCTCATTGTAGTTTTGATTTGCATTTCTCTAATAATTAGTGAGTTGAGCAGCTTTTCATGTGCTTCTTGGCCATCTGTATGTCCTCTTTGGAGAAATCTCTATTTAGGTCTTCTGCCCATTTTTGGATTGGGTTGTTTGTTTTTTAATATCGAGCTGCATGAGCTGTTTATATATTTTGGAGATTAATCCTTTGTCCGTTGATTCATTTGGGAATATTTTTTCCCATTCTGAGAGTTGTCTTTTTGTCTTGTTTGTAGTTTCCTTTGCTTTGCAAAAGCTTTTAAGTTTCATTAGGTCCCATTTGTTTATTTTTGGTTTTATTTCCATTACTCTTTTCTCCATTGTATATCCTTGCCTCCTTTGTCATAGATTAGTTGACCATAGGTGCATGGGTTTATCTCTGGGCTTTCTATCCTGTTCCATTGATCTATATTTCTGTTTTTGTGTCAGTACCATATTGTCTTGATTACTGTACCTTTGTAGTATAGTCTGAAGTCAGGGAATCTGTTTCCTCCAGCTCCATTTTTTTCCCTCAAGACTGCTTTGGCTATTTGGGTTCTTTTGTGTTTCCATACAAATTTTCAGATTTTTTGTTTTAGTTCTGTAAAAAATGCCATTGGTAATTTGATAGGGATTGCATTGAATCTGTAGATTGCTTTGGGTAGTATAGTCATTTTCACAATGTTGATTCGTCCAATCCAAGAACATGGTATATCTCTATATCTGTTGATATCATCTTTAATTTCTTATAATTAAGTGTCTTATAGTTTTCTGCATACAGGTCTTTTGTCTGCTTAGGTAGGTTTATGCCTAGGTATTTTGTTCTTTTTGTTGCAGTGGTACATGGGAGTGTTTCCTTAATTTCTCTTTCAGATTTTTCATCATTAGTGTATAGGTATGCAAGAGATTTCTGTGCATTAATTTTGTGTCCTGCAACTTTACCAAATTCATTAATTAGTTCTAGTACTTTTCTGGTTGCCCACTTTCTGGAGAGTTTTTATCATAAATGGGTGTTGAATTTTGTCAAAAGCTTTTTCTGCATCTTCTGAGATGATCATATGATTTTTATTCTTCAATTTGTTAATAATGTGTATCACATTGATTGATTTGCGTATATTGAACAATCCTTGCATCCCTGGGATAAATCCCACTTGATCATGGTGTATGATCCTTTTAATGTGTTGTTGGATTCTGTTTGCTAGTATTTTGTTGAGGATTTTTGCATCTATATTCATCCGATATTGGTCTGTAATTTTCTTTTTTTGTAGTATCTATGTCTGGTTTTGGTATCAGGGTGATGGTGGCCTCATAGAATGAGTTTGGGAGTGTTCCTTCCTCTGCAATTTTTTGGAAGAGTTTGAGAAGAATGGGTGTTAGCTCTTCTCTAAATGTTTTATAGAATTCAC
>NC_041222.1:96570907-96576409 GCF_002837175.3 Physeter macrocephalus | reverse complement strand
TAGTAACGTATTGTTTACCCTCCATGTGTTTGTGTTTTTTACATTTTTTTCCCTGTAATTCATTTCTAATCTCATAGCATTGTGGTCAGAGAAGATGCTTGATATGATTTCAGTTTTCTTAAAGAAGAACTATAAAGTTCTTCTTGCTTCTGCTGTCTGCCCTCTGGTGGATGAGGCTATCTAAGAGGCTTGTGCAAGTTTCCTGATGGGAGGCACTGGTGGTGGGTAGAGCTGGCTGTTGCTTTGGTGGGCAGAGCTCAGTAAAACTTTAATCCACTTGTCTGCTGATGGGTGGAGCTGGGTTCCCTCCCTGTTGGTTGTTTGGCCTGAAGGCGACCCAACACTGGAGCCTACCTGGGCTCTTTGGTGGGGCTAATGGCGGTCTCTGGGAGGGCTCACACCAAGGAGTACTTCCCAGAACTTCTGCTGCCAGTGTCCTTGTCCTCATGGTGAGACACAGCCACCCTCTGCCTCTGCAGGAGACGCTCCAACACTAGCAGGTAGGTCTGGTTCAGTCTCCTATGGAGTCACTGCTCCTTCCCCTGGGGCCCCATGTGCTCACTACTTTGTGTGTGCCCTCCAAGAGTGGAGTCTCTGTTTCCGCCAGTTCTGTTGAAGTCCTGCAATCAAATCCCGCTAGCCTTCAAAGTCTGATTCTTTAGGAATTCTTCCTCCCATTCCAGACCCCCAGATTGGGAAGCCTGATGTGGGGCTCAGAGCCTTCACTCCAGTGGGTGGACTTCTGTGGTATACGTGTTCTCCAGTTTGTGTGTCACCCACCCAGCAGTTATGGGATTTGATTTTATTGTGTTTGCGCCCCTCATCCCGTCTCATTGTGGCTTCTCCTTTGTCTTTGGGTGTGGGGTATCTTTTTGGATGAGTTCCAGTTTCTTCCTGTCATTGATTGTTCAGCAATTAGTTGTGATTCTGGTGTTCTTGCAAGAGGGAGTGAGAGCATGTCCTTCTACTCCGCCATCTTGAACCAATCCTCTCCATTTTTTTTGTTTTTTATATACGATGTGAGGAAATGTGCTAATTTTATTCTTTTACATATAGCTGTCCTGCTTTCCTGGCACCACTTATTGAAGATACTGTCTTTTCTCAATTTTATATTCTTGCCTCCTTTGTCGTAGATTAATTGAGCATAAGTATGTGGGTTTATTTCTGGGCTCTCTGTTCTGTTCCTTTCATCTATGTGTCTGTTTTTATGCCAGTAACATGCTGTTTTGATTATTGTAGCTTTGTAGTATAGTCTGAAGTCAGGGAGCATGATACCTCCAGCTTTGTTCTTTTTTTCTTAAGACCGTTTTGGCAATTTAGGGTCTTTTGTGGTTCCATATAAATTTTAGGATTAGTTCTAGGTCTGTCTGAAAAATGTCATGGGTATTTTGATAGGGATTGCATTAAATCTACAGATTGCTTTGGGTAGTATGGACATTTAAAAAATATTAATTATTTTAATCCAAGAACACAGGATATCTTTCCATCTTTGTACCATCTTCAGTTTCCTTCATCAGTATTTTATGGTTTTCAGAGTATAGCTCTTTCACCTCTGTAGTTAAGTTTATTCCTAGTTATTTTATTTTATTTTTTATGAGATTTAAATAGGATTATTTTCTTTTTCTTTCTGATAGTTATTAGTGTACAAAAAAGCAACAGATTTCTGTATATTAAGCTTGGATCCTGCAACTTTGTGAATTCATTTATTAGTTCTCCAATAGCTTTGTGGTGGAGATTTTAGGTTTTTCTCCATGCAGTGTCTGTCATCTGCAAATAGTGACAGTTTACTTCTTTCTATATTTTCTTTGGGAAGGTGTCTGTTAAGGTCTTTGGCCCATTTTTTAAAAATCAGATCGTTTGTTTTCTTTGTTGAGTTTTAAAAGTTCTTTGTATATTTTGCAGAACAGTCCTTTATGAGATATGTCTTTTACAGATATCTTCTCCCAGTCTGTATATTGTCTTTTCTTTCTCTTGTCAGTGTCTTTCAAAGAGCTGAAGTTTTTTATTTTAATGAAGTTCACCTTATCAATTATTTCTTTCACAGATTGTGTCCTTGGTGTTGCAATGAAAAAGTCATTGCCAAAAGCAAGGTCTTCTAGATTTTTTCCTATGTCATCTTCCAGTTTTATAGTTTTATGTTTTACACTTAGATCTGTGATCTATTTTGAGCTAATTTTTGTGAAGGATGTAAAGTCTGTGTCTAGATTCATTTTTCTTCTTTAGCCTATTGATGTGATGGTTTACATTAATTGATTTTCTAATGTGAACTGGCCTTGCATACCTGGGATAAGTCCCACTTAGTTGTGGTATATACTTTTTTTAATACATTGTTGGATTTGATTTGCTAATATCTTTTGAGGATTTTTAAGTTCATGTTCATGGGAGATATTGGTTTGCAGTTTTCTTAAAATGTCTTAGTCTGGTTTTGGTATTTGATACCCCAAGTTTGGTATTTGATATTAGGGTATGCTGGCCTCATGGAATGCATTAAGAAGAATCCTCTCTGCTTCTATCCTCTGAAACAGATTCTAGAGAATTAATATGATTTTTTCATTAAATGGTTGTTATAATTCACCAGTGAACCCATCGGGGCCTAGTGCTTTATGTTTTGGAAAATTTTAAATTACTAATTCAATTTTGTTAATAGATATAGGCCTATTTAAATGGTCTGTTGCTTCTGGTGTGAGTTTTTACACATCTTATCTTTCAAGAAATTCATCCGTTTCGTGTAGACTGTCAAATTTGTAAGTAGAGTTATTCACAGCATTCCTTTATTTTCCTTTTAGTGTTCATGGGATCTGTATTGATGTTCCCCCATTCATTTCTTTTTTTTTTTTTTTGCGGTACATGGCCCTCTCACTGCCATGGCCTCTCCCGTTGCGTAGCACAGGCTCCGGACGCGCAGGCTCAGCGGCCATGGCTCACGGGCCTAGCCGCTCCGTGGCATGTGGGAATCTTCCCGGACCGGGGCACGAACCCGTGTCCCCTGCATCGGCAGGTGGACACTCAACCACTGCGCCACCAGGGAAGCCCCTTCTGTGTAGTTTTGACTTAATTTGTTCTTCTTTTTCTAGTTTCCTAAGATGGGACCTTACATTATTTATTTTAGATCTTTCTTCTTATTTTAATACATACATTCAATAGTATAAATGTCTCTAAAGCATTGCTTTCACTGCCTTCCACAGATTGTGATTACTTATGCTTTAATTTTCATTTAGGTCAAATATTTTTGTATTTCTCTTGAGATTTATTTCTCTTGCGATTTATTTGTTGACCCGTGTATTATTTAGAAGTGTGTTGTTTAATCTCTGAGTCTTTTGTGATTTTCCAGCTTCTTTCTGTTATTGAATGCTAGTTTAATTCCACTGTGGACTGAGAGCAGTTATTATATGACTTCTATTCTTTTAAATTTGTAAAGGTATGTTTTAGGGCCAGAATGTAATCTAGCTTGGTGAATGTTTCATGTGAATTTGAGAAAAATGTGTATTCTGTGGTTTTGCATGAAGTAGTTTATAGATGTCCATTATATCCAGTTGAACAATGGTGCTGTTGATTCCCACTATGTCTTTAATGGTTTTCTGCCAGTCTAATCTGTCCATTTCTTACAGAGGTGTGTTGACGCCTCTGACCGTAATAATGGATTCATCTATTTCTCCTTGCAGTTCTAGCTGTAAAGTAAAAAGCTTTTTTAAAATTTATTAATTCATTTATTTTTTATTTTTGGCTGTGTTGGGTCTTTGTTGCTGCACACAGGCTTTCTTTAGTTGCAACGAGCAGGGGCTACTCTTCATTGCAGTGAACAGGTTTCTCATTGCAGTGGCTTCTCTTGTTGCGGAGCACGGGCTCTAGGAGAGTGGGCTCAGTAGTTGTGGCTCACGGGCCCTAGAGTACAGGCTCAGTAGTTGTGGCGCACGGGCTTAGTTGCTGCATGGCATGTGGGATCTTCCCAGACCAGGGCTCGAACCCACGTCCCCTGCATTGGTAGGCAGATTCTTAACCTCTGCGCCACCAGGGAAGTCCCCATTCCTTTACTTTTAATCTATGTTTGTTTTCCTGTTTAAAATATACTTTTTTGTAGGTAACACGTACGTGGGTGGTGTTTTTTGATTCACACTGACAATCTCTTTTAATTGGCACATTTAGGCCATTTATGTTCAAAGTGATTATTGACATAGTTGGATTAATATTTACCACATTTATCACCATTTTCTTTTTTTTTCTTTTCTTTTTATTCAGTTTATTTAAACTAACTAACTAAATAAAAACAGTTTACCCATTTCTCCTAGCCCTGTATTGTGCCTCTGGTGACCACCAATCTCTTCCCTGTATCTGTGAGCTTGGTTTTATTTATTTATTTATTTATTTATTTGATTCCACATAAAAGAGAGATCATATGGTAATTGTCTTTCTCTGTCTGACTTATTTCAATTAGCATAATGCCTTCAAGATACATCCATGTTGTGGCAAATGGCATGATTTCATTCTTCATTATTGCTGTTGCTTGTTACTGTTTTCTGTTTTTTGCCCAGGTTCTTCCTATTTTTGTCTTCCACTCTTTTCCTGTCTTATGTAATTTTATTGGACATTTTATATGATTCCGTTTTCTCTCCTTTCTTAGCATATCATTTATACTTTTTTCCCTCTTTTTTCAGTGGTTGCCCTAGAGTTTGCAATACACATTTACAACTAATTCAGATCTACTTTCAAATAACACTGTACTGCTTCCCAGGTAGCGTGAGCAACTTATAATAACAAAATAATCCTAATTCCTCCATCCCTTCTCTAGTATTTATTTATTTATTTATTTATTTATTTAGGGCTGTGTCAGGTCTTCGTTGCTGCACGTGGGCTTTCTCTAGTTACAGCGAGCGGGGGCTGCTCTTTGTTGCAGTGCATGAGCTTCTCATTCGGTGGCTTCTCTTGTTGCAGAGCACGGGCTCTAGAGCACAGGCTCAGTAGTTGTGGCGCACGGGCCTAGCTGCTCCGCGGCACGTGGGATCTACCCAGACTAGGGCTCGACCCCATGTCCCCTGCATTGGCAGGCGGATTCTTAACCACTGTGCAACCAGGGAAGTCCCTTCTCTAGTATTATTGTTGTCATTTATTTCACTTACACGTGAGCATATATACATCGTTGATATTATTATTATTTTGAACAAACTGTTATCTGTTAAGTCAGTTAAGAGTAAGAAAAATACCTTTTTATTTCACCTTCAGTTATTCCTTCTCCAGTGCTTTTCCTGTCTTTCTGTAGATCCGAGTTTCTGACCTATATCATTTTCTTTCTCAAGAAAAACATTTCTTGCAAGGCAGGTCTACTGGAACAAATTTCCTCAATTTTTGTTTGAGAAAATCTTTATTTCTCTTTCTTTCTTTTTTTTTTTTTTTTGTGGTATGCGGGCCTCCCTCTGTTGTGGCCTCTCCCGTTGCGGAGCACAGGCTCCGGACGCGCAGGCTCAGCGGCCATGGCTCACGGGCCCAGCCGCTCCGCGGCATGTGGGA
>NC_041222.1:96530862-96569690 GCF_002837175.3 Physeter macrocephalus | reverse complement strand
GTGCCCCGGTCCGGGAAGATCCCACATGCCGCGGAGCGGCTGGGCCCGTGAGCCATGGCCGCTGAGCCTGCGCGTCCGGAGCCTGTGCTCCGCAGCGGGAGAGGCCACAGCAGTGAGAGGCCCGCGTACCACAAAAAAAAAAAAAAAAAAAAAAAATTCAGGATGTATTCACGCCATCATTCAATAAAATATTCTTTGAGCACTTATCAAGTGCCAGGCATGTTTTGGCATCCAGATCACTGCAGTTAAGAAAGCCTCTTTATTGTAGCTTCCTATCTCAGTAGTGAGACGGGTAATTATCACGTGTGTGACTGAAATAACTTCAGATAGTAACAAGCACCAAGAAGAAAGCAGAAGGTCAGGGGTTGGTGATTAAGACTCATTGAAGGATGTGGACTAGATTTAGTCTGCAGAGAACTGTCTGGGGAGTAGACCTTTGAACTAAGACATAAAGGAGCAGCCTTGTGGTGGTGGGAAACTTGGCGTGCTCCGAGCACAGGCAGGAGGCCTGGGGGTGCGAGCAGAAAGCACAGACGGGGGCGCTAGAAGAGGGGACGGGAGCGAGAGACAGCGGCCCGCCCTGTAGGGCTCGGAAAGCCGCACCACGCTTTCCTTGATGTAGGGAAGCAGATTTCAGTTAAGGCAAAGCACATTACTGAGTAAAGCCTGAATTACTCCCAGCTGCCCTGGTAAATGTCCCTTTCGCATATTTATTATGATGAGAAAAGCCACATGCAAGTGAGTTCCTAGTTAGGGGGGCAGGACATGTGGTCTAGCCGGCCCCGCTTTGGGGGAAGGCCTGAAGATGAGTCTGTACCATAAAACATGTTATTTACCATGAGGGGACATTTGTGTATTACGTATGAGTTAAGCTGGGTCTAGATGCCAAAGAGTTTGTAGATACTACACTGTATATAGTGAATGTATTCACATTGCCTTCATCCAAACCCAGTTAGCTAATACATCAGGTAGAAGGTGGTGTCAGACGTTTACAATAGCAGCCAAAGTTATTGTGTGCTTAATATGAGCCAGGCTTTATAGGTACCTCATACAGATAATTTCCTATTTAGTTCTCTCAACAATCTTACAAGTTAGGTATTATTACTATTTTACAAATAAGAAAACGGAGACACTTGCAAAGTACCATACACAAGATGACAGTGATAGAGTTAATACTCGAACCCAGAACCATTTGACTGCAAAGTACAGACTCACCGCTACTATGCTCCCTTTTCATTTTCACACACGTGTGAACGAAGTGGCCAGTGTATTCTGCTTGTAATCTAGTTTCTTGGCCTCCAAGGCACTGTCTAGAAAAATGGCTCCAGTTGGGCCACATTCTTCTTAACCCAGATTTACAGAGATCCCACCTGGACACACCAGCTGCACTGCCAGGCACGCTTCCTTCAGAACTTTTTACTAATCTCAGAGTTCCTACTTATTAGTTATGGGGTTATGCGGTTTAGTCTATGAGGTGTAATTATTGCGCATTTGACTTGTAGGAAAGGATTGGTTTCCTTTCAAATGCTCAAAAAAAAAAAATGCTGGCTGCCTGTGCATTCATCTGGGGAATGATTTCTCTCAAATTATAGTTTTACTTTTCTGTCAAGAGAAAGAGCCACAGCTGTATCATGCAGAAAATATTTTGCCTTGATCCCTGAAGTTTCCTCGAGTTTGAGAACTCTGCAGTGTTACTGCTTTTGGAAAAATAAGGACCAAATGATATAAATCAGTCAGGAAATGGACGTACTGATCCACAATTTTGGGAACTGCTTTGGCACCTGTAATATTGATATGTAAATTAGGATCTTAAGGGAATTCCCTGGAGGTCCAGTGGTTAAGAATCCGAGCTTTCACTGCTAAGGGCCTGGGTTTGATCCCTGGTGGGGGAACTAAGATCCCACAGCCACGCGGTGCAGGGCCAAAAGAAACAAACAAAAATAAATTAGGATCTTAAGCTTGTCGCACTAACAAAGCTTTGTCTACACCCTTTCTGGTGGATACTGTGTATCCAAACTTTAAATGTAGTCTATTGATCTAGAACTTTCACTTTCAGGAAATTGGCCTAACAAAATAATCAAAGAGTCTGTACATGGATAGTCATTGCAGCATTATTAGCAACAAAAAATTTAGAAAAAAAAATCTAGATGTGGCCAATAAAGTCAGTTTAATACACAATGGTATATCCTTGTAATGCAGTCATTAAAAATGAAAATGTTTATCAGTGATGGGAAAATGTGGGCCATAATGTGAAAATAGTTTACAGAACAGTATGAATAGCACTCCATGTTTTGTATATATGAAATCAAAACAAATGATCTCTGAGGTAGAACTGTGGATGGACTTTTTTTTTCTTTACTGGCAGTCTAAAGTAGTGGTAAGACTGTGGGCTCTGGAGGTGACCAACTGGGTAGTGTTTACTAGCTGTGTAGCTCTAGGCAGGTTACTTTGAGAAAATTAATTTATGTAAAATCCTTAGTGCAGTGCAATTATCATCATCATCACCATTATAAAATGGAAATTAAGTAAAAATACAGATGTCTTTAACCTCAGAGAGGCATTGTGTGTAATGTAGCGCAAAAAAAAACCATGGGACCCGGAGTAAGAAAAACTGGGTCCCGTGTCCAGGCTTACCAGTGGTGAGATGCTGGGCGAGTCACATCCTCTCTGAGCCTGATCAAGCGTCGAACAGGGATAGTAATCCTCTCTCACTATCTCAGGGCTGTAGCAGGGATCAAATGGGATGTTTCTAAGAGCGCTACATAAACCATGATGTACTCTGCAAACTATTTTATAATTATTAATTATATTGAGTACGAATTCCATATCATACCCAATTACAAATAATTTTGCCTTGTTTTGGCCCTAATTCTAAAGCAGAAGAGGTGTGTGTAAACTTAGTGGTTTCAGAAGGAAGAGAAGTAAGTAAACATGGTAGAATAAATTGAACAATGAGCTGTTGAGAGGCCTTCTCATCCAGTGACCAAATCAACTTTTCTGCAAGATCGGTCATCATTTGCTGCCAGTTGAGAGTGAAGGGAGGCTAAGAGGAGGAAAGAACTTTATATTTTCTTAGACTTGCAGGGTTCCAGGTGTGGCATTACACCACATCCTAACCACCCTGTACTTTGCCACTTAAGGTAGCAACTACATAACCTGATCAGTGGGTTCTTTCAGGCGTTACTAAGTAAACTGTGGGCACCAAGAGTTTGATCTAGATTGGGGCTAATAAATTAACATTTTCAAGGATACTGTGAGGAAGCAAAATGTCACTTGGAAAACTTCAAATTATGGTGCTTCATTCCGCAGACTCTGCTGAGAGATTCAGAGAATAATAATATAATAATACATTTCAGTTCTCAAAAGGGACATATATTACAGTTCTCTTTGTAGAGTGACTCACAGCTAATGTGACCCTTGACAGAACAATTTTATATTGTCATCTTTCAAATGAGTTTGGTTTAATGACATTTGAGGTCCCTTTAAGCAATAAAGTAATTCCTTATTGATGTATATAGATCAAGATTAATTAATGCTAATGGGACACATTATTTGGTATTTTGGATACCAATACTTCACCTTTAACAATTTTTACCTCTTACAACCTTAATGGAGTTCAGAATTAGAACATCACTAATAGAAATGAGAATGCAATGAAGGAATAAAATGATTCATAATAAAACCATCAAACATAAAAATGAACATAAAATAACTTTTTTCTCATTTTAAGTTGGAGAAGGACTTTCTAACCATAAATAACTCTTTGGTTTGACTATGAAATAATAAATGAAAACCCAGTTTATGGTATTTTGTTAAAGTAGTCTGAGCAGACTAAGACAAAAGATAAGAGAATGTTATGAATAACTGTGCTCATAAATGTGACAGCTTAGGTGAAATGGACAATTTCCTTGCAGGGCAAACTGCCAAAACTCATTTAAGAAGTGATAAATAATTTGTGTAATTTTATGTCTTCAAAACAATTGAATTCAGGTAACAAACTTTCAATAAGGAGGCCCAAGTGGCATCACTGGTGAATTCTACCCAACATTTAAGGAAGAAATTATATGAATTCTATCTACTACAATCTTCAATAATATAGGTGAGGAAAAGAAACATTTTATGAGGTTAGTATTACACTGACCAATGACATTAAAAAGTAAGGAAACTAGAGATCAATATCTCTCATGAAACTTGAAGCAAAAATACTGGTTCCACAATTAAAAATCAGTGTAATTCACCATGTCACCATTATGAAGAATGATCAGTTTAACAGATGCAGAAAAAACATCTGACAAAATCCAACATCCATTCATGATTAAGAACTCTCAGAAAACTAGGAGTAAAAGGGAATTTCCTCAACCTGATAAAGACCATCTACAAAAATCTACACCTAATACACTTAATGGTAAAAGACTGCATGCTTGCCCCCTAATACTGGTGACAAGGCAAGGATGTGTCTGATATCACCACTCCTTTCACCATCATACTGGAAGGTCTAACCAGTGCAGCAAGACAAGAAAAAGAAATAAAAGGCGTTGGAAAGGAAAACTGGAAAGACTGGAAAAAAATAAAACATTTATTATAAATAATAATCTGCAGACAGGACTACGTAGAAAACTTTTTAAAAATCTACATAAGTGAATCTGGCAAGGTGTCAGGATACAAGGTCAAAATACAAAAATCAATCGTATTTCTAGATATTAGCAATGAACATTTTGGAAATTGAAAATTTTTAAAGTACCATTTACAAAAGCACACACACAAAAACCCATAAAGTACTAACAATATATGTGCAAGATCTGTATGCTAAAATTTAAAAATACTGATAAAAGGAATCAAAGACCTATATAAATGGAGCAACATGCTGCATTCATGGATTGGAGGACAAATATTAAGACGTCCACTCTCCCTGAACTGGTCTATGGACTCAATGCAATCATTATCAAAATCCAAGCAGGTGGTTTTGTTCTTGTCAACAGGCTGATTCTAAAATGTACATAGCAAGGCAAAGGAACTAAAATTCGCAAGACAGTTTTCAAAAAGAACACAGTTGCATTACTTATGAAAAGCTACAGTGATCACGCAATGTAGTATGGGTGAAAGCTCAGACGTATAAACTAATGGAATAGTTCAGAAATAGACTAATGCTGTGTCAACTGATTTTCAACAAAGGTGCAAAGAAAAATGAACCTCAATCTATATATGGTACACATGTAATTTTTATATGTAAACAGATACAAAAACCAACTCAAATCAATCAGACGTAAATATAAAAACTGAAAACTATTAAACTTCTAAAAATATTAACAATTATTGTCACCTTAAGTTAGGCAGATTTCTTAGATATGACACCAAAAGCATAACCCATTAAAGAAAAAGTTGAAAAAGTGGACTTCTGTGAAAATTAAGCATTTCTGCTCTTCAAAAAGCTCTGTGAAAAGACAAACCTCATACTGGGAGAAAATATTTATAAAGCATATGTGATAAAGTCTGGTATCCAGATTACAGAAAATAGTATCGGACTAGAAATATGTAAATACAAATTGGGTTACCATTTTTGACTTTTTCTGATTGACCAAGATAAAACACGAGGTTTTGGTCCATTATTGAGAGTGTGAAGATAGATAGGGGTGTATTTGTGATGGAACTTCCATTTTTGGATCAGAAATTTGACAATATGTACCAAATCTTAAATACACCCATACCCTTTAATGCAGTAATTACAGTTCTAGGAATGTACCCTAAAAGTCTTGCACACCAAGGCTGGTATGTATGGTCACTATTCCAATACTTCCACTTGCAAAAACGAAAATAAAAATCAATCTTGCAAAAAAAAAAAAAAAAAAATCAATCTTGCTAACAGGCACTAGTTAAATAAATAAAGGATCAGCCACAGATTATGAGGCTATGCAGAGGGGAAATCTGGCTTAAAGTATGCCCAGAAGAGAGAGAACAAAAGAAATTCATACAAACGTGAATGGGAGTTTTCTCTGCATGATTAACTGCTGGGGTATTTTTTCTTTCTTTTTTTGGTCTGTCTGAAGAACATGTATTCAGAAGGCAGAAGTTACATTTTTTTTTAAGGAATTTAGACATTCCAGAGTTAAATCAGCATAAACGTGCAACATGAAATTCCTGGTCTCCTTGTAAAGGAGAAAGCTAACATGGTACATAAGGATCTGATTTTGCAAGGGGAAGGGGGCAGACTGGGTAATCTGTGACTGAAAGGGCAGTTCATAATTCTCTTCCAGTTTCATTTTTGCTCCTTCTCCCGTAAGGTATGACCATGACAGCATAGTTGATATTTGGGTTCCCCCTCCATCACTCACTCCAGATCATGTTGAATAGCAGTTTTATTTGGGCATAAATACACTTTGGACTTTCCCTTTATCTGGTTCCCAATTTGGTTTTTAATAATGAAGCTCTTTCAATATAGAAACAGAATCCCACTTATGCATTCTCAAAAATACAAAAATTGTGTTGGTCAAGGCTTAACTGGTGTCCCTTAGTGGGAAAGTCCTCAAATAACTGGCTGCTGTTCATGTAAGTGCAGAACATTTTAAAAAGGTAAATAATACTAGCTTTCTCCCTTTAGGCCAGTTTAATTATTTTTGTTTGCCAAATTCCTCCTTTTGCAGGAAACTAAATTTTGTAGTGCCTTCCTTTTTTTATAGGTACGTGCTAAGGTGGGCCTTTTCACACGTATTAACTTTAAGCCTGCAAGGTGGGCGTTCATTTCTTACACAGTAGGTCACAAAGTTCAATACCATTATGCAATAACATGTCAAGGAAACAAAACTCAATTTATCATTACACTTAAAACCAGCATCTGAGAACCTCAAGACTTTGTAAATTCTCTAAGCTTTTGATTAATACCAAAGAGTGAGACATAATGTCTTGACCTTACATGCAGTTACAAGATGAAGCGGAACTGAGTTTCCAAGGCTTTCTGGAGAGGAGGGGTGTGTAAAAAACCTTTTAACCATGGTGTCTCTCTCTCACACACACACAGAGCTTTAATTGTCAACCGTCTAAACAGATAAATATCTGAAATAGTAGTGCTCTCAAATACTGCAGTAAAATTGACTTGATTCTTGATTACCTAGCATATACTTGTCTTTTCTTTCTTTTTTGGGGGTAGGGGTTGGGCTTGGCTTTGTTCTTCCAGAAGTGCACATTACTATCTATCTCCCCTTGAAATTTTATGCGGTAGAAAGAAGATTCTGAAGCAGTGTTCCCCAACAAGGTAATGGTTTAAATTTCACTAAAATACTTTTATCAGTAACTGTTTAGCTTTCACAAATAATTTTCCAAGAATAAACACATTACTTGTATAAATACTGTTACAAACTAAAAGAACCTCAGTTTTATTATTTTTAGTTTTCCTTAGGAATGTCTGTGAACAGAATAATCCTCACATTGAAGGTTGTTTTTTGTTGTTTTTTTTTTTTTTAAATCCTCACTTAATTTGAAAGGAAAAGGAGTGTGTGAATGTACTTTTCTATTCCAAAAAGTCTCAGGGCTTCACAGAAGAAAGCTTAATACCAAATAGTTAAGTTATATAAACATGAGTTTATACAGATACAGATTTATATAACTATTGCCCAGCCACTAAATAAAGATCAAGAGATTAACAGAATGAAAGTTCTTTCTCCTACCATAATTTTTCAAAAAGGTTAAGACAGAGGGATAGATTATGTATCTATTTGTAGGTGTCAAAAGAATAGGAGAATACAAGCAACTTGACAAGACTAAGTTTATTCTATAAAAGATTAACCACGACCATGAGTGGCTGGGCTTATAGTTTGCTACACCAAAGAAATTAAAAATTGATACTTGAGAATATTGTTACAATAATTTATAATAGCATTCCTTTATAGAGGCATTTTAATTTAAGCAATATTTCTCTCTTAAATATATAAAACTAACCCTTAGTGTCATGGATGAGAATCATCATAGCTACTGCTAAATGAAAGAACAATTTCCAAGAGCTGTTTCATGGTGTTGTTATTTCAATACCTACAACCAAACTTTAGGGAAACAATCTCCCAAAAAGATCTTCTGGCAAACTGCCTGATCAGAGATAAAGAGTATCAGTGTCTGCTCACGGCAGGGGACTAGCCCACTTCCAAGTCAAGCATGAAGAAAAACACAAATTATGAATGTACCCAAGATCCCCAAACAAATTAGTAAAAGTGCCATTATTTTAAGAATTATAAGACATATAATCAAAGTGTTTAAATACAAATTCAAATTTGTTAAGTCCAAAAGATACAGTAATTTTATTACATATAATTTCTCCTGTGTGCTAAAAATGTTAACTTACAAGACATAATATCTGTATAAGTGTAGAGGGAATTAACGGTGGAATTCTTTAATCACTTTTCATTGGTGAGAAGAGAACAATAAGGTAGTGGACAAATAATAATAAGCACTCAGAGTCCTCTAAAATTCAAGGTTGTATATTACTGCTCAACCAAAATATACTACCATTCTCTCTCTAATATAAATGCCTACTCATTTATCTTTTAAAAATAAAGGTCATTCTTTCTCCATTAAAGCGTCTGCAAGATTGACACAAAGGTTCATTCTACCTATTAAAAATAGGGGTACTCTTCATCTTTGGATAAGGTATCACCATTTAGGGAAAATGTAGTCATATACATATTACTAAATTTTTATTTGAGGCAGCTGTTGGAATCCACTAAGCACTTTTGGAACACTGTACCTTTAAAGTTTGTCTTTAACATTAATAGCTTTGGAAAACCAAAAATAAAAGAAAAACATCTATGACAAAGTACATTTCATTCAGATTTGATAGCAGTAAAATACAAAAAAAAAAATTTAGTGCAGTGTTAATTTTATCTATGTAAATCACTTGAGGGTAGTTTTATGTTATGGTTTATGACTGACTGATAAAAAAAGTTTTAACTTGTTTAAAAAGTTTAAGACTTTGACTTAGTATTTAGTAACGCAAAAATGAAATTAAGCACCGTAAGGTCTTTAAAAATGAAGTTCTACAAATTTGGTTCCCATTTACAACAGTTTCATTAACAGATAATGAATTAAGTGTAGATACAATGTATCCAATACCCTTATAACTACAGTAAAAAAAAAAAAATCTCTAGTAGCATGTATAGATCATGATATCCTTAGTAATATCAATATATAGTCAAAACATGTTCAAACAGAACCAATACCTCTCCTCCTCCATGTAAAAGAACACTCGTTAAAAATAATTAACAAAAATACCCATAAAACAATGGAACCTCATCTCATTTCACTGCACCCAAAGCTATGACACAAAATACTGGCTTAAAGGGGTAGATGATTAAAAAGAAAAAGAAAACCAGATTCTCCATTCTTTGTCACTTTTATTCAGTAGTAGTTTTTTTTTTCCTTATTTTCAGTGCCAGACACGGCAAGGAGTGATTACAGCCAACTGTTATTAAAACATTTGTTCGCAACATATACCCCCTTTACCACTGACCCCAACTGACTCGTTTTGTGTGCTTTCGTTCTTTCCTTTTTTATACCACCACCAAGACTGGGTGGAGGGGCAAGGGTAAGAGAGATGAAGGGGAAGAAGAGTCCAGGAGGCCAGAAGAGGAGGAATGCTACAAGCCACAGTAAGAATGAGCTGTATTTAATTTAAAAAAGGGGGGAGGGGGTGTACCCCACAAATGATACAGTAATGAGGATACACAATTAAATCCCATAAGCATGACTGAAGGCTTTCACTGTGTTTGACGTCATCACAATGGAAGGCATAAAAAGTGGAGTAAATCAATGTTGATACAGTCCAATCTAGTCCATTAGGCAAGATGGTGCAAGAAGTCATTTAAATTAAAAGTGCCCTACCCTTACCTAAATGGCTAGCAGACATGGAGAACACCACAGTGAGGAACCCACAGAGCTTTCTCCATGTAGCTATTAAAAATGTGTTGTCGAATGGCACATTGTCAAACACTGGAAAAGGGGCGCCACAATGGACCTCTCTCTTTTTTTAAGTATGAATGCTAGATTCAACTATCTCAACTAAGCAGGAAGTGGGCTCTTCTGCTAGGAATGCCAACCCTAATTCACTTTGTCTTGAAATATATACAGATTGTTTGTAGTAGCTACAGCAATGATATTTTCCTTGGGGTGCCAGGCTGTATGAAGTATTTTCTTGTTGAAGTCTAGGCTGTCAACGCTTATTTCATCTTTCTTTCGCTTGCCACTTGCACACACTTTGCGTGGCTTCAGAACTGTGCGAGGTTTATTGTTTTCCCGGGATGCTTCTAGGGTTATGTCTCGCTTTGTGTTCCGGTCAAACATTCTGAAGAAATTATTGTAAGATCCAGTCATGACAACACTGTAAAAGTAGACAGAGCACTAAGTCAAATAATGAACATTAGTTTTCGTTGGTGAAACCTTGCCTAGTACTCCAAAGAGCGAGCTACTTCAAGCAGATTTGGATTTGAGGGGGCGGCTGACACCAACCCAGGGAACAATCACTGGAATAAACTAGGAATATAGTATTAGTAAACTTGATTTTCTATTAATGACTCCTTTTCATGACTACCAACACTGTCACCAAAGTTGAAAGCATCCTCAAGTAAAGCTTGTAAGTAGTACTGAATTATCTTAGTTGAATATTTTTGCAACTTCAGTCTATGCAACCAACCAGACCAGCCAGCTTCTACCAACCAACCAACAACAAAAAACAAAACGATGGTATACAGCTTTCTGTAAGAAACCAATGCTTTATTTATGATTTACATTATAAGCTATTTATGTTCCCAGGACACTGTCTGGTTCAGACAATAACGTCTTATGTATGCTTATAAGAAATCTGCTTCAGAGTATATAAAGAAAGTAGCATATACAACTTTTATTAACAGAAAATCGTTTAACCTGTAACACTAAATATATTTTAAGCAAGTATTTTTTGACAAATATTTTTAATAGTATCAGTTTGCAGGGGCACCACATTCTTGCCCTCCTAAGACAATTTCTGTGTCAGTCCTACTCGCCATCCGTCACGGCTCAACATCTGCTAAGCAGCCCAATAAGCAAAACTTCACATTTGAAACCATTAATAAATTACTTACTTCCTTCCCACATGGTTTAAATTATTATTGTAAATAAGATTATAGGACACCGGGAACTGTTTAAAGTAATGCTTGAAAACATCTCTGAATATTTACAAATATTATACATTATACAGGGTCACATATTAAATACAAATGATTATGACCTATTCATTAATGTCAATTCTCCCAAAGGACACTTCACAACATTTTAACCAAACTCAGGTCGGTGCATATACCTGAAGATATAATAAAACTGTATTTCTTTTAAAATAATTTGTGTAGTTTAGGCTGGCATCCCCAGGTTAGCTGAATTTGTGAGGTTTTAATGGATTAGGGCACCTAGTCTATGCTATTTTAAAAGGTGTCGTTAGCCAGCATTTCTTTGGTATTCTTGCCAAAAATGCATAACTGGAATCTAAACACGAGAGAATATTAGACAACACTCAAATTAAGGAAAATTCTACAAAATAAATTGCCTGGGGTTTTCAAAAAAGCCAAGGTCATGAAAGACAAGGGAAGAATGAAGAACTTTTCCAGATTAAAGGAGACTAATGAGATGTGACAATTAAATGAAACATATACTTTTGGATTGGATACCAGATTTTTTTTCTCTGCTAGAAAGGACATCATTGAGAGAACTCGTGTTATTTATGGGGATCTGTGGATTAGATGGCAGTACTGCATCAATGCAAATTTTTCTGCTTTAGATGCCTATACTGTCATTATATAGGAGAGAGTCTTTCAAAAAAATTTTTATGTTGAGGGAAATAAACAATTTTTCCTGACAATGGAACACGACGTTTAAACACGATGAGGACGAGCTGGCGGTTAGCACTGCGCCATATCCTGCTCCCTCAGTGTGGCCTTCCCTTTCCTGTCTCCGTGAGGCCTCAGGGTGAGCAGTGGCGTTCAGAGACGCAGCCTGCTTGCTCCTACTCCAGGGGTGCTGTGGCCAGCCTACAGGGCCTCATATTATAATCAGATAAAAACAATTTTAAAAATCAGACAAAAAAATTATCCAAGTTCTATTATCTTCAAAAGCACCATGAAACCTGACTCATATCAATCTTCAGCAATAAAACTATTGTTGAATAAAATACTCTAATGAGTACCTTGAAAGCAAGTTTAATAATTCCAGAATTATGTTTTTACTGTTGTCTGTTCTCTTGGAACATAATAAATGATAGATAAATACTGACATTTAAAAATGGAATGATTAAGACTTATTTATCCTTTGAAATAATGGTACACATTTTGATGACATAGTAAAAAGGAATCATACTGTGGCAAAGTTGTGGATTATAAAAAGCTTAATTACTCATGGTAATATGGTTAAAATAAGATATGGTAATTACCTCTTCTCTTCTATGAGGTACTAAGGTAGTACCTGGAAAAACGAGTGTGTAACGCTGCAAATGAAGTATCTACTGCCTAAATATTTCTAAAAACAATTTAATAGCAAAGTAACAACCAAACTGAAATTTCACCATTTTAACCACTGGCATGTCAAAAATGTGCTTGATCTGGTTCATAAAAGGGAAAAGTTTAAAATTTATATCATAATTGATAATATCTAGAATTTTTTGGTATACTTTCACATTTACTAGTGAAACATAATGTTTAATTTTTATCTGCCAATACTGCTGTAAGATTACTAAATTTATTTCAAGGAAACCCTAGGGAAAATGAAGTTGGGAAATGTAATTTATGTCAGTTTAAAAACAGGTTGGCCGTTAGTAAATGTAGCAACCATACTAGGAGTGAAACAGTAAATTTCTCTCCTCTAATGAAATTCAATTTGAATAAGAGGTTCAGTTCAAATTAAAATCAATTTACCTGTCAGATCCATTCCAACAACATTCAAATTTGTCAAATATGCAGTCATTTTCATATAGTGAACAAAGTTTACTTCTGAGGTATTCATGCACCTGGGGGAAAAAACATATATGTATACTTAGCTTACACCTTAAGATCTGCTGCTCTTGAAATTAGAAAATGGTTTAACAAGTCTGTATTTTTTTAAGGCATATACAAACACGTATACATACCTTTTAATCTCATTAAAACTCAATTCTCAAAACAAACAAACAAAAAACTCAGTTCTCTGAGAAACAGTAAAGGTATTTTATCCTTTCACAGACATCTGATCCCCCTTCCATGAACACACATTTTCCTCTCATACAATAGAGAAAAATACCCTTCTGGGCATGGCACATGTCACTCTTTACAAGCTCGACTGAAATATTTAGGCCAGAAAACATTTAAAACTGACACAAATAAGAGACTAATTAAAGAATATTATAGCAAGATTTGAATTTGCTAACACTTGATTTTCAGCCCATTAATTTAATAAAAAACATGCAATACTGAGGCTTTACTTCCTTTTTAACTACCATTTTTGGGGCATAAATAACTGAAGCCTACAATATCTTATTAAGTGCATACGTTATGCATTGCATGACCCTGCCCTAGTTTGGTTGATAAATTACATGGTTATTCCAGGTATGTATTATGGAAATATTTTATATACTTGTTATTACTTATACAATATCCAAAGCTAATGAAAATGTAGCTCTGTTTTTTGAAGTATAATTCTATGTTTACTCACTAGTATTTCACAAAGGGATCAACTAGAAAATAAATTAGTTACATAAAAAGTATTCTGAGAAATGATACAATTCTATATTAATATTACTAAATTACAAAAGACAGTTCCAAAGTATTTGTTGCGATCATAAGGGAAAAAAAAACAAGTTTCTATCTCACTTTTCTTTTTTACTTGAAGAGAACCTTAAAAAGAAGTAATGATAGAAAAGAGTAGGTACTTTGGGACCTCCCTGGTGGCACAGTGGTTAAGAATTCGCCTGCCAATGCAGGGGACACGGGTTCAAGCCCTGGTCCGGGAAGATCCCACATGCCGCGGAGCAACTAAGCCCGTGCGCCACAACTACTGAGCCTGCGCTCTAGAGCCCGCGAGCCGCAACTACTGAGCCCACGTGGCACGACTACTGAAGCCCGCGCGCCTAGAGCCTATGCTCTGCAACAAGAAAAGCCACCGCAATGAGAAGCCCACGCACCGCAACAAAGAGTAGCCCCCGCTCGCCGCCAACTAGAGAAAGCCCACGTGCAGCAACGAAGACCCAATGCAGCCATAAATAAATAAATAAATAAGTTTATCTTTTTTTTTTTAAAAAGGAGTAGGTACCTTCTCAATGCTTAGAATTCTCTATGAAACAACCTAAAGTCATTTTAAGTGTCCATTTCAATTATACATATTCAATAATAGCTGAATCTGCATATGCTACATTTGAGCATGATGTGACTCTACTCCCAATCACCAATCTAGTACAGCATAGGTAGAAAAACCGCGAATCAGGTAAAATAGGTAAATCATGATAATTCAGCCAAGTTTTAGAGTGCACATACAGGGTTTCTCACCAAACAATGCAAGAGAACGAAGTTAAGGTTCAGATCAATTACTCTCGGTGGGAATGGGCTGGTGGTGGTGACGCTGGGGGCGGTGAGGATCACCAGGAGACAGATCAGCATCTTGGCAGTTACACAGAGGCAATTTTAAAACAAAGCAGCGTTGTATCCCTTTGTTGTTGTTTCAATGTAGCATTTATTTTGAAATTTCAAATACCATTAAGGAGACTCTTAAGTGGTTCATGTTTGTCAAAGAGGATTAAAAAGTTTGAGAAACATCCTTCTAATTTTACTGAGAACATACAATGTAAGAAGGTACCAATTATAAATTCTGTGTTCCTAAAGCAGTGTTAAATGTCTTCTACACTGCAGCTCAGGGCATAACACAGGTTTCTACTGGCCCCCCGACCCTGTTCCCAGCTGTGCACATCTTCATTCTCTTCTCCAGAAGAAAGGGATCCACGGTAGCGGCTTGGCTGACAAGAAGAGAATCCAGAACTGACATCCTACAACAGAAAGGCAGCTCCTAAAGCTGTCTGCTGGGTTCTCACAAGCCCTTCTCCTTTAGGTTAACACAACAGTTGTTAGCCAAAAGGAGAATGCCAGTTCACTTGACTGGGCACACCAAAGTTAAGCTCTAGTTCAACTAGCACGATCCAGACTCCATCCGGGACACCTCGACTAGGACTGACCATTCTCCCCAATCCTCTTCCCCCAGACCTTGACAGAGACCGTAATTCCATCCTCACTTTAAATGTAGATAACAAGGGAAAAAAGTTACTACCGAACCAAACTGGTAGCTTTACACTTTAAAACTGAATAGACAACACAACCTATAAAAGTATATATAAATTTAACATAAGGAAAGGCAGTGTACTCATGGATCTCTGAAGGAAAAAGCCTAATGGTGAACACGCACTGCACTGTACTGGGATTAACACATAGTATACAAAATCCTTCTCTATAAACACTTAAAAGTAAGTAAACAGGTTATATACTCACTGAAAGAAAAAATTGCAAATACCTGGTATGTTTCCACAGGCCTGTTTTCCATATTTAAGTCCCAAATTTTGACTGACAAATAGTCTCTAGTCATCATATATCGACCACTATGGCTGAATTTTACATCAGAAATTGAAGAGATGATTTCAGAAAAAAAAGACCTGTTACTCGGATCTTCAGGTTCTTCAAACACTAAAAACAAGCAAAATAGGAGGGCTGAGGGCAATCTGTAAATATTCTGGCTTGGACAAAGCATTTACTCAAAACACCATTCATCAGCTTCCTAAGAGTGAGCTAAAAATGGCAGGGTAATAAAGAACCGAAAAACACCTCTCTGGCTATAAGAACATACCCTCCCTGAGAGTTTCTTAAGAGAATGAGAGTGACTTAGTACTGAAGTTGAAGATGCAAAAGGACGTATGTAGCACAGCACCTTCCAGAGTCATTTGGCTAATTCAGCAGAACCAGACTCACTCAAGATGTCTGACTTCAGTGCACCAATCTGAGGTCCTGCATATACCTCACTGACTTTGCCTGTACTGTCACCATGAGAAACACACCATCCTCACCATTCCAACTCATACCCGCATTTTATTTTTTCAGTGACCAGGTAAAATTATTTTGATAAGCAGCATGTACCAATCTTCATGAGTTTTTAGAATCTCCAACAACTTGAAGATAAGAATAATGCAATCCTTTAATTTTTTTAACCTGCTACTTTTCAAACTTGGTTAAGCCAAAGAAACCTCATCTCAGAAGAAATCTTCCTAGGAAGCTCAAAACAGGAAGAAAGGAAGGGAGGGAGCAAAAGAGAGAAGGTAGGCAGGGAAGAACGGAACTGCTCTACTTGAATACAGGACTGGAGAACCCAACCCAAGTTCCCAAAGAATAGCATTCCATTAAAAATACATCCACTGGGACTCAACAGTCATGCCCCCAAGACAGCCTTCTATATGCTCTTCCAGTAGAATAACCTATAATCCCTCATGTCGAGTCAGGCAGCTTACCAAAGGGAACAGGAGGTTTAAGACTTGTAAACCTATATAAATCTAGTTACCGTGTCTGAAGACAAATAGAGAATGTTATCATTTGAAAACAAGGTGCAATAAACTTACGTTTAGAATGCCTATCACAGAGGGCAGATGCCCTCATGTCACATAACCGAATAGTTCCTTTACTGCTGCTGTATACAAATGTGTTACAACTGTTTGGATGGAATTCTGCTGCCGTAATCACCTCTGTCAGCTCCTCCATATTGGCAGGCTTGATATCCACAATGTCTGGACAGCATTTTATTAAGGAATTTCCACTTAGAAAAAAGGTCAAGCATAATTTTATGTTTTTCAAATCTAAAATTCATCCATAGACTTAAGCACAACTATTAATTCTAAACTGCATATTACTACTTACATGAGTATAAATCCCAGGGGGATCAAAACTCTTAATGCTTGAAAAAAAGTCTGAGACGAAAACACGGGCGAATTTTAAATCACCTTAGAATGTAGAGGTCTTTTTTTTCTGAGTATGATACAAACCCCAGAAGCCATAAAAAAAAGACTGACACACCATCTTCCTAAATATTAAGAATTTAGTGTACACTCCAAACAAAACAAAAGGAAAAATCTGAAAGGCAGCAAAAAAGGGAAACTGTTTGCACACAAACAATGGGGCTGATTTACCTGATGTCAAAAAGGTGCTTTAAAAACAAATTCCAATAAGAATATAGGCAAATCCAATGAAAAATATGGAAAAGAACAAAAAGAAATATAAATGGTTGATAAATATGAAAACATGCTCAAATCTACTCAGGATGAACGAAGCGAATCAAAACGAGGAGTGTTCACTAACTAGACTGCTAAAGGTAGAGGAAAACAGGCTCTTTTATACACGATAAACATACCTCATTTCATTGTGCTTCGCTTTTATTGAGCTTCACAGATACTGCATTTTTTTTTTTATAAATTGAAGTTTTGTAGCAACCCTGCATCTAGCAAGTCTGTCAGCACCATTTTTCCAACCGCATTTGCTCACTTTGTGTCTCTGTCACATTTTGGTCATTATCACAATATTTCAAACTTTTACATTATTATTACATTTGTTATGGTGATCTGTGATCAGTGATCTTTGATGTCCCTATTCTAACTGTTTTGGGGTGCCATGAACTGTGCCCACAAGATGGTGAATTTAGTCAATTGTTGAAAGGACAACCAAGGGCTTAGAACATTACATAAACTTAGTTGATAAAGCAGCAGCAAGGTTTGAGGGTACTGACTCCAGTTCTGAAGGGAAGTTCTACTGTGGGTCAAATACTGTCAAACAGCACTGCAGACTACAGAGAAATCATTCATGAAAGGAAGAGGCAAAACTGACGTGGCAAACTTCGCTGTTGTCCTCTTTCAAAGAAGTTGCCACAGCTCCTCCACCCTTTAGCAACCACCACTACAGGTATGCCTGTATTGGTACAGTATGAATAATAGTGGAGTGTTAATTTTTCAAATGATACCTATTTGGAAAGACAAACATTAATACTAGTTATAATAACTAACATTTATCAAGAACTTAAATACTTTAAAACAAACATATATATACATTTCTATATTTATATGTATATAGTATATATCTCATATATCACACACTTGTATATGCACAGAAAAATTTCAGGAGGATAACATAAACAATGAAAATGAGGTTTGGGAAAGTATTTATACTGCCATGCATCATGACTTGTACGAATTTCTTTTTCCAATCTTATTTTTATAATTAAAAACATTTTTTAAGAATAATACTCCATGTATTTGTTTCTGTTACAAGAAACAGCTATTTAAAAAATTTTCTATTTTCATACATACAAACAGATGAATTCCTTAAAATTCTAAGAATCCAATTTTTAAATTGATACATTATGCTTTTTATCAAATAACGTCAGCCAGTGTTTAATCACTTAAACACAAAGAAAAAAATGGTGTAAAGTAAGAAGCTACTATAAAAAGAATCAAAACACACTAAGGAGAGATGAAAATAAATCCAGTATGGGCACAACATGCATTCTTTACCAAACACCAAAAAAAAGAAACCAAATGGATACTAAAACTCCTGTCTGTAATTTCCAGGTGCCAAAGATTAATCCGCAAATCATCTGCAGATAAATACGTTTCATAATCACTATTAATAGAAATTGAGTTGATGTGATATGTATGAGCATTGGCAAATATTCGTCGTGGACTGGCCTCAACCATTAGATCCATGGGCCTAAAGACCGGCACCTGTCAATAAGACACATGAAAAACCGTGATTACAAAATGTTTATTGTTTACAAGAGCCCTGAAGGTCCAGAACACTTCATTACTCCAGTTTTTGAGGGAACATAAAACAGTATAATATTACATAGATTTTGTTTTATAAAGCAACTGATGCTGACTGCTTATTTAAAGTGTTAAAATGGGAAGAAAAATGAAAAATCTGGAAAATTTACCTTCTTTTACAGATAGCAGTACTATGAGAATTTGCAGTTTTTCCCAGTTTCAATCTTTTGCTTGAAAGACTTGCAAAGCTAATAAATGTTTATAATTTAAAGTGGCTAAAAAGGAAATTAGCCCAAAGCATCTAATTCTTGTTATTTTTTTGACTGCAACTAGAAGATTTAGTCCATTTCTACTTTTTTGATCTCCAAAGAAAGTTAACCTTGAAACTTAACCTTCTAACAGCTGACAATCAAACCATGAGAGCAAAAGAGAGTATGGTGGCACAGTATAAAACACAGGCTTGTGCTGAGTCCTGGTTCAGCCCCTGAACACAGTGAAACCTCTCTGTAGATCAGGGTCTGTTTAAAATTTTAGTTATTAATGTTCTATCTGGTTACCGAATCTTGGGAAAGAGCAGACTGTAATTATTCCTATTCATGTTCTGCTGAGTATCTATAATATATAACAGGAATACAAAACACTATTCATCAGAATTAGAACCTTTTTTTTTTTTTTTTTTTAAATGTACTTACACGTAGTGTAGTGACTGTAGTAGGATCTCTATACCTTCCATCTTCCTCTTTCAAGTTATACCCTTCTGGTCTTTTGTCCCTTTCACTGATTTTCCATAATTTTATTGTTTTATCTGGGAAGAAAATAAAGAAAGTCCTCAAAAAAAAAAGATTAAAACTGATAGAAGAAGAACACTTTAAGATATATTTAAACACACCATTTCGTATCCTAAGAATAAAATCCCTGATCTGACTTAATAGAAAACAAATTTCCTACTACCAGATGAATAAAAACATCCATACATAGAAAAACAGTACAGAAATCGCACATTTATGTTAATGGCACTCGTAAAATTCCATTTGCTATTAAAATCAAGTCACAGCCAGGTCCTTATCCTTCAAAAATAATTAAAGCTAGAGGGAAAAAATTGTATATTTATGTATATATATATATATAAACACATATGTCTACACATATATACAAACATACATATATAATGCTTAAATTTAATTTTTACACAAACAACAAAGTCAGTTAAAATAGCCTACTATTTAGAATAAAAATGATAAAGAATATCTATCTCCCTTGGTCACACACTTCCTAGCAGATGCTATCAAAGACTCCATAAATTTCTTCATAGGTCTGGATGGATCTGTTTTTAAAATCTTTCTTTTCCTCTGTTGCATCAGGGATTCAATTCAAGTAAGTAACAGGGCCTGAAAATAATTTACCAATTAAAAGCATACGTCCCCAAGTCCTTCGATCCCTGGACTGGGAAGATCCCTCACGCCATGAAGCAACTATGCCCGTGCGCCACAAATGCTGAAGCCCGCGCGCCTAGAGCCCGTGCTCCACGACAAGAGAAGCTGCTGCAATTAGAAGACCTCGCACCGCAACTAGAGAAAAAGCCCACGCGCGGCAACAAAGACCCAACGCAGCCGTAAATAAATAAATAAATAAGAATATGTTAAAAGAAAAAGAAAGAATATATAGTGTTTTTAAAAATAAGCTTTAATTCTGAAGTAAGTTTAGAGTTACAGAGAAGTTGCATAGAGTGTTTCCATATACCCTTCACCCAGTTTTTTCTAATGTCAGCATCTGATGCAACCTCAGTACATTTGTTAAAACTAAGAAATTAACATTCTACATTACCATTAACTAAACTCCAGACTTGACTCTGATTTCACCAGGTTTTCCACTAATGCCTCTTTTCTGTTCCAGGATCCAAATAACACTGTATTAGTTGCCAAGCTTCCTTAGCCTCTCTGACTTTACCAATTTCTCAGACTTTCCTTAGTTTTCTTCACCCTGACAGTTCTGAGAAGCAGTGGCGAGGTATTGTATAGAATGTCCCACAACTGGGTATGTCTGCTCTTTGCTCACAATCAGACTGGGATCATGGGTTTTTAGGAAGAGCCCAGAGGCGAAGCAAGTGTATACATAGCACCAACGTGACTTTTCTGCTGGTGATGTTCGATTTGATCACTTGGTTAAGGCAGTAACTGCCAGGTTTCTCTACTTCCCCCTTGCCATACTCTATTCTTTGGAAGTGAGTCACTAAGTCTAGTCTACACTTAAAAGGACAATTAAGTTACAGTCCCTGCACGGAGGAATATCCGTCCACATATTATTTGTAATTCTCCTTTGTAACAAGCGTTCCTTCTCCCCACTTATTTATTTATTCAATCAACCATTTATATCACTATGGACTCAAGCACGTTTATTTAATATTATACTTTGTGTTACAATCCTGAAACTACACTTATAAAAGTATCACATTCTTAATGGCCCTTCATAAGCAGATGGGTATAACACAATTTGAAAAAGCAGTGCATAAAGGCACCGTAGAACTCTGTCATAGAGAGGTAGCAGGGACTCCTCCAGCCTGGCCACCCCTCTCTGCCTGGTGCAGAAGAGCATGCTAAAGCTGCCCCTGTGGGTGCCCTTTGCAGAGATGAAGTGTACACAGAGAAAAACTGCTAACTTTACTAACTTGTAACCTAGTATTTCATCTGAACCCTCTGTAATCTTGTTTTTCAGTTATATTGCAGTTAAGTTATATGTGTTTTCTCTGTGCTAGTTTATATATATTTATATAATTTAGGTAAAGAATGATATATTTTAGAATATTTAACCTGTCCCCAAATCTGTAATATAAATGAGCCAAGGCCTGAATTCTACATTTTGGGAGAAATTATCACCTAAATATGATAAGGATGACACCCCCACACACACATACACATCCCCATGATTATCTTATGGCCTGTTCAAATTCTTCATCCTTACTAAAGATCCAAATAAAGAAATCACGATATACTTATCAAACATTTGAAATAAGATGTTAATTATTAGTGTTTGTGGTTCCTAGTAGTGTTATAGGAAGAAAATCCTAAAAAAAAAAAAAGAAAGAAAAAAAACTTGGGTAAACAGATTTTTAAAACAAATTAAACTTCAAAACAAAAATTTTGAAGTGATAAAATTTGTAACTTAAGAGACTTTTTAAAACTGTTAATGGCATAAACAAAGGATCCAGAAGTACTACACAATTTTAGTGCAGTGCCTGGGAAACAAGGCAGGTCAGGAATTTTTAAAAAATCAAAATTCTTATGCTCTACAGTAGTGACCTTTTCATCTGGAGTTTTTGGTCCACAGCTGGAGGTACATGAGAATAATCAAACTCCATAAAACTGCATGCAAGATTATGTGAATATACTCATTTTCTGTGAAGGGGATTATTAGATTCCTCAAAGAGAACTGTTGCTTCCAAAAAGTTAAGAACCACTGCTCTGCAGTGTTACCCTGCACTGTGAACACTGATAACTAAAGTCCAAAACCCCAGCGCCCCCCTCACCAGAGGGTCAGACCAGGGAGAACCATGCCACCAACTCTCCTCTGTGGGTGTGCAGCTTTTACATAAAATCCAAAAAGCTTCTTAATAATAAGCTGTTAAAACACAACGTGTTTACGAGTGAACTTGGTATTATTCATATATTCAAAGACCCAGGGTCAACAGATTAGAGTTGGATGTTTTTGCAATGTAGAGAAACTGAGAATTCAGAGAAAGGCACAAGAAGGTTAAAGAGAAAAGAGTATAAAACCACTTGAAGAAACATTAAGTGAATAAAGTTATAAGAAGGTGACTATGAAGTTATTTAAGTAAAAACAACCTGGGAAACACTGAACAGTTTGTGATGATTGTGGAAAGCCAATACAAAGATGAAAGTAAGATTAATTTTGGTTATTCAAAGCTGGAACGTTTGGTCCTATTTTCCACCGCTCTCCCCAGTAGTTTCTTTTTTTTTTTTTTGCGTTACGCGGGCCTCTCACCGGTGTGGCCTCTCCCGTTGCGGAGCACAGGCTCCGGACGCGCAGGCTCAGCGGCCACGGCTCACGGGCCCAGCCGCTCCGCGGCATGTGGGGTCTTCCCGGACCGGGGCACGAACCCGTGTCCCCTGCATCGGCAGGCGGACTCTCAACCACTGCGCCACCAGGGAAGCCCTCCCCAGTAGTGGCTAATCTTTTTGTGTGTATAAAGACCCATTACGTGTGCGGGGAAAAGGTACTATTATGCTATATCTCACAGAGAAAACTATACGAAATAACAGAAAGATACTGCTCAGATTTAACAGAAGTTGACATTTTTCCATATTTGCTTTCTCTCTTTTGAAAGAATAAAGCTTTTCAGATACAGATTTTTAAGTCCTACTCCTCTCATCCTTCTCCTATCTCACCATACCCAGACACAGCAGTTTGTAAAATGACCATACTTGTTCTAGCCTTCCAAAATGGACTCTATGTTTAGCACAAAAACTACAGCCCCCATCCCCCAAATTTGTATTTTACTTAGTATTCATTAACAACAAAAAGACAAAAGCCCACAATGCATTGTGTAGTGTCCTTTAAAATAATTTGTATTATTAATCAATGATTTTTCAAATTTACACAGTAATCCTATTTGGGAAACACTGTTGATTCTGTCCACAGAAGAATATTACAGAGATTCACATAACCCGACCCAACCACTGCAATTTCCAGTGGTTTCTCCTTCCACTGAGCTTTTGTAGAGTTTAGTGTCTAGAAAGGCTCGTCTGGTTAAATGATGCCTTATCTCAAATCACAGAGGAGCACATGGAAACCTGCATGGAAGACACGTGTGGATATAAATAAGAACTGAAAGAGATTTAAGATTTAATCCATAAGTGAACTGAAATGGGATTTGCTTCCAAATAATACTGAGAAGGAGGGGGAGGAGAAGTACCTGAGAAACACAACTGGTGATGAACTGAGAACTGTTGAAGCTGGTGTTCGGTATATGGGGCTTCATTATTCTGCTTCAGCTTGTACTTTAAAAATTCTCCTCTATAAAAAGTAAAATGATTTAGCCTATAAGAAGTGAACTGGGACTTCCCTGGTGGTGCAGAGGTTAAGAATCCGCCTGCCAGTGCAGGGGACACGGGTTCGAGCCCTGGTCCGGGAAGATCCCACATGCCACGGAGCAACTACGCCCGTGCGCCACAACTGACTCCGTGAGCCACAACTACTGAGCCCGCGTGTCTACAGCCCATGCTCTGCAACAAGAGAAGCCACCGCAATGAGAAGCCCACACACTGCAACGAAGAGTAGCCCCTGCTCGCCGCAACTAGAGAAAGCCCATGTACAGCAATAAAGACCCAACGCAGCCAAGAATTAATTAATTTTTTTTAAAAAAAAGCGAACCGCCAAAATTACTAAGAGCAAACACACTTCCTGGGACATTCACTTCCAAAGCAGAAACTATGTAAATAGTATAATTACATATTATTTGTGTCAAAGAGCAGTATCTGAAGTGCTATTTGAATAACTTAGTTACCTATGTAAATTAAAACTGAACCAAGATTAGAAGCCAACATGTGACATGAGTAAACATATAACCTCCATCTAGGATGCTCTAAGTTACAAGCTTTAAGTCATTATTTCTATTTATTTTTCTTTTAGTAAGAAGAGAGGGGAATGCAATTTATGTGAAAAGAGAGGGGGTAGATGGTACAGATTTCAATGGACTTGTTAGGGAGAGCTTTGACAATCAGAAAAATCGGCATCTAAGAGGAAGCAAACATTTATGTTGTCAGCTAGTGGCATCATTCTGGGGAATGCATTTCCAATAATTGGATACATGGGTGATAAGGCCTAAGGTGGATGAGGGCAGCACTTAATACTGTCTACTGGGTCACCCCCAAAGTCACTTGAGTTTACATTCTGCGAGTGCTAAAGAATGGTGAGGTCTAGGTGCTAAAATCTGATTTTATTAACACCGAGGGGATGAGAAAATGAGAGGTTTTCCCCAATCCTTGTGCCAGCCTCAAAAAACTTTTAATCTAAATTTTTACAGACTATGGCTAACCAGAACACCTGGACGTACCCCTCAATCACTCTAATGCTTTTCTTTAGACTCAAATCCACAGGGATCAACCAGGTCACAACAACTCATGTGAAAAAAGTTTAGAAGAACAAAAGAAATGACCCACTTCTTAACCTGTCATAAAGGACTTTAAATTCTGGTAGAGTCCTTATATAATTCTAACCCTCGCTTAATAACGTTTCCTGAACAAACAAGACAGTATAAGAAGCATCTTCTTACAGCCATAAGGCTTGCTGGGAAGAAGGCAATGAGTCAACTCCGGTTTGCGTCCTTCTTGGATGAGGATCAAGTAAGAAGAGCGCTCTCCTAGAGAGTATCCTGGAATGGGGGCCATCCTTTGACAGAGTGTGTTGTATTTACAGTTTGAAATACTCTTTGGAGAGTTAGGCACACTTAAAAAGGAAGAGGAAAGGAAATTAATATTTACTGAGCACTCACTATGTACACTAGGAGTCATCACATTACTCCTCACAAGCGTACTGTAACACAGATATTACCATCTCCAGTTTGCAGATGAGGGAAACTTGATTCAGTGTTAGTAACCTGCCCAAGGCGACCAAGCCAAGAAGTGGCAGAAACAGGATCTGACCCAAACCCAATGGTAAAGCTCATTCTTTTCACTACAAACTGTGTGGACTAAAAGAAGTGGACACCTGAGGATCTCTTTCATAGAATTTAAAAACTAAAAGACAATAAAAAAGGGAAGACAAAAAAGAAGAGTTTACATTCTATATGGGGAAAAAATATTTCCAAATGTCTATCTGCGGAGATCTCTTAACAACTACTCCTCTTTGAAAAGGGGAAAGCATCCTACAGGATATGTGTACATACTAGGCATATGCAAAGAAAAAATGTACACTTACCATTGGTAGACAATAAAAACTGAGCAGCATTTTTCTGGGGTAACCACCTAATTTTGTTGATCTTTTCTTCTATTTCTAAACTTTTCAAGTAGTCAAACTCTGGTTCATGGCTCTGAAAGGTGCTGTAAACATTATATTCTCCTCTGCTATGAGACTGGATTTTGTTCTAAAATGGAAACAAAAATATTTGGACCAGTTGAGAAATATTTCAAATTAATCAAACATATAATCAATTCCAACAGACCCTGAATCTTATATATAATTATATTGTTTTTTATATTTAAAGGCTTTCAAGGAATAAATACAAATGCTTAAAAGAAAAAGAAAGGAAAAGCTAAATAAAGCCTAATAATTAGGCCCAATTCATAAGGAAAAGTGTTATTAAAATACGATCGTTTTGCTGATTACTTTACCTTTACACATGACATAGTACAGAGGACTACTGAGCATACATAACAAAAAGTAAAGATTAAATAAGAAAAGCTCATCAGGAACAGCTGGCTGAGGCACACCTTCTTTCTCTGCCCACTGTTTTAAGGATCAATTCTCTATCCTTTACTTAACATGATGTATTGTCCTCTTCCTTTCCCTTTCTCATGCCTGCCTTTAGGTCAATTCACTGCTGAAAAACTCTTTAAGAGAAGAGCTGTCATAAATGCAACAGCACATCTGACCCCGACCTCCCCCACCCAAGACCACAGTTACAGGGCTCTGTTACCCACTGAGCCCACATTCAGCAATACCCAGCAGGCCTCACCCCATGAACAACTGCATACCCTCCTTGAATTATCTTTCTTATATTATGAGCCTAGCACACACCAACGATTTATTTCACTTAGTATCAGTGTGAGTGAATATAATTTAAGCTATTGGATAAAGAGACTACCTGTGAAATTCTTCAGTTAACACTACCTTAGCAAAAATGAGAATTATAACCATGTTCAGAATTTTACCTTGTAATCCATCATCCCATAATCAAAAACCTTTCCACCAAAAACATTAAATGTCTAGTTCAAAAAACCAATGGAAAAATAGTTTAAAAGAAAGATATTATTTATAATCAACTGTTTTAAGTAAAAGTGAATTAGCAAATGAAATGTTTAAGATTACTTGATAATAAGAATGACCCGTTAGTCATTATTATTATTTCTCCTTATAAAAAGAAAACTTTATTGAATCATCATCTTGTAAGTGTATGTTTTGGGTTGTTTTTTTCCAGTAGCTTGATTATCTGGATTGATCATTCATGGCTACAGTTGTATGTGGGTCCTCTGACAGTAGTATCAATTATTACTGAGTGGGTTTGCCAATACTGAGAATGCAGAGCATACCATAGAACATAATCCACACTGGGGATATGGAAAGGGTAAAAATCAAACTCAGAACCTTGGTCTCATTACCATACTCTTACACCAAATCTGATAACCTAACCCATTTAATGTGTACACGCTAATATCTCACCAGAAGAAATTCCGTAAGTCTTCCATTGAAAGTTACTCAGTCTCTAAACGTTTGTCATGTTACTCTCCAAAAAAAGCTACAATATAATGCACTGTTTTTAACTTAAGCAAGAGACTACGGTACTATGTACACTAGGTCCCAGAGGTACAGAGAAATTTAATAACACAGAATCTCTGCCTTCCGGTAACTTGTGTGTGTGAAACTTTAGTCAAAAGTCGAAACCGGGCTTCCCTGGTGGCGCAGTGGTTGCAAGCCCGCCTGCCGATGCACGGGACAGCGGTTCGTGCCCCAGTCTGGGAGGATCCCACATGCCGCGGAGCGGCTGGGCCCGTGAGCCATGGCCGCTGAGCCTGCGCGTCCGGAGCCTGCGCTCTGCAGCGGGAGAGGCCACAACAGTGAGGCCCGCGTACCGCAAAAATAAATAAATAAATAAATAAAAATCTTTAAATAAAATGTACTTAATTAAATTGAGAAAAACTTGTGTGAAGTCAGATTTCTGGAGAGTTGCTCTCCGGAGAGCTAGATGCTACGTGAAAATTAGGAAATAAAATGTATAAAAAAAAAAAAAGGTCGAAATTAAGGTCCATATAATTCAGGTAAGCAAAACAAAGAGCCAAGGTAAGCAGGGCCAAGGTATATGCAGAAACTAGGTCTATCAGGGTCTGTATTTGATGATAAGGAAAAGAAAAGCACAACCATATAAAAATATTTTCTACAACAGAAAAATAACATCATCCTTAAGACTCAAGAATAACTACAAGGGTCTAAACATGATCTATTACATGATTCAGAAACAAAATCATTGGAGGTGTTTGGCCGTCTCAATGGATTGCAAGAAGCACTGTTTCTTTCTGACAGGAGAAAAAAAATATATATATATATATACATATATGTGTGTGTGTATACACACACACACACACACACACACCACACAAGGATAAACTTACAGCTGACAAGTTAGATACATGAGGCATGTGCACTCTCCTGAAACTATGTTAAAATTACAGTGAATGTTTAAAGACAATGGATAAGAACAAAAAAATAACAGCAGAGATGACAGCAGCAGTAACAAGTGAAAGACGTCATAAAACAGATGCCATAAAACAATGGCCGAATTAACGAACTGCAGAGCCGGACCCTAGCAGACAGTGGGATTTTCCCTAAAACGTGGGGAGGGATGTTTGCATTATAATGGTCACGACAGCACTGTTCTCTGCATGAACTAAGTACACTGAGCAAACGAAAAAAAGGAACATAATCCCATGTCCTCAACACTGTGCCACTCGAACAAGGCTGCGCGGCCGCTTCCCGCCTCGCGGCGCCACCGTTGCTGCTGTTGCTGCCGTGGCCGCCGCCAGGCCGCCTGCCCGGCTTGGCTCCGCCGCGCCCCGGCCGCGGCGTCTGGCCCGGATTCCGCGCCGGTAGGGCGCGGGCGGGGTCGGGGGCTGCGTAGCCGGCGCTGCCCGCCCGCCTCGAGTCCGCGTCCCGGGCCCGGGCGGCCGGCGAGCATGGAGAAGTACCTGCCGGAACTGATG
The DNA here is from genome assembly GCF_002837175.3 of Physeter macrocephalus. Lineage (NCBI taxonomy): Eukaryota > Metazoa > Chordata > Mammalia > Artiodactyla > Physeteridae > Physeter > Physeter macrocephalus. The sequence goes on along the minus strand of NC_041222.1, from coordinate 96,540,953 downwards.
GCGGGGAAGGACTCAGAAGAGACCTTGAGAAAAATGTCCATCCTTGGAAGAGGCTCCATGAGAGACAAGGCAAAGGAACACGAGTCGAGGAAAGAAAAGTGGAGAAGCAAAGTACTTGCACCTCAGTGATGCTCTCCATGTTCTGACTGAAGTGTGTGCCCCGCCAGCAGAAGCCTATGCCCGGATGGGACATGCTCTGGAGGAAATCGACAAGTTCCTCATTCCTGACTATAATGATGAAATCAGCAAGCACAGCTCCAGGAATTAACATACTTGAATGGTGGGTTCAGAAAATGCAGATGTACCAGTTGTTCGAGGGAAACCTACCTTGCCTACAAGAGGTGTACCAACCCCAGCAATAACCAGGGGAAGGGGAGGAGTCACGGCCCGGCCAGTGGGACTTCCGGGGGAGTCCTTTCCACCCGAGGGCCAGCGAGTCGAGGAAGAGCAAGAGGCGTCCCCCCAACTGGGTAGAGACCTCCACCGCCGCCCCCAACACGAGACCTATAGAGATTATGACTATGACAGTGGATATGGCACTGCTTATGATGCACAGAGTTATGATTCCTATGGTACAGCTATAGCGGCCCAGCCCAAAGTGGTGCTGATTACTATGATCATGGACACGGACTCATGAAGAGACTTACGATTCCTACGGGCCAGAGGAGTGGACTAACTCGACACAAGGCACCTTGGCGAGGACAGCAAAGGGCGTCTACAGAGACCAGCCATACAGCAGATACTGACTGTACTGTCTGATGCTGTGACACAGCCAGTCTCTACCAGTCCTGTATACTGTTCAAAGTAATTGTTTTCTATGAACAATCCCTCTTTAAAGAAATCAAAATGCTTAACATTTGAATGGATGGAATTTAAAATTACTTTGTTGAAACATCAACCTGGGCAGAAAAAAAAAAAAGACATGTAAAATTTTGTTATTTCCAGTCTGTATATGAAAAAATAGGTCATCAAAAGGAAAAAAAATAACTTCGATTAACTAGTGTTAAACAAAAAAGATAGGTTTACTAAATATGTTAATCCATCCTTTTAACATAAGCCTCACCTTTCATTTTAAAGGTTTCCATAGAAATTTAGTTATTTTATCTTTCAGCCACATGCTAGTTTTTTTTTTCCTCTTGCCAACGTAAAAAGGGAAGCCAATTACAAGTGCAAATAATGTGGTATTCTTTTATAACTCAAGTCTTGAAATGTTCTGTAGTGTTAAGCAAAGTCTCCTCTTGCTTGATACTAAATAAACTTTTGAAAGAAGAAAAAAAGTCAAAGAAGGCTATTTTATTTTTGTTTTTAAAACTCTCCTACAATCAGAGAGCATCATGATACATTCCAGAATGCTTCATATATTTGGGTTATTCTTGCACAGCTTTCCAGATTCTATTTTTTTAACCACACAATCTATTTATGTGAAATCTTCTTAATGAATTTAGAAATGCTTCATCCCAACACCTGTAATAGTATCTGGCATACAACAGGCATTCAATAAAAATTTTCTAAATGAACAAAAATAAAAGCAAAAAGAATGAATAAAAGGTGGCACTAGTATGGTAAAGGGAAGCTGGAATTAACCTGGCAAATGGAGTATTGTGCAGAAATTAGGAAGAATGGGTTAGATGCACACACAGCAAGACAGAAGGTTCTGGAAAACACAGCTCTTAGTGATAAAGTAGGACACAGAATGAGGTGCAAGACATAGTATTCTTCACATACATTAAAAAACACAGTCCACAAAACAAAAACAAAATCACACACTTCAACATGGACACAAACAGAAGCCACAAATACATAAAGGATACTATATCATGATCAAGTTTTAAAGCCACAATGAAGACAGTGTGGTACTCACACGAGAACTGACAAATATACCAATGGAGTAAGAACAGATGGCCCAGAAACAGGCCTGAATTTGGACAAAGTGGCACTGCTGAGCCAGGATGGTCTTCTCACTAAATAGCTTTTGGTTAATTGGCTATTCATGTATAATAAAACAAACCCTGACCCCTACTACACCTCAAGCCACTCATGTAAACTGATTCCAGGTGAATCAGAAATATAAATGTGAATATGTCGAGTACAACACTGTCCAAGAGAGCGTTCCGCATACAGTCTGTATCTGTGCTGTCCCACATGGTAGCCACTAGCCACACGTGGTTACTGAGCACCAGGAATGTAGCTACTGTGACTAAGGAAGTGAACTTCAAATTTTACTTAATTAAAATTTAAATAGCCACAGGGATCTACTAACTACCATACTAGAGAGCACAGATCTAAAAGATAACAGAAATGTAGATCTTCCTGGACCTCGGGGTAGAGAAGTATTTCTTATACAGGACAGAAAAAGCAGTTAAGTCTAGAGAAAACATTGATAAACTGAATTATATTAATATTAATAACCTCTATTTGTCAAAAGATACCATTCAGAAAAAATGAAAAGGTAAGTCACAGAATGGAAGATAGATACTTCCAACAAATACAACTGACAAAGGGTTCATATATTCAAAAAGTGCAAAAAGCCTACAAATCAATAAGAAAAATTGAAAACAAGTAGAAAACAAGTAAGTGCAAGAGATATTAGTAGGCACTTCACAAAAGATGATATCCAATGGCCAATAAACACATAAAAGATGCTGAACCTTGGCGTTAATCAAGAAAAGTACAAATTAAAACCACCATAAGATACCCTCATAACCTCCGAATGTTTAAATTTTAAAATGACTGACAATACGAAGCATTGGCAAAGATGTGGAACAGCCAGAATTTTCATATATTGTTCATGAGAATAAAATTGGCAGAACCAGTTTTTACTGTGTTGTCTACTAAAACTAAATGCCTACCCCCCATGACATGACAATTTCATGCACGACAATGTGCACCAAAAAATCTGATCAAGAATGTTCACAGCAGCATTATTAAGCCATGAACGGAAACAACCAAAATGTCTGCATCTATCTATATCAGAATGGACAAACTGTGGTACAGTTTTACAAAAGAACATTATATAGCAATGAAAGTGAGCAAATTATTACACAAACATAAACTGAGCAAAAAGGCCAGACATAAAATACTTACTGTAGATTCCATTTATAAAAAGTTCTATGACTACAAGCCAAACTAAGTGTTAGAAGACAGGCTTACAAGGGGAGGAAAGAGAAAGGAATGACTGGTAAGGGGAATGAGAAGGGTTAAAGGAAGGATGGGAAGTTCTGTGTGTGATAATCCACTAGTGTTTTGTGCACTTTTCTGTGTATCTTTCAATAGAGCTTTAAAACAAATACAGCATACAAACCGTGCAGCCACTTTGAAAATTGTATGGGCATTCCTCCAAAAAAATAAAAAATAGGGTTTCTCTGGTGACGCAGTAATCCGCCTGCCAATGCAGGGGACACAGGTTCGAGCCCTGGTCCGGGAAGATCCCACATGCTGCGGAGCAACTAAGCCCGTCCACCACAACTACTGAGCCTATGTGCCACAACTACTGAGCCCTCGTGCCACAACTACTGAAGCCCGTGCGCCTAAAGCCCGTGCTCCGCAACAAGAGAAGCAACCGCAATGAGACGCCTGCGCACTGCAACAAAGAGTAGCCCCTGCTCACCGCAAGTAGAGAAAGCCCATGCACAGCAACGAAGACCCAGCGCAGCCAAAAATAAATAAATTTATTTTATTTTATTTTTTTAAAAAGGGACTTCCCTAGCGTTTCAGTGGTTAAGACTCCATGTTTCCACTCCAGCGGGTACAGGTTCAATCCCCTGTCAGGGAACTAAGATCCTGCATGCCACGAGGCACAGATGGGGGGGGCGGGGGGGGGAAGAACTACCATATGATCCAGCAATCTGGTATATATCCAAAATAATTGAAAACAGAATCTCAAATGAGATTATTCACAATAGCTAAGAAGTGGAAACAACCTAAATGTCCATCGACTGATAAATGAATAAAGAAAATGTGGTGTGTGTGTGTGTATAATATACATTTAATGGAATAGCCTTAAAAAAAAGGAACTCCTGTCATAGGCTACAACATGGATGAACCTTAAGGACATTATGCCAAGTGAAATAAGCCAGTCAAAAATGACAAATACTGCATAATTCCACTTATACGGGGTATCTAAAATAGTCAACCTCATAGAAACAGAAAGGAGAATGGTGACTGCCAGGGACTGGAGGGAGAAAGAAGGAAGTTGCTGTTCGGTGGGTACCGAGTTTCAGTTATGCAGAACTGGGGGGTTCTGTTGCATAACAATGTATATGTGGTTGGCAAAACTGTATTGTACACATGGATAGTTTGCCACAATTAAATAACAGCACACAAAAACAAAATAAAAATTATAAGAACACATTCAAATGGTTATCTATGAAGGGCGAGGTGCATGGGAGAATGGGAGCACATTATGCAAATAAAAGTTAATGTACGTTTGACTACACACGGGCATGCACGTGTTTGTTGACTTAAAGAAAGGGCCTCGCCATGATCTATAATGGTAGTGTCATGAACTCAAGTATGCCCCTGAGGTTCAGACAAACCAAAACAGAATATAAAACAGCAGTAAAATCCAATGATGTCTGAGCCAAACAAACATTTGGAAAGGGAATTAGAACTTCACTTCTTACACAAAAATAAATTCCAGAGGGAATAATTAAATATTTAAAAGTAAATAAAAGCAGCCAAAACAAAGTACAATGGCAAATTTATATATAATTCTGAAGTGAAAAAGAGCTTCTAAGTATAAAAATGAAAGCAAAGGGCAGAGAAAGGTGGACGTCTGTCTGACTAGGTAAGAATATTTAAAGGTTAAAAAAAAGTATACTGGGGAGAAAAGTGCATCTTAAGACAACAGGTTACTATCTTTCATGTGTAAAAGATCCTTAAAAATAATTAGGAAAAATATTAACACCCTCCTCTGAAAGATGAAAAGGTCATTTACCTAAAAAATGATCAGCAGATATATGTATAACTACTCATCATCATTAGTATTCAAAATTAAGGAATAATGTTTTGCCTTTAAACCGATGAAGAATAAGAAAACATGATAATGACCACTGTTTTAATGATGAGAATATGGACAAAGTCATACACTACTGAGAGAAGTATAAATTTACACAGCTTTTCTGGAGGATAATTTGTCCATACTTATTGAAAGCCTTAAAAAGGTACTCAACAATTCCACACTTCAAAGTATAACCTAATGAAAAACAATGATGCAGAGATGTATGAACAACTTAATGCATAAACAACCTAAGTCAAGTAAATTATGAAATGCTATAGAGCCAATTTAATTCATATGGAGATCAATGTTTCTCAACCATGTTAATTTATGTGCAATGCTTCCTTGCTAATACCTTCTGCAGATTCCACAAGCTACATGTTTGTTAAACTGTGTCATTTAAGTTATAAAGACAGACTATGTTCTTCCAAATGACACATGCACTTCTTTCCACTCCAGGTTTGCTATAGTCTCTTCACTTCCCTGACTGAGACTGAGATTAATGCGAGAAAACATTAGAAGTTACAGAATGATACATACAACATGATACTTTTTCTACAAAACAAAATAGAGCCCCAGAATAAACACAGATACGTAAATTGATCTTTATTCATGTGATGGGATGATTTTGGATTTTTATCTTATTCTTTGTGGAAATGATACACAGTTTTCATATTTTCCACGATAAACATATTAAGAATAATCAAGAGTTAAAAATGACTTCTTTGAAGGAACATCTCTTGACGTTCTATAACAGCTAATTCTAAATATATAAAAAACTGCCTTGTGTTTTTACTAACTTCCTCTGCCTTAAATGAAACTCTGTGAAAATACAGAAAATATTTACTTTGCTCCTAGACCAACACATCAAAATTTTTAGAAAACATTAAATGTATTTTCCTTTGATCACATAAAAATGAGAAAAAAAGGACATTTTTTAATCTTCCAAATAGAACACTATGAAAACTTACTGTTTTTTAATGCTCCTTTAATCCTATGACTTGTTAGAGACAACCATTTGTTTTATATTTCAAAATATAGTTGACCCTTGAACAACATGGGGGTTATGGGTGCCAAGTCTCTCTGCACAGTGGTAAGTCCACATATAGCTCGTACTTGGCCCTCTGGCCCTCGGCTGTGGATTCAACCAACCATGAATCATGTAGTACTGCAGCATTTACTACTGAAAATAATCCATGTGTAAGTGGACCCACGCACTTCGAACCTGTGTTATTCAAGGGTCACCTACAGTTAGTTTAAAGAGTTTTTGAGTCTTGTGAAACAGCAATTCAGGGACAGTGACAGAAATGGTACAAAACAAAATCAATTCATATCAGATAACAAACCACTATCAATGCATTCAGCAACCTAGGGGAATTTTCTTGAATAAAGCAAAATACAAGATGGTGTAAACATAAAACAAACAAAAAAATTTCAAACTTTTTCCAAGCTGATCACAGTGGTGGTAGTTAAAATACCTGAAGATTTTACAGGATCCTATTAAATTATATCCAATAGTAATAAGCTAATGCTCATTTACTGAGTGCTTATTATGTACTATGCTAATCAATATGTAATCTAGAAGAATGTCAGTCATAATTTCCTATTTACAAAACTACAACATAGTGGGAGAGATAAAAAGGATGCCTGGTTGAATCAATTAGAAACTCAAATCAAGTGGTATTATTCTTTACCTACGGTAGTCAAATAAAATTTAAAGAAAATGTCTTAAGTTACAATTAATATACAGTTGATCCTTGAACAACGCGGGTTTGAACTGTGCAGGACCACTCTTATATGGATATTTTTCAATAGTAAATATGACAGTACCACAAATCAGCAGATGTGGAGGGCTGACCATAAATTATATAGGGATTAACGCCATGTAGTTCAAGGGTTAACTGTAATGCTTTAAAATGTTATAAAATCTAAAATAGTTAATGTGCTATTATTCAGATTATCTAACTACCCAGAATAATTTATTTCTAAACCATGACACAGAATAAGAGCAGGGCATAGAGCAAATAATTTTAATTACTGGGAATATTAAGAGGTAAACTGAAACTAGAAATCTGGATAATAGATGGCTGAACAAGAGGGGTGGCTGGATGAATGAATAAATACAAATGAGAACTAGAACCCAGGTCTTTAAACTCTCAGGTCTTTCAAACTCATTCCAACTTTTCCCTCTCTAAGCCTCTACAGAGAAAACATCAGACCTTAATGGCTACTATTAAAAAGTCTGATGATAAGTACTTTTCTCATTACTATAAAGTTAATGAAACTGATTTTCTTGTGTGATTTATACCACTTAGGCTCATTACTTAGAGGAGTAAGATTTTTTTCATTGTGGATGTTCATCCAAATTTATACAGAATTCGCTTTTTTTTTAACCCACTTGACTAGCTGTGTGATCTTAGAGAAGACATTTATCTTTGCTAAATCTCAATTCATTTATAAATCTGTAATAAATTGAGACATAGTAAGTGTGCGTAACATCTTCGTTATTTTACTGTTAAGATTAATACGATTTAGGGAGCTTGGCAGAGGGTCTGGCATATAAACTGTTGTTACTATACCCATGTCAGAATGGGAAAAGCAATGGACAGGGAATCGGGATATAAGGGTTCTAGAGCAAGGGTTCACTTTTTGCTCACTGTACAACTTTCCACGAGTAAACCTGCTGTCTGAGCTCCCCAGTTTCTTTATTGGTAAAAAGAGACTGCATTACCAGAGGTTACAAATTTGGGCCCCACAGACTACTCAACTCCCAAGGGTCCATGGGATTTTATAAACTCAGATGTGGTAGAAATTTACATGTTATTTTTACTAATCTCTAGCTGAAATTCAGCCTTTCTTTCAATTATGGATGTAGCAGCAGGCCACAGTATTAGCAATACCATGACTTTGTCACTATAGAAATGACATGTTTTAAAATCACACTTAAGCTGTTAGTCACAAAAAAACACATATTGCTCAAAAATAAGTGTTTTTAATAAATTGAAAAATATATTTCAGTAGTTTCCTTCACAATCCTATGTATTTTATGCAATTAAAACATTCTTGAGAAGTCCACAGACTTTACCAGGCTACTGAAGGAAGCTATGGCACAGAAAGAGTTAAGAACCCCTGCAAACCCTATAAATTTTAGCTCTTAATTTCTATGAACACACCACATACATATAAAGTTCAAAACAGGCAAAACAAATTCACAGTTAGTTCGGGATAGGGGGATAGTAGTGACAGGACAGAGAGGCTTCTGGAGTGCCAGTAATATCCCATTTCTTGACCCAGATGATAGTTACACAAATGTATTTGTTGTGAAAATTCATAGAACTGTACACATATAATTCTATGCATTTTTCTATATGCATGATCTACCTTGGAAAAACAGTTTAAACATATTTTTAGATAAGATAAAATTGAAGCTGTTATTTTGGAGCTTTTATCATTATCCTGGTATTGGAATGCAGTCAATTTTAATTTTCTATCAGGTTAAGTCCCCAAAGGAGTTTATTATTAATTAATTAATTAATTAATTAAAAAAGAGGAAAAGTGATGGTGTCTCTGGCTTCCAGAAATTCTGATTTGGTCGTTTTGAAGTGCAATCTAGGAATGTGCATTTTAACATTCTGGTTAAAATTTTTAGGTGGTTAGGTGCACTTTTAGGTGATTCTAACATTTTGTACTCTGAAAGCAAAACCTTAGATTAAAAAATTGAATGAAAAATGAAGACAGGTAAAGCCTGGTAGCTTAGAAAAGGAAGCTTATTTTATAGATATTTTGATTTGGAAGAAACCACAGTGGTAGTATTTTCTTGAACTTCTCATATTCTTTCCACAATATTCCTGACAGATGGGCATCCAATTCTTGAGTACTTATTTCCATATACAAAATAAACTAATCTCTTCTTCCACATGAATCCCTAAGTTACAAGACTCTTTGTAGTCTCTTCTTCTCCTGGCTTTACAGCCTTAGTCCCTTCAACCATTCCTCTCCAATGTTTCTAAATCTGCTAGTCTGTTTGGCGCACAGTAAGTACTATGTTAAGTGAACGGTGCCGCATCACTCTAAAACAGTAGGATCTGTCCCTTCACTTAAACAACAAACCAAACCAAGCCCTTTGTAGAAACGATATTGAATTCTGTTAAACCACATCTTGATTTTGAGTCACATTCCAGTCTTTCCAAATAATTCAGAAAGGGAATACAAACATATTAACAATACTATCCATCTTTTGAGATAAGCACACTAAGCTTTCTTCTATACTCTGTTAAGGAGTTTTGGGAATACCACATTAAGAACAAAAAAATGAGAAAGAAATCCTAGAAAGTAAACAGCAGTCATAGAAAACAGAAAACAAATGCTGCATAACAATCTAGAAAGAAATCAGAAAGGAACCACCTCTCTGCTCACTTTTCTCCTTAACTGTCCCTTAAAAATATCAATCCTCCCGCAACACTTTAGCTTATCATGTATATCAAAAAGCCTCAGAGGAACGTGAAGAAGTTCTGAGCAATCCAAAGCCAACAGGAAACCAACCACTTCAACAACTGCTGATCATCTAATATGAGCACCCATAGAAACAAAGATCCCTTAAAAACTACGGAACACCACAACATAACAGCTGCATGGAATCTCCCTCCAAATTATCATTATCACAAGGAATGTATCGCACCATCCACTTTGTCGTCAAAAGCCATTATATACAAGCTGTAAAAATTAGTAAGATGGGTCAGTTATTTCAGGACATGCTATAAAGAACACTGGATTAGACTCAAAATTTTGGACTCTGACCATGTGATGCACATGATGCCTAAAATCGATTTACCCTTGTGCCTCAACTTCCCTCCACGCCCTGCTTCTATCACAGAGATTCTGTCAAACAGAAAACTATTCACAACAAACACATGAAAGGATGCTCAACATCATTAATCATTAGAGAAATGCAAATCAAAACGACAATGAGATATCATCTCACACCGGTCAGATTGGCCATCATCAAAAACTCTAGAAACAATAAATGCTGGAGAGCGTGTGGAGAAAAGGGAACACTCTTGCACTGCTGGTGGGAATGTAAATTGATACAGCCACT
>NC_041222.1:96517924-96530639 GCF_002837175.3 Physeter macrocephalus | reverse complement strand
ATTGTAAAGCAATTATACTCCAATAAAGATGTTAAAAAAAAAAGAAAACTATTCAAACGTGTTAGTTATAAAAATACTATTAAATAACAGCAGAAAATGTTACAGGAACACCAGGCTGAAATATACTCGAACTGAATGAAGACCCTGTTTATTGACCACCCAGTTTCTCTGCCTGGGAAACAGATGGACAGGCAGCAAAGTGTGCCCTACAGGATGACAGGAAGGGGACCTGCCACACCTGAAGGGTAAAAGTGAGACAGTAAGGTGGGTTAAAGATGTCAAAGTTTGATGTGCAAGGTTCACTGCTGCTACAGTATGATCTTTTCTTCTTAATTAAGGGCAATAAAAAAAGTGAGTGGAAATATGTAAATCTCCAGTCAAGTGAATTTTAGCAAGGAACCCTGACACTGTAGACACGATAGTTCAAACATCATTGTGTTTTTCCAAAGAGAGCTAGCATCATCATCAGGGTCTAAGAAATGCTCACTTGTTAAGCGCCAGTGTACCTTGGAATGTATGTATAATAGCTGTGGTTGTTAGAAAAAGCTGGATTAAAATTTAGAGATCCAAGTTCTAATCCCAGAGCTTTGCTATTAAACTAAGCAATATAACTTTGTTATGTAAACTTTTGCTAGGATTTACCTAAACATTAGGAAAAGACTATCTCTAAGTTCTCTTCCAGTTTTTAAACTGTAACACTATTTTACAGACATATAGCTATGAACTCATAAAATCTAACCTAAATATGGTAGGTATTGATATAAATGTAAGGTACATACATTTATAATCAACGACATACACTGAATGTCCTGAAGACAGCATTATATTAGAAGCTCCAGTATAAGACAGGGCTTAAAAATGTGGAAAATATATTAGGTAAAATGCATCAAATTAATATTAACAAGATCAAGTTTCAAAAGGGAAAGCCAATAATTACCATCTTTGTTATTTAATCTATCCCTTAAAAAATACACTGATATTTACATTAAGTAATTTTCAAAAGACACGCTACTAATCTGAGTTTCTAGATAATTAATTTTTGTCTTTAACTCTTAAATGCTGTTAAGAATGACAGACAACTTACACTTTTAAATAACACAAAGCCCCCATTTGAAATGTAGGCTCTCTCAGAAACCCTCAATGTAAAAGCCATTCAAGATGGAAGTGCTTAGGAAGCAAACTTAATTTTAAATGCTTTTCTCCAGACACCCTTCTTTAAAACAAAAGTGTAGACTGCCATTAATTTTCAGTTAAAAAAAAAAATACACGGAAGGGCAGAAAATGCCTATGGGAAAGCCAGCTCTAAATTGTGAATAACAAAATTAACACTCACATTTTGGTTACCTAACATGAAAGACATTAGAGGGCACTGAGAGATAACATGTTGGAAGTTCTGGGTTCTGGTTGTTAGCTCTGCCACGAAGAAATCAAGTGATCTCTTAATAGCCTGGCTTTCTCATTTGTAAATAAAGGGAAACGGTAATGACCTGTAAGGTTCCATTTCGACTCTTAAGTATTTCAAAATTCTTATGGTCACGTTTTTAGCCGCTTGAAAACAGGAACAGAAAACTGATTTTGCCCCCCTTCCCACATGATCATTCTCTGTCAAGAAAAGCTTGAGTCTTATTTTCATATTTTCTTCCAACCAAAAAAATAATGAATAAAAGGAGACATATTTAGTGTTTGTGCATCTTCGAATCAGACACTATTAATCATTTCTTTTAAAATTAAATTACCTACCTCACTGGGTGTTGTGAGGATTAATTCATTAGTGTTTGTAAAGCACTTTGAGATCCTCAGGTCAAAGGCGCTATAGAAGTGCAAAGTAGTAGTATTATTACTAGATTCTTGCTTATTTAAGGAATTTCACAATCCTTTAAAAGCTAACTCTGTGTTATGATTTAGACATCTATTTGTAAAACCCTGCATTTTATCCACATTACTTTTAACTCTTCTTGAATATCTTATAGATAGACAGGGGCAGAATGTTTGGAAACAAATGATAAAGGTTTAACGTTGATCTACAAATGGAGGGAAGAGACTAAGGGAAAATCCATTGTGACAAATTTTGTTCAGCATAAAACTTTAGTGAGAAATCTTGTCAATCAGATTTAGAAGTGTGCCTAAGTTGTACCCAAAACAAAACCAAACCCTACTTTAATCACAGATTCTGCAATGAGAAATTCCTTTCTTCAAAGAGAAAGGGAAACAATTTTCAAATCAACTCCACTTTAAGAGCGGTACTGAGCTTATAAATTACGTTACATGCGTATACATGCAACTGTCATTTAAAACCTTTATACTTAAATCACAGTAATAGTATTAGTATAAACTGATGTCAAAATAATTGAGCAGCTTTTTCTTTAAACTATGCTCCCACCCCCAATTACACAAAGCAAACTATGCGTTGAAAAGAGGTCAAAGCAATTTTGCTTTATGGAATTTTAAGAGGAAAAAAGAGGGCCAAGGCTTTAAAACCAGTTAAAATCTTTTATTCCACACTTCCCACCCCTTTCTCTAACCAAATCTTCTCACAATTAAATCAAAACAACACACACACATACACACACACAGAGCTAAGAGAACAAGAGCCATCTATACATTGGATACTCTGCTCGATAAACACACTTCTTTAACAATCTGCCAGCATCCTCTGATGAGATTCTCCAGCATAAGCTCCAGTCCCAAGAGCAAACTGAAATTTAGATATTAAACTTTAAATACTTACCTCCTGCTCCTGTTGAAAGATGACGACTCTACCACCTTTATCTCCGGTTGCTAGTAATTCTCCAGAATGATTAAATTCTACTGTAGAAATTATATCTGCTGTATAATTGAAACAAAAATGAAAAAAAAAGACATTAGTTCTTCTTTCCCAACTCACTACAGAGTTTCTTAATGAGAACCTAGCATGTTTTTCCTAATATATTCCAAGTCTATATATCAACCTGCCATCAGAAATAAAGTAAATCTAAAGTTCTTTCATGAATATTTTGGTTCACCCAGAAGAAAAAAAACTCCCCAGAGTAAACCCGTGACACTATTTTAACAAACAGGAACACAACAAATAATACACACTAGTGCTTTATTAATTAATATTTCACTAAATTCATGAATGTAAAGAAATCAACAATTTGTGAAACATTCTATGACAGCACCATTGAACATTAATATCAATAATTATTGTGCTAATTTTCTTTCTGATATACTTTTGATAAGCTTCTTTATGCAAACCCAAAGATGGTCTATAAAATTAAGACAGATATAAATAAAATGGGGAAATTTTTAAAATGTAAAAATAATTGCAGGTGGAAATTTAACAATCATAAATATATAAATTCAAATTATGGCTTCTTAAACAAATGTTTGCAAATAGAACACACTTATACCAGCAATGCTTTGTGCTATGCACCTTCAATATGCACAGCTCTTCTTGTGGCTCCCAAACACAGCAGGGGCTACTAGAATCAGTCATGTTACACCCAAAGTCGGTGCTAACTTCAGTCAAGTTCAAATAAAATTATCAGGGTTTTTTCCTTGCTTTTTGACACCAGAGCCATTTTCCTAAAGAAAAAAATCTAAGTTACAGAATTGGGCATTAAGATAAAGCAATTACACTATACAATTCACCATTTTCACAAGCATTATGCCAAATTAGGAAAGACCCCATCATACGCATGTTACATAAACAATCAAACTTTTACTACCGAAGGGTCATTTTCTTGCCTACATTAGCTACCTGTAAGAATTTTAAAATGTGACTTTATATAGTAAAGAACACTGTATACTTTAAATTTTAAAACTTACTGACCAATGTATTGTATCATATCAATAACCTGTCCAGCACAGCATTTTACCATTTTCATTTTAGTGATTTTTCCAAGTTCAGCTTGATTTTAGAAAGCTTTCTTTGCTTCCTCCATTGTCTAGGTCCAAGGTACCTTACCTTTTTGGAACTCTCTGAGAACCTACTGAAAGTTCACATGCTCTCCCAAGAAACTGTACATATTTAAGTACACACAAAAATTTGCATATAATTTCAAAAGGTTTGGACAGCATCCCACCTCCAGGTTAAAACCTTTAGCTCAGACAACTCACCGTGGCCGGTGGTATCAGGAGGAAAGGATAAATCTAGTGTTTACACTACATTCATATGTAACACCACGGTGTAAAACTGAATATACTGTACTATTCTGTAAAGCCCAACATCAATACTTAAAAGCCATTCTATCAGGTGCTCTGTACTGTATTCACTTCTGTAGGAAATACAATAAAGGATTAAAAACATACATAGTCCCTGCACTTAAAGCACATTATAGTATAGTTACAGAGAGAAAGTAAGTAGGAGCTAACAATATCAGAACAAATAGTTACATCTTATTTGAAGGTTAGATTCTAAAATCAGGGAATAAGGTAAAAGCCATACATAGTAAAAATTATCTTTAAATTCAAATCCCTCAGACAGGCACCACTTTGGAGATGCAAACTCTCTCTTGTTCTTTTAAGTCCAACTCAGCCAATTTTCCCAACAGCATTGATAGTTTGTGATTTCTTTGGCTAACTCATCAAATGAACTAGTTAATTTGAATATAAAGTCATGCTTCACCAAAAACTCCTTATCTCTCGACTCTAGTGTATGCTCTTGGCTTGGTGAAATGCTCACACCTGATACCAACTCCAGATTCATTCTCCTTTTCACTCAATGGAATAACAGGAAGAGTAGGCTCAGTATTTAAATTATTTCCTCTTTCCCCAGGTCCAAATTGTTGCAGCCACCTAAATTAATTCCTTGTTAGGTAGATGAACTATTATAGATAAGACTTAACAGGGCATATGTCAGTGATCATGGTATGACCAGCCTGGCTGGCTTCTCTGTTGGGCAGTAGTAAAAAGCAGGGAGGACAGAATGCTGCAGGATGGGCTCCATTTCTAATGGGGAGAAATGTTGATCTTCCTTAGGTGAACTGGACAGGGGGAAATCTAGAGGTGATTAAGTCAGTAAGGAGATCATTATGATAAGAGGATTGAGGAAATCTGGGATGGGGGTGGCGGCGGGAGGGATCCCACACCTGTATTATTCTTAGAGACAGAACAAGAATCAAGGAATAAAACAGCAGGCACAATACCCCCAAGTACTGAAGACATTACTGACTCACATAGCTGGTTATAATGAGGTCACTGAACATCGGATGGGGAAGGGAAGGAGACGTGTGTGCACGTGCATGGGGGGAGCACATGCACGGGGTGTGGAGGGAAGGAAGGAGAAGAGGAAAAGACCAATAATTTAGTGCAGGACGCAACAGGAATAGTAAGACATCTGCTCTTACAACGTGTCACTTCTTATCCTAAGAATGGTTATTTTACAACAAGAGCTGCAGAGTAAAGTGAAATGATACGTGTTTAGTACCAAACCAGCTTTGCAGCAAGGGTACAAAACTCTAAGAGGTACACTTGAGACAGGCTGAGGAACCCTAGAAACAGACGGCCTACACAGCGAGAGGCTGAACGTCAGGAAACGAAAAGAAACAAAGATCTACACCATAAAAGTCAACCCACTTTAAATCCTCGAGGGAAAGAAATATTGAGCGAAAGGCATACAATTTTCTCATTTTAGATATTTTTAAGACACTACTGTTTGTGACTATCTTGCCAAAAGCCAATGAACAAACAGAAAATTTTAGAAATAGTTAACCAAGCCACTGATGCTTAGTGATTAGTGTAGAGGAATTTTATTTGGGGGAGGGGTGGGCAGGCAGACTCATGGCCTCCTTGCTGTGATTTTTATACTGCATATATTTAATATAGCCATATTTCAGATAAGTAAATTACTTTCCTGGCTTGTATGATGAAGTTAAATAGGTACCATGCCATGGTGTTCCCTCCTCCTTCCCCACAATAAAAGAACGGGGAGAAAAGAAACACCATGATTTCTGGATGCCTGGCCATCCGTACATGTGTAAGAGAGCCACCATATACACAAGCACCTATTAAATCTCCAAGTGTATGACTGCTTTTAAAGTTTTTCTGAGTTGTAAAATGCCTAGATCTCACAAGGTCTCACTGGGAATATGACATATAAAAATGATGAATAAAAGGGAGAATAAGATCGAGTTCTGCAAGCATCCAAACCTGTAACCTCCAGTTTTGAGAAAGCTCTTTACCTCAGTGTGCCATACAAATATTTGTTTTCAAGTGTGCCAGGATGTGTAAAAGATGAGGAAGCATGGCTCTAAAAATAGTGCTCACACATCATGTGCACTGATACCCAAATGAGGTTGGTCAAATACTGCTATCTATGTTTTTGAAAGTAACAGTAACTCTGCTCCTAGAAAATACTCTTCTAATGTTCTGATTCCTATGCCACTGAAAAATATTACAGAGTAGGTGACTGCAGGAAGTCTACAACAATACTCTCTCATTACCATGGAGGTGTCCCGTAGCTGCGCTGTTCAGTACAGTAATCCCGAGCCACATGTGGCTGCTGAATTTTTAACTTTAGCCGTGTGTCTAGGGGCTGTCATACCGGACAGCCTGGGTCTAAAACATTACAGCGTGGACACCGACTTCTGCTACAAGGCCAAGAATGCTGGGACTAGGGGAATTTTGAACCATTAAACAGTGCACTATGTATAGGTAAAATAAAACTACCATGCACACACACACCCAGATTGTTACCTCAAGGCGCAGGCTGAAAATATAAATGCATTTCATGAAAATTTAGATTCCTGGATACTATTTTTAAAACAAACTGTTAATGAAAGCCTCAAAAACTTGAGAACACTTTACTCTTGAGATTAAAGTCACTATCAGATACTTTAAAAAGGCAAAGACATTAACCTCATTGTTAAGAGTCATATTACTGAACTCAAGGCAGGGTCCGGTATAACACATCAACTAGGTCTGTTCTCATAAACCAACAAAAAACTTCAAAGAACAAAAAACGTCCTCTTCTAAAGAGAAAAATAAGAATCTTTCCTATGACCAATAAAAATGTTATTTCACAATGGAAAAAAACACCTGTGTTAACCATCTAAAGAACATTCTAATACAGTTAATAAAAAGGATGGACTCTATCAGAACATCAGTCAACGGTCCTACTGTGCCTTAAGTCAACACACAGCCATTTCAGGCACACGCTAAAGCAAGATTTAAAAGGCACAATCCGATTTTTGGCAAGAAAACTTAACACAATGTTTTTGACCTTTGTTATGAAATTCTATACACTATTAATAAAAACCAAGGAATTTATAATGTGTTATACAAAATGGAACTCTAATTTCTTCCAACCTCTTCGTTCTAGACTGTCAGCGCCCAGGTTTCATCCTAAGAAGGTGAAATAATCACTTTCTGGTGGGGGTGGAACGGTAATGGGTGGGGGTGGAACGGTAATGGGTGGGGGTGGGAATGACAACAGCGGTGTTACTGGTCTGTTTGCACTTCACCAGGCACACCAAACCGGTTGTCCCCTTGTTACCTACCTTCTCTATTTCTTATGTACTCTAATAAACAGAAGAGGACACAATCAATCAGACAACCGAAGGTTCAAAAGTATAACACGCTCAGCATAAAAATCAGATGAGAGAAAATTAATAGATAGTATCTATAAATGGTAGTAATTAACAATGACTAAATATTAAGTGATCAAATTATTATTAGCTCTGACATTCTCTAAATACTTCAACTCCTGCACTGTAAGACACTTTATGGGGTTACTCATTGATTTTATAATTCCATTTCAGGACTATAGTCCAAATAAATAATTTGAAAGAAACCAATTAAAATTAGTACCAACACGGTTATAGATGAATTATTTACATACAGGCATACTTCATTTTATTGCACTTCCCTTTACCATTCTTCGCAGGTACTGCGTTTTTTTACAAATTGGAGGTTTGTGGGGGCCCTGCGAGGACTAAGTCTATCAGCACTGTTTTTCCAACAGCATTTGCTCACTTCATTTCTGTGTCACATTCTGGTTATTCTCTCAATATGCCAAACTTTTTCATTATTATTATTATTATTATATTATTTTTAACAGTGATCTGTGATCGTTGATATTACCATTGCAAAAAGATTACGATAGCATTTTTTAAAAAATAAAGTGTTTTTTCAATTAAGGTATGAACATTGTTTTTTAGACATAAATGCTATCACACACTTAACAGACTACGGTGTAGTGCAAACAACTTTTATATGTGTTGGGAAACCAAAAAAATTCATGTGACTCTATTTACTGCAGTCATCTGGAGCCAAACCCTCAATATCTGAGATGTGCCTGTTATGAAATAAGCTGAATGTATTTCAAACATCTGATAATGAGGAAATAGAAAAGTAACCTCTAGCACACAGGCTGGAAAATTATGGCCCACCAGCTGTTTTTGTAAATAATGTTTTATTGGAACCCAGCCATGACCATTTGTTTATATACTGTCTTTGGCTGCTTTCACTTGACAACAGCAGGGTTGAACAGTTGAGACAGACTGAAAATATTTACTATCTGGTCCTTTACAAAAAATGCTCCTCAACCCCTGCTCTAGAATATTAATATAATTGGATATCAACATTAAATGAACAAATATGACTTATGTGGGTACAGAGACACAACAAACTAATGTCAAAGCACACACTGTCTACAGACAGGTACAACTATAATGTGCCAAGCACTATACTAAGTGAGCATTTACATATATCCTCATTTAATCCTTATAATACCACTATGATATAGACATCATTTTCAATTAATAGGAGTGTACGAAAGCATGCAGAGATTAAGTAACTTGCCTATCACACCCCTGTCAAGTGTCAGAGCCAAGATTCAAATTTAGCAGCTGTGAACAATCATATGGATAAGGTGGCAGCACAGAATCCTATAAATCACTGGATGATGAATAAAGAAATAATATATGTGTTCAGTTTACTGCTTCTTTTTCATTGCCAAAATGTCTGTGTTCAATAAAACATTTAGAGTCAAACTACATCACCTTTATACTATTTAATAATGACCACATTACAGTTACTTGTAGCCCTACCATAAAACTGAGCATTTTTTTCAGCACCTGCTATATTCAAGGGGCTGGGTGATCCACAGTCTAAATTCCACCCTCTAAAGAGGCTTATAAGCAGAATGTAATCACAACAGATAAACAGTTAACCAAGAAAAGATTTAGTAAATGTTTAAGAGAACCAAAGAAGGAATACTGTAAGGCAAAATAAACAATTATAAAATGAATTCTAAGACATAAAGACTGAATAAATATATAAAGATGCTCCCTTCATTTTAAAAATAAAGGGGGAAGAATCAACTAGATAGAATAAGCTGCTTACATATTTTTACCCATCTGGATTATAGATTCCCAAAAGTTTCACTTGAAACAGTTAACATAGCATCCACTGAATGCTAACAAACCTGATTCTGTTATTTTTCTCAATATGATTAGTCTTTATTTTTAAAAAATTTGTTTTACTGACCTAAGAGAATTTTTATTGTTAAATATAGATACACTTTTTAATGAAACAAGAATGTGCAGTATTTTTTCAATAAAATTATGTCAGATCACAAACATTTTTACTTAATCCTAAATTTAACTTAATCTGGTCCAACCTGTTATTTATTCTTATTCCACCCAGAAAACAATGCATATACTTTAACCCGTGTCGCAAATTCACTTGCTCACAAAAACATTACTGAGCACTTACTGTGCTATCACTGAGACATCAGTATTAAGAGCCCCGCATAAGAGCAGCTCATACTTACACAGTGCTGGGTACTGTGCTAAGTACCCCTCAATATGACTAGTCTTTAAAGCTAAGTAACACAGAAGAAAATTTAAAAGGTTAAAATTCATAAAATACTATAAACATTGCTGCAGCAAATAATTCTAAAAAATTCAGGCCTATCTATGCATCACAAGATAGCATAAATCTCATGACAAGAGGTTCACAAAAATTCTATGAATAACCACTGTTTCTTAAAATTCTACATTTTAATATTATCTCAAAAGGGACCTCTCTGGCGAAAAAAGCAAGTGTCTGCGAAGACTTGCTGCAAGATCAGCTGCCAGCGTGACCTTCTAGGTATCAAATGAAACTTTCACGCCTGGAAGAAAATGAGCTTATTAGCAAGTTGGCTATGCTGAATCTTGCCTTTTTGCAAATAATATTTAATTTCCCACAAAACTCTACTAGGTAATCAGTCTCCTTTCCTTTTTGTTACATTTCAGTAAAAACAAAGGTTAACAAAGAACACTCCAACTAACTGCATAAACGAAGGTGTCCCAAAAAAGTACCAATAAAAATGTGAAGGGCTTCCCTGGTGGCGCAGTGGTTGAGAATCCGCCTGCCGATGCAGGGGACACGGG
Source organism: Physeter macrocephalus (assembly GCF_002837175.3). Lineage (NCBI taxonomy): Eukaryota > Metazoa > Chordata > Mammalia > Artiodactyla > Physeteridae > Physeter > Physeter macrocephalus. The sequence continues at coordinate 96,520,281 of NC_041222.1, read as the reverse complement.
TTCATGCCCCGGTCTGGGAAGATCCCACATGCCGCGGAGCGGCTGGGCCCGTGAGCCACGGCCGCTGAGCCTGCGCGTCCGGAGCCTGTGCTCCGCAACGGGAGAGGCCACAGCAGTGGGAGGCCCGCGTACCGCAAAAAAAAAAAAAAAAAAAAAAAAGTTAAGTCACTTAGCACTTCCTCTTTCAAAAGGCTGAAGTGAAAGACAAAAGTCAAAATTAAAAGTCTGTAATTGGTCTTCCGCTTCTGGCCATGGGGGAGTAAGACAATCTGGATTCAGCCTCTAGCTATGAATGACTAGAAAACAGAACGAAATATATGAAACTGTTTTCAGACAGGGACAACATGGAGTTTAGGACTGTGAACCCTTAGAGAAGAGTAAGTGAGCCCTGTATTTGCCCTAACTTACCGCCTGGAGAGTGCGGTGAGTCAGGAAGAATCCAAACACAGGCCAGCAACCTCACCAAGTTGTGGAGTCAGAAACTGGCGGTTAGGGAAAGCCAAAGCAGCTAGATTTTGTGGATAGAGTACAAAGAGAAAGTTCAAGGGATCTACAGAGATCACTTAAAATCTTTGGTTTAATACTGATCTTGAAGACATGTGGTGTGCCGCTCCACAAGGCCTAGAAAAGAACCATCAGTAAGTTTACAAGGGCTCAGAATAAAGAGGTCTCCCACTCAGTCAGAGTTAAGAAACCTCATAATTAATAAGGCATCAGGTAGCGTCCTCAGAAGGGTATCACCTTAGTGGTGAGACTAAACCAGCACCATATTTAATTTGTCCTGACAAAGCTTAAAAGCAAACATTGAAAAACTGATCTCAAGTAACTTAACTACGTGCAAGGACAGAATCCGACAACAACATAAATTCACGTCTGGCATCTAAAATCAGCAGGAATGTAAGGAAGCAGGAAAATATGACCCATAACCAGAAGAAAAACAAACCAATAGAAACAGAACCAGAAATGACAAAAATGATGGAAGAATCATTTTTAGAAGACAAGGGCCTTAAAACAGCTGTTGTAAATATGCTCCATATGCTCAAGACAAATAAGGAACATCTGAAAATGAAAAGTACACAATTTGAAATGAAAGATACACCAGATGCGATGAACAGATTAGATGCTGCAGTAGAAAAGGTCAAGAACTTGAAGGCCTAGTAACAGAAACAAAACAAAATGATGCAAAGTGGGGGGAGAAAAAGAACAAAGACTTGAATTGTAGGATAATATCAAGTGTTCTAACATATGTATCACTGCAGTCCCAGGAAAAAAGGTGGGGAATATTTGGAAAAATGACCAGTATGTAAGTGCTCAAGCATGATGACAGTATATGTAGAATAATCAAACCAAGGGATAAATGGAGACTTACAAAGGTATACAGTAGTGGCAACTCAATAAACTTCATTAGTTTTTTGTTAGTGATATGACTGCAAAATCATGAAGAATTCCAACATTTCAAAGCATAATCTTCCCCTGATTTACAAAGTAAACTTTAGTATACACATTAAACACATACTAAAAGTACCAAACAGAGTTGTTGGGTTTTAGGCTTAGAAAATAAAGTCTTTTTCAGCACCATGAACATTTGGCAGAATATTCTAAATCATGCAGACCATGGGACAACTTCCTCCTGTTCAAGACTGTCCTGCAAACTGCAGAATAGCTAGCATACTCAGCCCATGCCTAGTAAGTGCCAATACAACAATGCCTTTAATCATTGGTAAAATTAGGTAAAAAAAGAATTCAATAGGACTAGAGTTTATTAATATGTATATATTTGATAAAAGGTATGGTGAAGATGTAATGGTCATAAATCTTTATATTCAAAGATTTTTACTTTATACTTCATATACTTCAGAGTTATTAGGAATAGAAGAGTTGACAATAATTATAGAAGCTGGACAAATCCTTTTCCACACCTGACAGATTAAAAATAGGGAGGGAGACAGGGAAAGGAGAAAGAAAGGACAGACACTTGAAAAATATAACTGATACACACACACAACTTTATACCAATATGAAAATACGTATTTCTTCCAAAGAGTTTTGCAATTTAAAAAACTCAGGTGCAGCGACGGAGCCCCTTAAAAAATTCTACTTATAAAGACCACATTCTCAATCACAATAAAATTAACTAAAGATTAATAACCACTGGTGCTAATCAACCACTTAGTTACCTTAAAACTCTAAGGGCGGGCTTCCCTGGTGGCGCAGTGTTTGAGAGTCCGCCTGCTGATGCAGGGGACACGGGTTCGTGCCCCGGCCCGGGAAGATCCCACATGCCGCGGAGCGGCTGGGCCCGTGAGCCATGGCCGCTGAGCCTGCGCGTCCGGAGCCTGGGCTCCGCAACGGGAGAG
>NC_041222.1:96493537-96517788 GCF_002837175.3 Physeter macrocephalus | reverse complement strand
TGAGAGGCCCACGTACCGCAAAAAAAAAAAAAAAAAAAAAAAAAAAAAACTCTAAGGGCAAAGATAAAAATCAGTACTGCAATAAAAATATTTTAAAAGATTTACAGGAACATAAGTATATAAATATTTAAGATAGTATTGTTCTTTTTTAAAAAAAGAGATACAATGATCACTATAAAACTAACCAACTTATAAAAACTGAAAGAATAAAAAACCTGAAATTCCACCACAAGGGATAACCATAGGTAATGAATGAACAATCTTTTAAGCAAACTCATGCAAATTGCAAAATATGTATCAGATGTATTGATATTTATATATGTTATGACTTCTGTAAGACCAATTTCAGTAATGGAATAAAAATTAACTTTACTCTTTTTTTTTGATCACACAAATAACTGCTTTGTAAAAAACTATAGTCACCTACTCTTAACCCCTCTTCTGAGAGAATTTCAGTATAGTATATCCTTCCATAGCTTGTCCACATGTACTTCCCATGCTCAGTACAAAAAAATATCTATTGTGCTGAAAGAATGTTATCTACATTATATCGCTGAGTTAAAAAAAAGTTACAAATCATATTTGATCCTACTGGTATAACATAAACAAAACAATCAGAGCATTATGGAATTGGTGACCAGAGCTTAGACAGGGAGACCAGCAACAGATACACGAATGACAGACGAATCTACACAAAGTAAAAAAAAGTAATGAGGTAGCACTACACACCATTCAAATGACTAAACTGTGTTTTAAAAATTGACAGTGGCTGGTGCTCGTATTGAGCAACTGGAGCCCTCACATACAGTTGGTAGGAATGCAACCCACTTTGGGGGAAAAATCTGGCAGTTTCTCATAAAGCTAAAAACAAACACCATGCAACCCAAAAACCACATTACTAGATGTTTACCCAAGTCAAATGAAAACTTATATTCACACGAAAATCTGAATGCAAATGTTTATAGCAGCTTTATTTGTAATCACCAAAAACTGGACACAAACCAAATGATCCTCAACTGGTGGATGAATAAACAAAATGAGGTATATATCCATGCAATGAAGTACCACTCAGCAAAAAAGAAAAAGGAACAAACTACCAATAGAAGCAGTAACATGGATAAAATTCAAAATGCATTATGCTAAGCGATAGAAGCCAGATTCAAAAGGCTACACACTATATGATTCCATTTATCTGACATTCTGGAAAAGGTGTAACTACAGGGACAGGCTTGGGGTAGAGGCTGACTACAAGGGGACATGAAACTTTTTGGAGTGACGGACCTGCTTTTTATGTTGACTATGGTAGTGACTGTACGGTTTTTATCAAAGCTAGAAGAACTATACATAAAAGGAGAAATTTCACTGTATGTAAATTATACCATAAGAAAACAAGAACAAAATCCAACTACTGGAATCTCATCTCAGACATGCCCAAATCTGTCTCTTACGTTTTACTTACTGGTTACAAGATGCTTTCCTGCTCTAAAACCTTCAAGGTCCTCTAAGGATTACCAGAAGATTTTTGAAGTACTGCCTGGCATTCAATCTCCTCCATAGTATGAAGACCTCCCTTAGGTATACCATCCTACTTCCTAGTACCATAGCACTCACCAAATTCTCTAGTGACGCTGATGTTTTTACACCTCCCACATACATACTTTTGCCCACCCTCACTACTCCTTCTTTAGCTTGGATATATTGTCTACCTTGCCTGAAATACCTTCTTTCCTCTCCCCCTTCCTTCAGCCCTTCTGTATGTGCTCCATCAGGGGAAAAAAAAAAAACACAACAGAATTAATTCATATTAGATTTCTGGAGAGGTAGAACTACACCAGAAGATTAAAATCTATAGATGTAATAAAAGAAAAATGTGATTTTTACACAATAACTAAATAGAAGACAAGTGGACTACGAAAAATACTTGTGTTTCTAGAAACAGTTCATATGACATAGGAGAACAATTCACAGAAGGGGAAATACTAGTAAAACATAAGGAAAGAGCCAGTCAAATCAAATTAAATAAATTTTTTAACAAGACACCATTTTCTATCTCCTAAACTAGAGGGAAAATACTAATTGTTCATAAGGCTGGTATTTGCCTACACTGTAGATAAAAGTATATATTATTACTGTAGAAAACTACTTCATAATTTATATCAGAAGCCACAAAGCATTCCTTCCCTTGGAACTTCATGTCACTAAAAGTCATCATACTGAAATAATCCAAAAAAAATTTTAATGCATAAAGATACTAATGTCTTTAAAATATCTAAAATGTTAGAGAATATAAGAGAAACATCAAACGTGCTTATTCTGCCAATATCCTTTCACATTTTGCTCTCATTTTCCCTGAAATCCTCCTCTGTTTTCACCCTTTCCCTACAAGCCCTGGCTCTTCATTAACCATTAGGGAAGAGCAACAAGACACCTGGGGAAACAGTCTCAGCTCTGCTATTAAGTAATAATTTGACAGTGAGTAAGTCGATTAATCTTCATGAACTTCAAATTCCTCATTTGCAAAAAAACATTGACAGATGATCTCTTCAGAGGATTTGTCTTTCACAGAGCATGTAAACAACATGTCCTCAGACACTTAAACTCAACACATCTAAGGGAGGAAGAAAACAGAACAATGGCTGGAGAAAATTAACATGCTTTTATTAGGATGCATAAACTTCTAATATGCAAAAATTGAAGACCTAAAAGAACAACACATCTGCAACAGTTGCATAACTCTACCCATGACCACGGATCTCTGCTAGAGATCTCACTCTGACAAAAATGGATCCCAGATTTATTTCTCAACATGGAACTCATCAACAATAGTGAGTTAATGAAAGTTACTTCCAGTTAGTTTTAAGCTAATCAATGATGAAATAGGAACGGAACCCAGACAATGAAGCTGCTCTGCTCAACTTCAGCCACTACTGCAGCAGTAAAGCACCAGAGATCTTCGTGTCATCTGTCGTTAACTCACACACCTTCACGAGATGGTATCTTCCTCGCTTTTATACACAAGTCAGAAACTACTTAATACATGTACACATAACAGAAAAGTTCCCCATTTTTCAAGCGTCATGGAACAAAATCTACATAACACAAGAGTTCACTGAGCTGGATCTTTTCGTCTTCTGTAAGTTTATTTTATCATAATTTTGGACTTACAGAAGAGTTACAAGGGCAGTACAGAGAGTTCCCATCTACACTCACCTCGTTTCTCCTGTTGTTTACATCTTACATTACTATGGTACATTTGTCACAACTAAGGGATTAACACTTGAATATGATTACTAACTAAACTCCACAGTTTTGTTCAGATTTCACTAGTTTTTCCCTACTGTACTTTTTCAGTTCCAGGATACCACATTAGCTTCCTATGGTCTGTGACAATTTCTCAGGCTTTTCTTGTTTTTGATGACCTTGACAGCTTTGAAGAGTACTACTGGTCAGGTACTTTGCAGCATGTCTCTCCATTTGGGACTGTGTTTTCCTCACAGCCAGACTGTAGTTATGGGTTACTGGTAGGAAGATCACAGAGAGGAGGTGCCATTCTTATCACATCACATCAAGGGTACATCCTACCAGTATGACTTACTGATGACAACCTGGATGACCTGGCTAAGGTACCGTCTGCCAAGTTCCTCCAGTCACTCCACCCCCCTAGAATGTATTCCGGAAGAAATCACTAAAGGGACAGAGAGAGGGCGGGAGAGGGAGTGTGTGTGTGTTAAGCCCCATCCCTTTGAGGGGGAGTAGCTAGTTAAATGATTTGGAATTCTTCTGTATAGGAAATTTGTCTCTTCTCCCTCATTTGTTTATCCAATCAATCATTTATCAGTAGGAACTCACAGGCATTAATGTCATACTTTGGGTTGTAATCTAATAATATGTCATTATTGTGTTGCTCAAACTTCCTGATTTGGTCACTGAGAACTCTTTCAGACTGGCTCCTGGGTCCCTCTGACATATTCCTATCCTTCTGGTTTTTTTGAGCACTTCTGGAATATTTTTTTTAATGTGTAACTTTCAGATATTCTTAATATTACCACAAATTAAAGATGACTTCTAACTCATTCTATAGTTACATACTAAGTTTTAAGAACTGAATTCTCTCAGTTCTGAAGAGAAGTATAAATATACTGAGAACAAAAGGAATAACTAGAGTACCGTAACTAACTCTCATCCTTGGATTATCTGACCATGACTGAGATTTCTATCCTGGAATAGATTCTCATTTGGTCAGCTGAGGTTCTAAAAGTTAAGAAACTGTGTGTGTTAGCCTTCTTAGAAGTTTTAGGACATGCCTACAACTTGGACTTCATAATTCTAATCTTCCAGTACTCACTGCTTTTTTTTCTTTTCAGATGTTGGGCAAGTGGGGTTAGAAGACAGCAGGCAAACTACTCTCTGTTATAGTCAAGGGCCTGCTGTCAAACCATCCTGGCACATAACGGCACAGAAATTAATTCTCATTTTGATCCAGTTTGTTTCAACACTTAGAGTTCTCATTAAGAAGCCTGTTATCTCGTAAAGTAAATAACGTCTAATAAAGACGTTAAAAAATAAAATAAATGTAAAAAAAAAAAAGCAGCATGTTCTCCTTGTTCGGAGACATGACCATTTTCACGGTCTTTTCTCCTCTCTTCATTTAGTATACCCTATGCGGAGAACACTGAACTTCAGGATTGCCCCACACAGCTAAGCAGAATATGATTCACCCAAATTTCTTCTCAAAGGTAACTAATTACTCCCTAGCATAGAAAATACTTTGCTGGATAATGCAGCTATAAAATGCTAGTTTTTTGATAAAGGGTAGGCAAGCTGAAGGTATAGTTATTTCCCTACAGACCACTATGATGTTCCTTTGTCACTGTTCACCTCTAGAGGGAGCTCAAAGTTCTCGTTACTTTTTCCCAAGGTCAGGACACTCCTCCCACAAGTTTGTTGTGGTCAAAACTTAAGATTATTTCGGCACCCCAAAAAGAAAGTTAAGTGTGTGCCACCCCTTTAGCAATTTCTTGCCCCGCAGAAGTGAGTAAGACGTGACCTGCTCACCTGCTCCTGCGGTGAGCAGGCCCCAACCACTTCTGCCTCTCTCCGTTCCCGACTCCTCTTCCCTACTTTGCATTGGCTAGGGCAGATCATTGTAGCCCGAAAGGCTGCAGGGAGGGCGGCACTCCTGCTGATGGTAGCAGCCAGTGCACCTCCACCTCCCTCCCGCCAGGGCACACTGGCATGGAGGTGAGGGGAGGCTGCTCGCGTCTGCTCCAAGGACTGACGGATCATTACCTTAGCACACCTCTACCACATTCTTGGGGCCACGTCTGCAGGGAACTTGTGCAGAAAATGACCAGATGTCAGACTGGTCATTTCCCCACTGTCAAATTGCCATTTCTTCTGTCTGTATGACCCTGAGGAAGTAACTCGGCCCCTTGAAGACTTAATTTCCTCATCTTTAAATACGCACCTCAGAGTTGCTTTTAGGGCTAAACAAGCCATAAATGCAACGAAATGATCCCTGAATGAGGCACACAGTAGGCACACTGGTAAAAAGAAGATGTGGGCTGGGGTTTGGGCTCTGTTGCACAAAGCAGAAACAAGCAGTTTTCGTTGTTTCTAGACTATTCCAGTGAATCAATCTAGGCTAGGTAAAAAAAAAAAAAAAAAAAAAGTTCCCCAAATGGTCCAGCTGAGCTCCCAGGAGCCTGAGGCTAAAGCCCAAACTAAGAACAAAGTATTGCAGCTGCCGGACTTGCTGCTTCTCTGTAGATACACTCAAGAGGCCTCAGGTTGAAGCACAACTGGTTGAGGATAGGATCCTGTACTTCAGTCTCTTGGTCAAAATATCACCTCGATTTTACCATGATTTCCAAGAACAAAGTAAGTGCTAACAGCCTTCATAATAACCTTTTCTCAACCTCTGACTCGGTGACTAGGAACACGTTATGAGATAAGCTCAACAAAGACCGCTGGCTATTGATGCTCATACAGAACCTACATTGTAATGTTGCCATGAGAGTCAAGGTCCATAAGGTGATTTCCAGAGATGTGTTCTGGAACCAGCCTCCCTTCTTTATTACTTGTTCCTGGATAATCTGATATCATGTTTGGATAAAATGGAATGGAACAATACCCTCCTGCAACAAAGAACAGAAAGATAAAAAGTTGCTAATACATTTAGTCTACAGGGATGATTTAACAAACAAGCCTTGGTGTATTAATGTTATATATAATGTTAGAAAGAAGAGCTCTAAATTGACCATTCTAAGCCTAGTTACCATCTTCATTAGATGTTCACCAACTTTTAACAGACTCATAATTAAGTCCACTAAACAAATCATCTCATTAGGTTGCCTTATCGAAATAAAATGCAAATAGTTTCTCATGGAGATTATACAAACAAGCAGTACTGCACAAAGCTCCTGCATCTATGCATGCCTTATTAAAATATTTTTATAACCAGATGGGTATCTGGTTATTAATATCTGCCTAAAATCTTTACAAACTAGGATTATTATGGCCACGCTATAAGAACCTGAAAGCACTTCACTGACCCCCCGGCGCAAATCTGTTTCCTGATAGAATTCCTTCAGCTCACCTACAGACTGGGTACAAAGAGGCAGAATATTTAGAAAAAGAGGTTAGAAGACTTTAAGACACGATACAAATAATGTTATCGAATTTATTCTGATGACAAAAGGAAGCCCACTGGGGAGTTTTAAATATGAGTAATCCAATTAGACATGCACCTTAGATTACTCAGGCTGAAGTGGACTGGGAATTGGGAGGAGGGTAATTAGAGGGAAGTCTGGAGACAAACCTAGAGTTACTCCAGAAATCCTGGTAAGCAATGAAGGTGACCTGAGTGAATCAGTATTAGTATAGTAACAATATTATAAGTAGCCAACATTTAAAATTCACTTACAGTATGTTAGGTATTTTACCTTCATAACAAATCTATGAAGCTGGTGGTATTAATATACCTATTTAACAGATGAAGAAACTAAAGCATGAAAGCAAAAGAGGGGACAGAAGTGTACAGACTTTAAAATTCATTTATGAAGTATATAAAGCAAGGCTTGATAATTAATAAGCTGTGGAGAGCTGAAGATGAAAGCAAGAATAATGTCCAGGTTCTCATGCTGGCTGAATGTACTTATTACCATCAATGGACAGATATTTTACCTTACTTTAGGTATTCTTTAATAGCATCTAAATGGCAGGTCCAACTTCACGTAAAAGAAAAAAGCTAAGCACCATTGGCTAAGTTCAAAAGAGCATGTCATGAATGATTTCACCAAAACTCTTAGCCAAAAGGAATACATCATACATTACTACAAAAAAAAGTAATTTCATTCAGAACATTCTTTTTCCTCATCTTTTCCTTTTTTATCCTTTTTTTCTCGGTTCTGGTAGGTTAGTTTCCTCTAGGTGATAGTTCTCTGACCTTGTTTCAATTGTATTTACACTGCAACTCATTGTTTCTGCTATACTTTTTAAACAATTATAATCGTATTTTTCAAATAATTTGAAATTAATTTCACGATTCCATTTTCAAAGATGCAATTTCTTTCATGAATCTCACTCAAAGAGAATTAAAGTTTTTCTCCACTTACTTGAACTAAAAGTTCATTCCTCTGACAACTGATCTTATTGTTTATAAATCCTGCACATTTTTGTTGTTTTGCTCATTCCTTCAACAAATTCTTAAGAGAGTCATTCCTTTAACAAATATTTTACTGAGCATCTAATACATGTTAAGACACTCCAGGTTATGCCAGCATTTCTAGGTGCTAGGGAAATGGGAGTTCATAAGACACCAAAAAATCCCTGCCCTCATGGATCATACATTCTAGTGATGGGGGCATATGATAAACAAATGAATGATAAATATAAAATGTACCCGGTAGTGCTAATAAGTACTATACAAATACAGTAGGGTAGTCAAAGAAAGCCTCCCTGAGGAGAGGACTTAGGAAGAAACCAAAATGAACAGAGAATTAGTCATCCAAGCTTGTAAAGTAAAGCATTCCAAGCAGAGGACCTAAGTAGACATGAGTTTGCCAAACTTGATAAGACGAATGCAGAATAACGTGGTAGAAAAGATGGAGCATTTAACAGAGGCCAAACCATATTCAGCCTTGTAAGCCATGGTAGGATTGTGGATTTGTCTCAAGTGATAAGAAGCCATTGGAGAGTTTTTAATTTATGTTTTAAAGTGCTCATCTGGTTCATAAGTTATTGCAGTAGCCTGAGTAAGAGATGATGATGGGTCTGAACTCAGGTGGCAGCCAGAGAAATGGATGAATTCAGAATACAATCTGAAGACAGCACTGCAGAATTTGCTGAGGTTTCAAAAGAGGTGTCACAGGAGGTGTCAAAGGATGATTCCAAGGTTTTAGAACCATGTCCAATTGAGGAAAGTCAGTGCCATTTACTGAGGAGAGACACACCAAGAAAGAGCAGGTTTGGGGTAAGAAAGGAGCCAAAAACTCCATTTTCACATCTTTGGTGTTGATTTCGACCAGACACACATGTAGAAATGTCATCCAGGCAGCGAGACAGATTTGACAGCTTATGGGAGGAAGAGGAGATATAAATTAGAGTATCATCAATTAGTAGAGGCATTTAAGGACTAAATGTGATTTCCTAGCGAGCAAGTACAGATAAGAAAACAAGGTCTGGTCTGAGGACTGAGCCTTCAGGCTCTCCTACCATTAGCTGAAAAGAAAAAAGCAGCGAGGAAAGGAGGTTGCACCGGTACTACTGGTGAGGTAAGAAGAGCTTTTCTGGAAGCCAGGCAAAGACAGTCTTTCTAAAAAGAGGCAGTGATGGGGAATTCCCTGGTGGTCCAGTGGTTAGGACTCCACGCTGCCACTGCAGGGGGCAGGGGTTCGATCCCTGGTCGGGGAACTAAGATCCCCATGCCACGCAGCGCATCCAGAAAATAAAATAAGTAAATAAATGAATCAATAAAAGGAGGCAGTGATGAACTGTGTCTGAAAGTACACAGAAATCAAGGGAACACTGAGAATTAAACTTGGATTTGGTGACATGCAGATTTTGGGGGTGATTTTGACAAAAGTGGTTTCAGGGAGTTGGTGTCCTTAAAATAAAAGTTATTTTCTGTGGCTTTATTTTACAGTTGTCAGGAGAAGCAGCTCTGGCACTGAGCTGTCTAGGTTGAAATCACTGCTCTGACAGTTTGAAATTTGGCTTATGAAGGGCACCCTCTTTACGTCTGACACTGATGAAGATTTTCCCTTACTTTTATATGTCTTGGATTATTCTGGGAAACAGAGGGTTAAGCCAACACTGAAGCTGACTCATCATGCTCCAGAGGTGCTGACTTCTCAGGGGGCTGGGTATACTGAGTGCAGTGTTTTTTTCAAGAAAATCACTTGAGTGATACACTGGGTCATTCCAAGCCTGAAAAATGCTATTCTATTGCCCTTTGTGAAGGATAGTTTCACCAATTTAAGATTCTCAGTTTACACAGTTTTTTCCTCAAAGTTTTCTACATGGCACTCCACTCACTGTGTTTTAGCACAGCATGGTTCAACAAAACCTTCTGTGATCACAGAAATGTTCTATTCCGCACCGTTCAACATGGTAGCCACTAGCCACATGTAGCTATTTACTGAGCACCTGAACGGCCAGCAGTGAGAGAACGAATTTATTTAAATTAAGTTTAACAGCTACACGTGGCTAGTGGCTACCACTAACTGGACAGCTCTAGCATACAGAAGACAAACACGATGTCTACTTGATATACCTTCCTTTGCCAGTAACCTGTTTCTTGTCTCAATACTTGTACTATTTATTTCCACATCTTAAAATTTAGAAATCCACTAGGCTATTTCTAGGTGTGGATCCCATTTATTTTGCTTGGTATACACTTCAGTTACCTGTAAAAGAATAGTATTAACAGACCCTTCCACATGGAAGTTGTACAGAGATTTTTAAATGAGTTTCAACTTGCCAAACACGTGGCACATAGTAAGTGCTCAATAAATGTTAAATATATTCCCTGAGCCCTTTTGATCTGCTCTCTCTGACCTCTCACTCTGAACTTTTATTCTACATGGAATCTATTATTTGTATTTCTTGTATTATTGTCTATAATATTCATCTTATATTTTCCTCTGAATTGCAGGAGTATTTCTACAGCCCTGCTGCTTCCTGCCTCCAAAGAATCAATAGTTAAGAATCACATATTTCACTTAAGAATTCCTTTTTCTGCTCTCTCATACTTTTTCTTCAAATGCTCAAGAGTCTCCTTGAGAATATTAATTAGTTCTTCTTTAAATTTCAATGTCTTCTCTTGTTTCTTGCAGTAAGTCTGTCACCTTCTCTTAGACTGCATCTGTGTCTATCTTTTTGTGTATTCAACTTTAAAGAGAAAGGTCTATGTTTATGCAATATTGGGAACTGGGTTGGGTTCAATCAAAAAAACATTTAGAACCAAGTTCAAATCTTTGGGGATGGGGAGATGTTTACATTGTTACTTCCTGTATTAGTTCTCAACTGCTGCCTAACAAATTACCCCAAATTTAGCAGCTTAAAACAGTATTATCTCACAGTTCCCATGGATCAGGAATCTGAGTGTGGCTTAGCTGGGTGCATCTCACTCAGGATCTCTCAAAAGGCAGCAATGTGTCAGACAGGGCACCTGCCATCTCCAAACTTGATGAGGGCCGGTGGGGGAGGGCCTGCTTGCGAACCAAGCTCATGCACTGCTGGCATCGGGTCTTCAAGGGCTGCTGGCCGCATGAGCTCCACAGGGAAGCTCACAAAGTGGGAGATGGCTTCCCTCAGAGCAAATGACAGGGCCGCCCAAAAGGCTTTGGTGGAAGCCAAAGCTTTGTTGTAACCTAACCTTGAAAGTGACATCCCAACACTTTTGCCACACTTGTGGAAGCAAGTCACTAGGTCCGGCCATACTCAAGGGGAGGGACATGAGTACACAAGGACATGAGTGCGGGGCAGGGGTCACTGGGGGCCATCTTAGAGGCTGTCTGCCACACATTACCTATAGTCAGCTTATCAATTCAGCAATATGTGGTCAGGAAGCAGGATTACAAGGCCAGAGAAGGAAGTTTTAACATTGTGCTTCATGGTTAGTCTCTCTCCTACAACCATGGGTAGCCAGCCCCTCTCAACTGGTCACATTCCCCTTGTTAAGAACCACGCTGAGTCATTCAGCATTTAACCCTGCTTCAAAGTACAAGATACCTCACCAACGAAATGCCCCATGAACCACCTTCAATTCTAGCTCTGGCTGCTCAAGGTAGGTTCCTTTAGTCACACCCCAGGAGGGATTCTCAACCACATAAATGAACCCAAGTCAGCTAATAAGGACTTCCCTCACTATGTTTCTCATCTGTACCATCTCCTGCCAAAATTCTTTTTAGTTTTGTTACGGCACTCTTCCAGGGTTTCCAAGGAAACTGAACTCTCCCCATTATGCTTCTTGGTCATTTCAGTGTGTTTGTCTGTTTGTTTTAACACATGGGCTTAGATCATCATCCTCCACTGGAAGTCAACACAGCTATTTGTTTAAGTAAAGCACTTTACACATTCCTTCAAAGACTCTGTTTTGATAAATATGACAGGAAATGCTTGTTGGTTTTCTTAGTCATATAATTCAATCCTGTTGTTGGAACAAAGACATTTCAATCTACACCAGTTCCCAAGATATATTCTACTATGGTAATTTAAATAACTAAATTTTGCTGATTTCTAAAAAATGCCGTGTCACCAAACTTAGTTCAGTTTAAGATGTGACTAATTAGAAAACTTAGCACAGAAACGCTTTAACATTATCTTTAGAGGAATCACACACACAGCTGCTCAGCAGGATGAACTAATCAGAGCGTTGTAAAGAAGCCTCTACCACTATGTGTCCAGCAGGGGGCACCTAGCACTATGGGATGGACATAACACTTAAAAGACAAATCTGAAGTAAAAAACACCAACAGCATTCTCACTCACAAATGAAAATATCCATTTTTGGTTTAACAATAAAAAAATATTTTCCTATACTGTATTATTCCTATACCCCACCCTCATTCCCAGGAAGATAATTTATTCACCCTGTTTCCTTAGCATACTAATAAAGTGGGTAGGAAGAGAATCAACAAAAACTCAATCAGATGTCAACAAATTTTCTGATATGATACTCTGGTACTGGATAATCGGAATTCAGGCTCTTTGTCTTCTGCTGATGGATATGTGGAAAACAATTAAGAAATACCATAAGTAGACACAAGGCCACCACATACTGCTGCACAGGATCTAACCTACACAAGCAGCCATCCTGTACAGACACAAAAGGCACAGTGCCTGAGGCTTAACCCTGTATCTGATCTCAACAGATTTCTAGGTGATATGTTCTGAGTCAAGCGGCATTTTCAAACATTTTAGCACTTCATTTAAGGAATAAAACTACTTGTTATCTTAGCAAAGTTGTAGGATACAAAATCAATGCACAAAAATCGGTGGCATTTCTATATATTAAAAATGAGCAATACAAAAAGGAAACTCCTTTTACAATAGTATCAAAAAGAATAAAATATTTAAGAATAAACTTAATAAATGAGGTGAAAGACCTACACAAGGAAAACTACAAAACGTTACTGAAAGAAATTTAAAACATAAATGGAAAGACAACCCATGTTCACGGATTGGGAGATTTAATATTGTTAATATTGTTCAATATTACCCAAAGTGTTCTATAGACTCGATGTAATCCCTTATCAATATCCTGATGATGTTTTTTGCAGAAACAGAAAAATCCATCCTAAAATTCATGTGGAATGTCAAGGGACCTGAAAAGCCAGACCAATCTTGAAAAAGAACAAAGTTGGAAGTCTTACACTTCCTGATTTCAAAACTTACTATGAAGCTAAGAAATATGGGACTGGCATAAATGCAGACATATAGCCCAATGGAATAGAGAGCCCAGAAATAAACACTATTCTGCTCCACATCTGATCACACATGACCCTTCCACACATGGTCAAATGCTTTCTGAAAAGGTCTTTTCAACACGTGGTGTTGGAAAAACTGGATATCCACGTGTAAAAGAATGAAGTTGGACTCGTACCTTATACCATTTACAAAAACTGACTTAAAATGGATTAAAGACCTCAACATAAGACCTAAAACTAGGACTTCCCTGGTGGTGCAGCAGTTAAGAATCCGCCTGCCAATGCAGGGGACGTTCAAGCCCTGGTCCGGGAAGATCCCACATGCCGCGGAGCAACGAAGCCCACGCACCACAACTACTGAGCCTGCTCTCTAGAGCCCGTGAGCCACAACTACTGAGCCCACGCGCCACAACTACTGAAGGCTGCGGGCCTAGAGCCCGTGCTCTGCAACAAGAGAAGCCACCGCAGTGAGAGGCCCAGACACCGCCACAAAGAGTAGCCCCCGCTCGCCGCAACTAGAAAAAGCCCACTCACAGCAAGGAAGACCCAACGCAGCCAAAAATAAATAAGTAAAATAAAATAAAATAAATAAATTCTTAAAAAGACCTAAAACTATAAAACTCTTAGAAGAAACACAGGGGAAAAGCATCATGGCACTGGATTTGGCAATGATTTCTTGAATATGACACTGAAAAACAGGCAAAAAAAGAAAAAATAAATTGAACTTCACCAAAATTAAAACCTTTGGTGCAAAGCACACAAGTAACATAGTGAAAAGGCAACACATGGAATGAGAGAAAAATGTGTAAATCATAATCATATAAGGGATTAATATCCAGCATATATTAAGAATTCCTGCAGATAAACAACAAAAAAATCCCCAATTTTAAGACAGGCAAAGGACCTGAAAAGACATTTCTCTAAAGATATACAAGTGGCCAATAAACAAATGAAGATTTGCTCGGTATAACTAATCATCATGGACATGTAAATCAAAACCACAGTGTAAATCAAATCCACTTGACATCCATGAGGATGGCTATTATCAAAAACAAAAACAGAAAATAACTAGTGTAGGTAAGGATATGGAGAAATTGAAGCCCTGTACAACATTGCTGGTGGGAATTAAAATGGTGCAGCCACTATGGAAAACAGTAGGGTAATTCCTCAAAAGTTAAACACAGAATTATCTTATGATCCAGCAATTGCAATTCTGGGTATATACTCGAATGAATTCAAAGCACAGACTTGAACAGATATTTGAACACCAGTGTTCAAAGCAGCGCTATTTACAAGAGCCAAAAGGTAGAAACAACCCAAACGTGCATGACAGATGAACTGGATAAACAAAATGGTATATACATACAATGGACTATTCAGCCTTAAAAAGGAAAGCAATTCTGACACATGCGACATACAACATGGATGAGCTTTGAGGACTGTTATAAATGAAACGTTTCTGTCCCCCCGGCCCCCCAAATTCATATGTTGAAATCCTAACCCTCAGTGTGATGATCATTAGGAGGTGGAACCTCTGGGAGGTGATTAGGTCATGAGGGTATGGCCTTCATGAATGGGATTAGTGTGTGCCCTTATAAAAGAGGCCCCAAAGAGCTCTCCCCTTGTGCCATGTGAGGACACAGTGAGAAGACAGCAATCTGTGAACCAGACACAGAATCTGCTATCTTGCACTTCTAAGAACTGTGAGAAATAAATTGTTATTTAAGCCACCCAGTCTCTGGTAGTTTGTTACGGCAGCCTGAATAGACAAAGATAAGGGGCATGTTAAGTGAAATAAGCCAGTCACAAAAGAACGAACACTGTATAATTCCACTCTTATTAGGTACCTAGAGTAGTCAGATTCATAGAGACAGAAAGTAGAATGTGAGTTACCAGGGGCTGGGAAAGGAGAGAACTGGGGAGTCACCATTTAATAGGTATGGAGTTTCAGTCTAGTAAGATGAAAAAAAGTTCTGGAGATGGATGGTGGCAAATGTTGCACCATAATGTGTCATGTACTTAATGTCACTGAACTGTACACAGAAAAATGGTTAAAACAGTAAACTTATGTATATTTTATCACAATAAATTAGTTATCTCCCATAAGAAATTCCAAGGTAGGGCAATTAAATCCAATGTTAGTTAATTCACCAGCTTATTTAATTAAAGATCCAGGTTCTTTTCATCTTTATATTCTGACAAAAGATAGCTACAGGGTTGGGATCTACAGTTCTTAGTGTGGGAGAAAAAAGATATAAATACAGAATGGGAGAGGTAAGGAAGAACTCTGTGGTAGTCCATCGAAATTGGCCGATCAGTATAAACTGGTATTTTGAAAATCTTATGACAGAGTATTTCAATCATATACGAAAGTAGGTAGAGGAGCATAGTATAACAAATTCCCACGTACCCAGCTTCAGCAATCACAAACTCATGGCCAATCTTGTTTCATCCATAAAGTCATCCCATATTATTTTCTGCACATCCCAGATATCAAATTATTTCACCCTTAAATATTTCAGAAGTTATCTCTAAAAGACAAGACCACCGGGCTTCCCTGGTGGCGCAGTGGTTGAGAGTCCGCCTGCCGATGCAGGGGACACTGGTTCGTGCCCCAGTCCGGGAAGATCCCACATGCCGCAGAGTGGCTGGGCCCGTGAGCCATGGCTGCTGAGCCTGCGCGTCCAGAGCCTGTGCTCCACAACGGGAGAGGCCACAACGGTGAGAGGCCCAAGTACCGCAAAAAAAAAAAAAAAAAAAAAAAGACAAGACCACCACTTTTAATATAGCTAAACACCATACCTGAAAAAAAATCAACAGTACTTTATCACACCTGAAAAAAATCAGTATTACAAATATCAAATATCCAGTATATGTTCAAATTTCCAATTGTCTTGCGTCAAAAAAAAAGTTTATCTGAATTACGATCCAATATGGTTTTCAAACTACAATGGATTGATACATCCTTTAAGTTTTTTTAATCTATAGGTTCCCCCTCTATTTTTTTTCTTGCAGTTTATCTCCTGATAAAACAACGTACTGTAGTTCATCCTATATGAACTCACGATTTAAAAACAAAACCCAGGACTTTGCTGGAGGTCCAGTGGTTAAGACTCCGCACTCCCATCGCAGGGGGCATGGGTTCAATCCCTGGTTGGGGAACTAAGATCTCGCATGCCTCACAGTGTGGCCAAAACAAAAACAAATACGCCTTTTAATTTCCTAGTTTTGTCTAGGAAAAAAATGACAGGGCCTAGGAATAAAGACATTCCAGCAGTAAAGAATACACTTAGTATATATGATGGTTTCCAAATACCATTCTCTACTAAAAGAACAAAAAAATTCTTAAAAAAAATAATTCCCAGTATGGCGGGGGAAAAAGTACAACTGGAAACATCTTGTGTCAAAAGAATAGGGAATATTAAAAGACTGACTGGGACACGTAAAGTGAAGAGACTTGATGGGTCTCTCACTGGGCAAATTTAGGACAATTTGAGCATCAAAAGAAATGGTGGCATTAACAGATTGGGTGGCATTAATAGATTGTTAATACATGGAACAAAAAAGAACCTACAAGGGCTTCCCTGGTGGCGCAGTGGTTGAGAATCCGCCTGCCGATGCAGGGGACGCGGGTTTGTGCCCCGGTCCGGGAAGACCCCACGTGCCGCGGAGCGGCTGGGCCCGTGAGCCATGGCCGCTGAGCCCGCGCGTCCGGAGCCTGTGCTGCGCAACGGGAGAGGCCACAACAGTGAGAGGCCCGCGTACCGCAAAAAAAAAAAAAGAACCTACAAGTCCACACTGACACTAAAAAGGAAAAGAGTTGGGAAATTAGAAGATCACCATTCTGCATCCACCAATGTAATAACTGCCTCAGGCAAGGACCATCAATGATTCACTTATTAATTACAAAGGAGGGAAAAGGGCCTTTTTTGAGAGATCTAGTATTTACTACATGACCAAGAGATAAATCATCAATAACAGGACAAATTTATTACATGATGTGATGCACCAGGAAGCACACTCTATGTACTCTTATATGTCTTGTCAAAAATGTTTTACATGGATTTAATTATGAGGAAACAATTGGTGAAATCCAGAAAGTGAGATATTTTATAACAAGCTTTGACTCTTCAAAATTAACAGAATGCTTTGGCTGGATCCTGAACTGAAAAAAATAAAATTTTTTTTTTTAAGGACAGTTTTTTTGTCAGTTGGGGAAGTTTAAAAATGGACAGTGTAATTGAGAACATTTCTGAATTAATGCTAAATTACTTGGATATCATAATGGTACTGTGGTTATGTAAGAGAATATTCTTGTTCTTAAGAGATAAAAGCTGAGTTATTTAGGGGTAAAGCATCATGCTGTTTCCAATTTACTTTCAAAAAATTTAGGGGCCGGAGTGCAGGTATAGATAAAGCAAATGTGGCAAAATGTTTACAGTTGGTGAATATAAGTAAAATAAAGAATGGTTATCATCATATTTATTTTTCAATTTCTTTGTGGGCCTAAAAATTTTCAAAATAAAAGTTGGAAAAGGAAGGGATAGAGGGAATATAGCAACTCCAGATACATTCTCGTACAATGGTAGCAAAAAAGGAAGCTCTCTCCTCTCTGGGTTTCTTTTCAATGGGTTGCAAAGCCTTTCAGGGAACCACCCCTCTGGTTCCTGCCCCCAGCAGAGAGCTCTTCATATTTCATTGTATAGATCTAATATTATCTGTCTGACCCCATTTCACATTTAGCTTAGTCCTAAAACTATGAAGCCACCTATAATGGGGGGGGGGGGGGAGCCAGACTGGCCTTTTCCTATCTAACCAGTGTGAAAACCAAGATCTAAGCTGGCATGTTTCTCCCAAATCATCACGAAAGCAGATAATCTCCCTATTCTAACCAAGCTATCTATCTAGGGCACCCATGACTGGGCGAGAGGGCTTCATGCCTCTTACAAAGGAGATGTAGGCCTACTCCACCCCACTTCAAACAAGACGCAATCAAAGTTGAGGATTTTAACTGTTACCACTCTAGAGCGTATTCCATTCTGCATTAACCAACATTTTATCTGACAATGAAAGTTACAGTAGCATTTTTTTTTTAATTTCTTGAAGAAGATATCTAACGTTAGTTAGGTGCAGATGAGGTAGGAAGGAAAGAGCACTGAACTACGGAATCATCAGGCCTGAGTAAAAAGTTCTAAGACTGACCCCGCAAGTGGCCATTTCCGCCTTTCTCCTTTTAGTAACAAAACACTCTGATACTCCCCACCGGGGGGCCCTCCACCCGAACCCCCAGCAAAACCATGCACACAGTTTTAACAGGAAAGTAGAGGTTACATTTCTTGGGCTCTTCTAAGGCCATGTGACCAAGTTCTGAACAATGGGATATGAGTGTAAAATTTCCACGGCACATCCTTAAAAAGAAGCTCCTTGTCCTCCTCTCTTTGTCTCCCTCCCAAGGGCTGAACACAGATGTGAACCAGATCTGGCCATGCAGATAAGAGCAATACACTACGGAAGAGTAAAGACGAAGACATAAGAAACCTGGGGTGCTGGATAATCCCTGGAAAAAAGCAGCTTATCCATTTCCAACTCTACCACTGGTGGCTTACATGAGAGAAATAAGCTTCCAATTTGGGGAACCACTGGGTATTTGGATCTTTTACAGCAGCTTGGTCTATAATAGCTTGTGTGACTCAGGGTACTTTTCTGGGCCTCATTTTACTGGTTCACAAAACTGAGAAGAATGATATGAATGCTATTAACTTCTTTAGCTGGCTGTATTTTCTTTTGTTTTAAAAAACTAGTATATACATTTAGTAAAATAAAACACTGAAGTTTTATATATGTTTAAATAAATGGGATGACATGTGAAAACACGCTGCACAATTTATATACCCTTTCAACAAATAATTACAAAATGCCCACTGAGTGCACCAAATACTGTTACATGCCTGAGATTATTCAAGATGCTAAGAATAAAGTGGTAGAAATAAAGAAATAGAGTTCATTGCCTCATGCGTGAAAACTTTAAACTTGAGAGAAAGCCTATAATAAGCAAGCAAACAATAAATAAGATTATTTCAAATAATAATGCAGGTGAAAAAGAGGAAAGAAAGCAGATAACACTGAGTGTACTTTGGGGTTGGGAGGGGACTCGAGTTAACTTACACTGGTAGTAAGGCCATGCAAAAATTTGGGTAATGTACATTCCAGGTTAAAAAGGCAAGTTGAAAGCCTTCAACAAGAACAAGACTGTATGTGTATGTTCATGGAACACAAGGAGGAGATGACAGAAAAGATCTCAGAGGTAGCCAGAGGCAGCCTGGTACTAAGTAAGAGGCAGCCTGGTACTAAGTATACAAGTGGTACAGTACTAGTATCAGAGGATGAGTGCTCCTGATAAAAAGAGAGAAAAACTATCACTCCCTTAATTCTGTCTTGGTTTCAGGAATAAGTGATGTTCTCAGTAGAAAATTATGAACTTAGTTGCCCTGCAATCGGTAACTAACTATAATCTTATTTTATTCACTTTGGGACAAACATTTCAACTAATTAAAAGTGATTTTAGGAGTAGAAAAAAAACCTTAAAAGTCATTAATATCTAATAAAGCTCAAGCTTTCTCTTGACATTTTAAAGATGTGAACAAATTTCACATATGCATTCAGTCAACAAATATCTCATGAGCTTCTACTACGTATGAGGACACTGTTGCAGGTGCTGAAGGTATCGCAGTAAATAAAGACCTGGTCCTTGTAGAGTTTAATGTATCAAAATACACTTCAAAGTTTAAAAATTATAATAGTAAATTTTTTAAAAACTCACTCCTTTTGGCTGATTCCTTAATGTCTAAAATTTGGTTTGAAAATAGTGTCTTTTACTTTAATTTCTCTCATTTTTTGCTCTAATTGAAGGAAAGATTCCACAATTTTCCAAGGCTTATAGTATATGGAGAATAATAGTACACAACGTTAGAATTTAAATATGAGAAAACAATTAAGTCTACCTTTACATTAAAAGAATTAGAAATATGAATTCTGTGAATTCTCCTGTTCCATGGCAGAGAAAGTGATTACCAAGTGTCCTGCCACATGAAGGAAACAAAACTATATTTATTGATCTACCCGTTAAACATGGAGATTCCAAACACTTCATTTAACTCTCCCCTTTAGATCGCACTAAAATGACAATAAATGAATAAAAACAGTTTAAGACAGTAAGAACAAAGGAACATGTAGGGAAACAGCAGAGGACAATAACAAATGTGCTGGAAAATGGAAAGCAGGTAACTTAGCAAAATAAAGGAAACTGAAAACTAAAAGCACGTAGAGGGGGTTGCCAAGGAGAGACGAGCAGATTCACCCCTCAGACCGCAGACCATGCAAGGGGCCAGCACCGGACAACAGTGAGACATGTGGCTCAAAACAAGGCTACTGGTTGTAACATCTACATAAGATGCAGAGAAGTCCTACTCTCAAGGAGAGAACTACTTAGTTTCTGAAGAAACTGAGCCAGAGAAGATATC
Source organism: Physeter macrocephalus (assembly GCF_002837175.3). Lineage (NCBI taxonomy): Eukaryota > Metazoa > Chordata > Mammalia > Artiodactyla > Physeteridae > Physeter > Physeter macrocephalus. The sequence continues at coordinate 96,497,336 of NC_041222.1, read as the reverse complement.
GGTTGGAGCTGAAGGCAAAGTACCAAACTGAAAACGAGATCAAGTGAAAGGATGCATACTCAGCAATGAGCTGACCTTCCTGGCTCTCAGGATGCCAGCAGCCAGGCTTAAGATATGACAACCCACATGCACACCTGCCTCTGAAAGTGTTCCTTCTGTTGAGACGCTGAGAATCCCTGGCTCATCACCTTACAGTGAGCCCACCAGCTGATTCGCTCTGTCAAAGGAACTCAAAGGAAATGGAATGCCAAGATTAGACTGATCTTCTCAAAGATACTCCGTCTACAAAACAGAGGTTGCTGAAAAAGGAATACTCCACAAAAAGCTTTTAAAAATATAATAACTGAAATTGTAAAAATCAGTGAAAGAGTTGGAAACAAAATTGAGGAACTCTCCCAGATAGAACAAAATGTAAAGATGATGGAAAATAGAAGGGAAAACTCCCCCACAAAAACTAGAGGATCAATGCAGAAAGTCCAAGATTCACATATTAGGGGTTCCAGAAACAAAGAGAGAAGAAAAAAACTAAAGGAAATGAATCTGCAAGTTTAAAGGGGCCAACGAGTATTAGCCCAACTAACGAAAAAGACTCACACACCATAGCACATCGTCCAGAGAGGAAAAAAGAATAGTGTGCTACAGAATAGCAACAGGCTTCTCAAATGCAACACTGGACAGTAGCAGACAGAAGAAATGCCTTCCAAATTCTGAGGAAAAATGATTTCCAATAACCAGCCAAACCCAAAAGTGTGAACGCAATATAAAGACATCTTTTCCAAGCAGGTTAAGATCTCAAAAACTACCACCCATGAAATCTTTCTCATGGCATACCAGATGCTGTACACCACTAAAATGAGGGAGTAAACCAAGAAAGAAAAAAACATGGCATCCAGGAACAAGGAGATCCAACACAGGAAAGGCAAAAGGAGTTCCCACGATGGTGATGTGAAAATGATAAGAACAAAGGAAAATCCCAAGGCTGAGCAATAATCTTAGAAAACACCCAGAGTATCAGAGGGACAGAGCTCAAGACAAAAGTGAAACTGGCAGAACATCCAATGTGCTTCAAAACACTGTCAGGAGAGCTAGTCTCCTGTCAGAGGATTTGAGGGTGATTCAGTGATAGATTCACAGAAAATGAAGCAAATCACTTCAGACTGAAACAGCATGATGGAGAACCCAGGGGAGAGAAAATGATTGATTACCTGATTCTTTTGACCATGTAGAAAACTATATTGAAAGGCTACTGAAAGGTGTAGAAAGAAAACAGTCATGGTAGATTAAAAAAAAAAAAAAAAAAAAGGAAAAACACGGTAATTATTATCCCTAGAAAAAACAATGTTATAGCAGAAAGGATATAATCATAATTCATTACCTGGCAGCGTGAACAGTATTTATATAGACATAATAATGTCTACTTTTGTATTTGTTTCCTATGACCGCTGTAACAAATTACCATAAATTTGGTGGCTTAACACAACACAAATTTATTTGCTGACAGTTCTGGAAGCCAGAAGTCCAAAATCAGTTTCACTGAACTAAAGGTATTGGTTAGGCTAGCTCCTTCGAGAGACTCTAAGAAAGAATATGGTTTCTTGCCTTTTTTAAGCTTCTGGAGGCCACCTGCATTCCTTGGTTTGTAATCCTTTCCTTGCTTCACTTCTACCTCTTGCTTCTGGTGTCACATCTACCACTTCCTCCGTAGATCTTCTTATCTGCTCCTCTTTTCCTTACAAGTACCCTTGTGATTACATTTAGGGCCTAGGAGGATAAGCCCAAATAACCTCCCTGTCTCAAAAAAAATCCTTAATTTAATCACATCTCAAATCCCTTTGTCATGTAATATTCACTCATTCCCAGGGTTACAAAGTGGGTATCTTCTTTTGGGAGGGGGAGGGAGGCATTATTCAGCCTGTTGAAACTCACTCTAACATTGGTTTAAACAATAGCAATGGTACAACAATCCTGAGGAAACAGAGTAGGAGCAGTAAGAGGGACAGAATAGAGCTCAGTTCGCAGCTACTACTTACACCTGAGGATGTCTAAGATTGATAAAGAGCTGTATGAGCAAACTCCTTAGAAACAGGAAAACAAATAACAGAAGAAACTGCTAGAAGAGTTTGAAGAAGGGGAGTCAAGGTGAGGATAGGTGAGGAGGGACAGAAAACTATTAATCTTCCTCAAAAGCATTTTGAAACTAATGACTTGTTAAATTATATACATGAGCTATGTGGATAAAATGAAAATCAGCCTAAAACAAAACTAAGATTAGGTGGCCTGGGAGGGAGAAATCCTTATTGGAGACTGAAAAGGTCACTCAAGGCTAATGAAACAAACAGAAGAATCACAAACATAAAAATTAAAAGGTTAGTCATTTATACTTATTGAAACCTGTGTTAGAGATTATGAAACAACCAATTAGGAGTTAAGATTTCACTTCTTAAACTCATCCTTTTCACAGCACTGGGGGACAATCCACTTATAAAAGCAAATTAGCAAAAGCAAGCCTATAAGTATAGTAAGATCTTGGCCTGCGCTAAACTGAACTTGCAAACATGGATTTAACCTAACAATTAGGGATGGCTAAAGTGTAGTGTACTATGATGCAAGCTGTTCTTTTAACAGCTAGTACAAAGCTTCCCAGGAGGTGTTTATTCATTTATTGAATAAATGTTAACTGATGTGAGAAGAGCACAATGGATCTATTCAGTATGTCAGAAATGCTGAGTAAAAGAATTAAGAGACTACCCTACCTGTTCCCCTTCCCCTAAAAAAGGCTATAAACTGCCTTGGCGCTCAAAGTGTGGACCGCAGACCACCAGAGCAGCAACAACATGGCCGTCACTGGAGCTGGTTAGAAGTGCAAAATCATAGGCTCCACCTGAGACCTACATGCAGAATCATAATCTCCATTTTAACAAGATACCCAGGAAATTCATAAGCACATGAAGCTTGAGAAGTACCTGTATTGGGCTAACACCATCCCTCTGACAACAAAACAGCACACCTCTGAATAAGGAATGGAGGAGAGAAATAGGGTGCTCACTGGTACAATAAAACTCGCTTTCTGTTCAGACGCCTGTAGAATTTTTTATGAGCTATCCATATATTCGTCAGCCTACTCAAGGTTTGGTAAAGCATTCAGATCATCATAGAAACAGCTGAGGAGTGGAGGAAAGTAGACTGGGAAAATACTTATAATATAAAAGAATAATGTACTTATAATGTTGCCTTAGATTGGAGAGCGGGGTGGGGGGTACACAACAGGGCTTTTTTAGAGCCTCAGTAATTAGGGGTCAATACCTGTAACGGGATTTTCCTGATATCACACCTCCAGGTGTCCCAAACTCCACTCTTACCTGCTCAGGGAAAATGAAACTAATGGTGAAGGATGCTTTGGGTTCTACTGCCTGTTCCAAGTTCCCCCTCACTCCCTAATTATATTATTCTTGAGAGAAGATGCAGAGTATACAATCACAGGGAAGAACAAAACACTGGAGGAACTTGAGAAAAATGGGAAGATGAGGCAAAAAATTAAAAATTTTTTTAAAAAGCTTGAAGTTTTGTTGCCCCACATTTTTTTTTAAACATCTTCATTGGAGTATAATTGCTTTACATTGTTGTGTTAGTTTCTGCTGTACAACAAAGTGAATCAGCTATATGTATACATATATCCCTATATCCCCTCCCTCTTGCGTCTCCCTCCCACCCTCCCTATCCCACCCCTCTAGGTGGTCACAAAGCACCGAGCTGATCTCCCTGTGCCATGCAGCTGCTTCCCACTAGCTATCTATTTTAC
>NC_041222.1:96464397-96492920 GCF_002837175.3 Physeter macrocephalus | reverse complement strand
GAGATTAATCCTTTGTCAGTTGCTTCGTTTGCAAATATTTTCTCCCATTCTGAGGGTTGTCTTTTCATCTTGTTTATGGTTTCCTTGGCTGTGCAAAAGCTTTTAAGTTTCATTAGGTCCCATTTGTTTATTTTTGTTTGTATTTCCATTTCTCTAGGAGGTGGGTCAAAAAGGATCTTGCTGTGATGTATGTCATAAGAGTGTTCTGCCTATGTTTTCCTCTAAGAGTTTTATAGTGTCTGGTCTTACATTTAGGTCTTCAATCCATTTTGAGCTTACTTTGCCACACATTAATTTTAAATTAGTCAAATGAATAGGCAAAGTGCCAAACCCCAGCCTGACCCCAATCCTGATGAAATTAATCTTCCCACTTCTGTCTTTGGATTGCCCAAATTCTTAACCCAACCAAACTACTGTTGTATTCATTAATGCAACATACACTTATTGAAAGTGTGTGTAACCTGCCCCAAATCTCAAAACCAACTAGATTTTTTAAAATTTACGGGCTCATATAGGCTTTTATTCTTCTGTTAATTGTTAATCTGCTAGCATTACGTAACTAAATAACCGCACCTACTAAATTTTCTGAGCACTTATTATGTGTCAAAACTAAGCACGCACATACATTTAATCCTCTGAATAACAAGGCAAGTCTATTAATTACCCCCATTTACAGATAAGAAAACACAGAGTAGTTCTCAAATGTTTGTTTCCTTACCCTTTGGCCTTCCTTTGCCTGTCAAAAACAAACAAAAAAAAATCACTTCTTTTAGAAAGTTTTCCCCATCTGCTCTTGACCCAAATTATTTCTTCTTTGTGCTTCCATACAACCTCCCTCAGGTATAATATGATGGGGGGGCAGGTGGTGCTAATACACATGAATAAGAAAGACAAGCACCCCCAAAGAACAGACAAAGGACAGGGACATAATCTACACACTTAAACACGTGCAAACAAATAAGTGGAAAAGATTTTTCTGAATGGTAGTATTGTGCCAGACATTGTCAACAGGTCAGGAAATGGGCACTCCCATTTATTGGTGGAAGAAGGGAAACCCAACACCACCTTTCTATGGCAATTTGGTAATACATACCATTAGCCTTAAAAAAAAGATCACACCTTTTGACTATCATGTTCTACTGCTAGAAATATACCCTAAAGTAATGATAAAATTCTCACAAGGATGTTCATCATAATTTATAATAGCAAAAATCATAAACAAATAAAATGTCCAAATTAAATATACGAGACATCCAATTAAATAACATACAGCCATTTATCTTCTTAAATGTTAACTGGGAAGAAGGCATAATACAAAACTATACGTGTAATGCCAGCTTTGAAAATATACATTCACAGCAGAAAAAGGACTGTACACTGGAAAGATCTATGCCAAAATGTTAATAGATGTTATTTAAAAATGGTGAGATGATACGTGGTTTTATTTTTTTCACTTACTTATGATGGTTTTGAAGTCAGAAGAAACCAAGGTTCATCCCCTGGCTCCCCCACTTACCAATTGTGTGACCTTGGTCAATTTACTTTACTAATCCTTGATTTTCTCATCTATAAAATGAAAGTGGTGATACCTATCCTCAGAGATTAAATGAGATAATGCATGCAAAGTGCTTGCACTAATAGGCAATCAGCTAAGTTTTGTGAGCACTTATTTTTTAAAATATATCAACACTTTATGTTTATATTCAGAAAGTTATTTTTCCTTAAAGAATAAAAATTTGTAACATTAGCAAATTACCACATAGCAAGAATCTGATAAAGCTGTATTCTCATCAACTGAGCAGTATACAAATCAGGACATTTTAGCATTTGAAACAATGTTAACCAAATTCCCAAGAAATTCATCTGAGAATTAGAGATGGTGGATATGTGAACAAAAGGACCTATGTATTTATTGAACAGTCAGAAAGACACAGTAGAAAAAAAAATTAGGTCCTTGGGATCTAGCCTACTCTATAACATCTACTATAATCTTAATTAAATAATCACCAAAAAGACCAGGTCACTTCAGACTCTACCAGGAACAGTAAGATTCAATTCCAGAAAGCTCAAGATCTAATTTAATAAGGGGTAAGACACAGACCCCAGGTATCAATGAACCCAAACTGTTATTTTTAAAGACTTTGATATCTTAGACATTAATAATTATAAATTTTACTTAGCTTTACTGCACACTAATTGCACACCTAGATGTACATCCTAAACATATACAACCTTCTCAGCAACTCTTCAGGCTGAAGATATAGAAATCACAGACCAGTTAAAAGAAATTGGTAGCTAAAGGGGCCTACAGACCTTTCCTATCATGGATTTCTGGAATATATTTTCCTACTTTTAAATCTAAAATGATGAACATGCTCCATTAAGTTAAAAACATGCAAATATGAAATACTTCTGGAATAACATATAAGAAATTTGTGCCAGTATCTCTGGGGACACAGAACCTGGGAGAATGGGGCAAGAGGGAGACATGCTTTCTATGTATACCTCTTACACTGTTTGGCTTTACCATTGTATATGTCTGTGTGTGTGTGTTTATATTAAATTCTGGTTAGTAAAATACAAAAATAATTGCCTTACGTTTGGTTTGTAAAAAAGATATGCAAACTAGATTTGCTTACTACAGTGGAGAAAGTCAGATGTAGACGTGGTCTGTATATGAGAAGTACTACAAAATGAAAGTTTTTTCTTTTGTAAATGGGAGTTTTTAATTGGCTCTAGAAATTTTTTTAAGAAACAGAATCCTACCTTGTCTCTCCTGTTTATTTTTTAGTTTATTTACTATTATTATTTTTTCAAATTCAGTGTACAAGTCAGCAGTTTTTACTGTTCACAGAATTTTGTGACCATCACCCCTATCTAGTTCCAGAACATTTTCATCACCCCTTAGAGAAACGCTGTACCTGTTGGCAGCCACTCCCCTTACTCCCACCCTTCACGAGCCCTAGCAACCACTAATTTACTTTCTGTCTCAATATATTTGCCTATTCTGGACATTTCATATATATGGAATCATGTAGTATGTGGATTCTGTGACTGGCTTCTTCACTTAGCATGTTTTCAAAGTTCATCCACGTTGCAGCATGTATCAGTATTTCATTCCTTTCTGTGGCTGTGTAATATTCTACCGTATGGCTACATCACCTTTTCTTTATGCATCACCAGGTGACAGACATTTGGTTTGTTTCTACTTTGGGGCTATTACGAATAATGTTGCTATAAACATTAGTGTTCAAGTTTTTGTGGACACAGGTTTTCAATTCTCTTAGATATATACCTAGGAGTAGAATTGCTGGGTTACACAGCAAATCAGTGTTTAACTTTTTAAGGAACTGCCAAATTTCAAATGAAGGTTTTGAAACACAGGATACAAAGGAAAGGGACAAAAGGGCTTGTAAACTACCACGAACATTTGCCTGGAGAAACCTCCAGTTATATTCATTAGTAAATTCAACTCATGACCATCTGAAAACACTGAAAGACATATTTATGTCTTAAAAAGACGTGAGACATGCTTAACGAGTATGTGTTAATAACAGAATGCTCCCAGAGTAGAACTGAGCATTTCCGACTCAAAGGACTATAATTCTAACAGTAAAGGAACTTCCAAATAACTTCAATTAGCTCTCACTTTATTTCCATGAGGCCTCAGGCATCAGTTACATAAATAAAATACAACACTTCAAAGTTATAGTGGGGTTTTCTTTCTAGTTGGTATTGGATTTTCTTACCATCGTAGCTATAAATAACATATACAAACACCTCCATATGCCTTCAACCTACACCCATGACAACTGTCATCTACTTTCACAGAATAAAGGCCCTCCAACTGATAGCAGCTTATTTGCAGTTAACTCTTTCAAAAATGTGGAAAATGATCATGTTATGAGACCTCAGAATTAACACTACTACTTAATGTTATATACTACTAGTTTCTCTAAAGCATAAATATAGACATCTCATTAAAAAAAAAAAAGACTTGAGATATATGTGATTCTTTGAACAACCAAGTATGTGTACTACAACACCATCTCAATATCAAAGTCAAGTCAACTGGCAAAGGGGAAATGATTTACTACTCATATCCTAGCATTACCTATAAAAGTTTTACATACAATTAGTCAAGGATCTCCTGGTGACATGAACTGGTTAATACCAAAGGCTACAACGTGTTATGGAGAATGCTTATTGTAATAAAACTGACCTTCCTTAATATACCTAAAGTGATGGACTCATGTCTTCTATTTCTCTCACATTCTCCAAAATACTGGGCACTCAACAAGTACTTGTTGACTTGTAGATGAATACCTCAAGTCTCACCTTAGCACCATTCCCTATGAGAACCCGAGATTTAGATTTAATCAAATAGTATTTTTTTAAAGCTGAACCACATAGAAGCAACGTGGGAGCCTAAAAAGTAAACAGAACGGTTTTACTAACTCATAATCTTAGATTAACATTGCTCAACTTCTTGGAGCTTCAGTGCCCTTGTGTACAAAATGACAATAATGTCTACCTCAAAGGCTATTGTTAAGAAACGCAACCTTGGTCATTCCTTATCTACAATTTCATTATAAAGAAATACAATGCAGTTATCAAATTTTCCTATTATGGTGAAGACTTTGCCTAATTAAAGTACACACAAAACAACGTACTGACTGTCTTTACTGTTAGTTTTACAGTAATGAAATGTGACTTACAAAATCTATGGGATTTTCTATTTTTAACCAGAAACTGCAAATGAGGTGAAACTTTGGTCAAAAATTTAAATTTTGCCTAATCTTATCCTGAAATAGCCTACAAAATAAAGTAACCCAGTTCTTGTCCTCAAACTGTTAATCTGGGATAACAGATTTGTATCACAGCAGTACCGATCTGTATTCTTTAATATCCTCTAATCTGATACTTTCATGTTCTGCTTAGGGTTCTTCCTGTCCACCTCCAATCACTTACAGAAAGTACTTATAGGATGTTCCTCCCCACAGAACCCCAGCTATATATAAAAAGGCTGCAAGTACACAATAGCTAAGAGGTGGAAACAAACTAAGTGTCTGTCAAAAGATGAAAGGAAAAACAAAATGTGGTATATACATAAAATGAAATCAACCTTAAAAAGGAAGGAAATCCTGTCACATGCTACAACATGGATGAACCTTGAGGATATGAAATAAGCCAGTCACAAAAAGACAAATACTGTATGATTCCACATGTATGAGGTATTTGAAGTAGTCAAATTCACAGAAACAGAAGGCACAGTGGTGGATACCAGGGCAGAGGAGAGAATGGGGAGTTGTTGTTTAATGGGTCCAGTATCAGTTTTTCAAGATGACGTTCTGGTGACCTGTTTCACAATAATGTGAATACAGTTAGCACTACTGAACTGTACACTTAAAAACGGTCAAGATGGTAAACTTTATGTTTTTGTGTTTTTTAACAATGAAAAATACATAAAAACATTAGGGAGCTAAAAAGTACTTCACTTAAAGATGTGGTTCTGCTGCTAGAAAAAAATAATTCTCCTTGTCAAGGGGAAAAAAGAAGACTAGGAGCAATCCCTTCCCCACTACCGACTCTTATAACCATTTTTAACGTTGCATCCCTACATAAGGAATCTGACAAGAGTTACTGATTGCCTACAACAGCTTGTTTTCTTGAAATACAGCCTTCCCAATCTATTAGCCAACAGAAAATATTAAAGATTCCTCTTATGCTATCTTAAAAACACACCTACTCCAGGCCCACAAGACTCTCACCTTGTGGTAAACTGGGAAAGAAAAAAAAAGACATGGGGAAACACCAAAAAGGTTGTTTCCACTTGCATAGGCAGCAGACCTGAAACTACAATGCCAAGTTCTAAAAAGTAACATTGTTCCAGATTTTCAAATAATTTAAAAAATGTTCCCACCAATCCCTTTTACCTACTTCGGTTTCTCTCTTACTACAGACTACTGAAGAAGAATTTAGATTCCTTCTGAATGAAGTATAAACAAGCAGTTAGATAAAAATCCAATATACTCCTGTAATATTTTTACCCATGGTTAAAGAGACAGCAGTTTTTTAATTAAAAAAAAAAAAAATCAAGATGGGACTACACTAAAGCTGTCAGGTCCAGTATCTTAGAAGATTCATCCCTCTAATATTATATCAGTAAGAGTAAGTACTAAGAAGATTCCTAAGAAAGAATACCCTTTTAATAGTCTAAAAACTATCGTTACCATATAAAATATCCTCGACTCCTCCAACTTAACCATATAGGCATATAATCATAGACAAATTTTTAGATTAAAGCAGAGGTTCTTAAACAGGATCATTGGTCCATGAACCCCCTTGAACTGGATAAAAGAGATCATTCAAGGACTTCAGAAAATTCCAGTTGATATCTGAACATTCAGAGAGAAAGTCAAACTATAGAACTAAAATTACAAGAGCCTGACCCTTGGTATAGTGGCACACAGAAGCATTCAATAATGAATTGCCAGGAATTCCACATATGCCACAGGCAAAGATCTAGATGACATTTTATTTTATTTTATTTTTTTTGTAGTATGCGGGCCTCTCACTGTTGTGGCCTCTCCCTTTGCGGAGCACAGACTCCGGACGCACAGGCTCAGCAGCCATGGCTCACGGGCCCAGCCGCTCTGCGGCATGTGGGATCTTCCCGGACCGGGGCACAAACCTGCGTCCCTTGAATCGGCAGGCGGACTCTCAACCACTGCGCCACCAGGGAAGCCCTAGATGACAATTTAATCAGCTACAGCTAACATTAACTAAAAATGTCCATATTAATGAAAAATTAGCTGTTTTTAAAATAAACTTAATGTTTATTTTAAAATGTTTAAACATGGATGGAAAATTGGTGAAGCTAGTTTTTTTTTTTTTTTTTTTTTTTTTTTTTTTTTTTTTTGCGGTACGCGGGCCTCTCACTGTTGTGGCCTTTCCCGTTGCGGGGCACAGGCTCCGGACGGGCAGGCTCAGCGGCCATGGCTCACGGGCCCAGTCGCTCCGCGGCATGTGGGATCTTCCCGGACCGGGGCACGAACCCGTGTCCCCTGCATCGGCAGGCGGACTCTCAACCACTGCGCCACCAGGGAGGCCCAAAGCTAGTTTTTAAAGTCGTACATACTTTGACAATTTTTTTAAAAGGGTAGAAAAGTAGCCACAAAAAACCCCTGAAAATACTAAGCAATAAATAGTTGATACTGCATTCTTCGAATGGGAAACTCAGCAACTATTTAAATATAGAGTTATGCTGCATTTTAAAGTAGAATTTAAAGAAAAACACTGTTCCTTCTCCTTTCCTCCCTTTAGTGGTTAAGAGTTGAAAAGAGTTACCATGCCAATTCTGTGCCTTTCTTACAAGAAAAAAATAACACATCAAACCACTACATGTCGGGTTCAAAATAAAACGCAATGTCAAGGGCACCAACTCATTTCTAATGACCAGGCAGCCAACCCAGAAATGGCACTAGACTAGGCTTTAAGGAATTTAGTAATCCTACATTAAGTATTAATGACAGCAGGACCTCCGCAGAGATAGCCCTAAAAAACTGAAGGCAGATTTAATTTGGTACCTAAAGAACAGCAAGGGAGTAAGTAGGCTGAAACAATCTGAAGTCATAGGAAAGCTTTAAATACACATGCACAAAAGCAGCACTTTATGATGCTTTCTGATCACTTATAGTTCATGAGATTCTTTTAAAGCAATAGAACAATGAAATTAACAGACTAAGCCCACAGTTGTGAGGTATTTCTGGATGGCAGGATTTCCTTATACTATTAAAATCTGAAGACCCCAAAGATATTTTAAATTTTCAAATACTTACTTATTTTATTTTATTTTTTTATTTTTTATTTTTATTTTTTTTGTGGTATGCGGGCCTCCCTCTGCTGTGGCCTCTCCCGTTGCGGAGCACAGGCTCCGGACGCGCAAGCCCGGCGGCCATGGCCCACGGGGCCAGCCGCTCCGCGGCACGTGGGATCCTCCCAGACCGGGGCGCGAACCCAGCTCCCCTGCATCGGCAGGTGGACGCGCAACCACTGCGCCACCAGGGAAGCCCTACTTACTTATTTTAAAATGTAATAAGCAGGGACTTCCCTGGTGGCACAGTGGTTGAGAAGCCGCCTGCCAATGCAGGGGACACAGGTTTGATCCCTGGTTCGGGAGGATCCCACATGCCCCAGAGCAACTAAGCCTGTGCACCACAACTACTGAAGCCTGGGCGCCCTAGAGCTCGCGTGCCGCAACTACTGAAGCCCGCATGCCTAGAGCCCGTGCTCCGCAACAAGAGAAGCTACTGCAGTGAGAAGCCCATGCACCACAACGAAGAGTAGCCCCCACCTGCCGCAACTAGAGAAAAGCCCACGTGCAGCAACGAAGACCCAACGCAGCCAAAAGATGAGAATGTAATAAGCAGCCCTACACATTAACAAAAAAGTTATAAAAAGAAAGAGACTATTGCCCCCCCAAAAAAAAATTAGTGAGAAGAATGGCATTGCTTTACATTGCTGCAAATCTTTTTAATGTCTGACTTAACAGAAGATACTGAGATTCTTAACTGCTTCTGCATTCAACATACTACACTATGTTGTGTAGGTTAAATATATGAAGAAATCCAGTCTTACTCAGGTATGTAGCTGGGAAGGGAGGAATAGTTTCCTTTTTTTAAAAAAATAGATGTTGGCTTTTTTTTTTTTTTAAGCTTTATTTATTATTTATTTAATTTTATTTATTTTTGGCTGTGTCGGGGCTTAGCTGCAGCACGCGGGATCTTCCGTTGCAGCACACGGCCTTCTCTATAGTTGTGGCGTGCGGGTTTTCTCTTCTCTAGTTGTGGCGCACAGGCACCAGGGTGCGTGGGCTCTGTAGTTTGCAGCACACAGGCTCTAGTTAGTTGAGGCTCACTAGCTCAGTAGTTCTGGCGCAAGGGCTTAGTTGCCCCGAGGCATGTGGGATCTTAGTTCCCAGACCAGGGATCAACCTGTGTCCCCTGCATTGTAAGGCAGATTCTTTACCACTGGACCACCAGGGAAGTCCTGGGAGGAATAGTTTAATAGGCTTTTCAGGTAGTTACGGATATCTCTTTGATACTACAGCAAAAGTCAACACATGATAGTTAAAGGTTTGTGGAGTCTGAAACCATATCAGTTGTCTGCTATATTAGAATCCAATGCTCTATCTTGCACTTTTACTTATGCATAACTTTTTAACATCACAAGTATTGGCCCATTCAGTTATGCAGATTTTCCAAATGTTGACACATTTCATTACACAGTATTAAAAATCACAATCATTAATATTACTACTGATCTCATCTGAAATATCTGTAAGTACTCAGAAGTTATCACCCTCAGGAGATACACGTTTTCCAAAACTCTGAGTTTTGCTTGAAAGCTCAGATTTTACCATGGGCAACAAATACTGTCCATTGAGATAACAGATTCAGCGTTCATTTGAGAAAATGTCTGCCAAATATACAAGTCTGAGTAGTTTGTCAGTAGCTCTTTCTAGTAAAAATAATGTTCCATGAAAAGAGCAACTACTTCAGCTTGAAACAAATAATTGCACCCATACTTTTCCTTCAACCACTGTACTCTGTCTGGTCTATAACAGAATGCTTTAAGTGTACTTTCCATTCTGTCACACAGAATGTTCAACACACATGTACTCAAGAGTCAAGACTTCCAATAGCAGAGACTCGACAAAATTAATTTTTACTGTTTCATCAAAGACATTACGTAAAACTGGCATTTTAAAACTGTTGGTACATGGCAATGAAGATTACCATGACTACTGGTACCATTGGTGCCAAGGCCTTGATACACGCTAAGATGCCAGCAGATTTACCAACCCTTGCTTTTGTACCATTGGTGCAAATGTCAACACAGTGAAAAAGGCAAATATTATCTTACTATTATTATGAAAACAGTTTCTACTTCAGAGACCTTCTGATACAGTTGAGGGGTTGCCAGACCACACGTCAAAATGGAATAAATGATCGCTGTTTTGACAGTGGTTACAGACCCCCGTGACCAGAAAAATGCACCTGTGTACAAGCACACACATTACAACCTTACATACAACTTCAGAAGGTTCAAAAATCCCTTATCGAATGTCCTAGCTTAAGAATTCCATTAGCAGAAGATTCAGTAAATCTCCAAGTTGGATTTAATTACTTCAAAACAACAATAATCTACTTGGCATTACAAATAAACTCTAAACAAGTCACATTCCAACAACCTCAAACACCTGCACCTAAACTAAAAGAAGTAGCTCAAGTTTTTAAATAAATAAAATTACATTAGGGAAATGTAAAGGTTTGAGGTAAGAATCCCAGCTCTACCACCTGCTCAAGAATACAGTTAGTAAACTAGCCTTCCTAGCCAAGTTTCCTGTCTCTATGGAAAAACAACAGCATCTATTTATTTCAAAGATTAATAAATTAATATCGATAAAGCACCTAAAACAGTACCTGGCACATAATTGAGAAATCTAATTTATATATTACCAGACTTTACTTCTCTTTCCTTCTACTAAGGAAGCAACTTGCAGACCTTTGATTACTCAATTTTAATTTCCATTATCACCTAAAAGAAGGGAAAAGAGATTGTAATTGAGAATATTAGCTAAAACATCTATCTCCAACCCTCTTCCTATTTAACAGCAATAAGAAGCTTAAAATAAAGTTTACCTTTCTTCCTGCAACTCAACTAGGCAAATATAGATGTATAAATACGTAATATATGGTAATCTTTTTACTGATTTAATAAAATTAATTCTTTGCTTCAGTCTCTCATCATTCTGCTTATTCCACAATTTTCAAAAATTTTAAAATACAGTTCACTAAAAGAGAGTACTAAAAAATACCTAAGTGTAATTTTTGGTTTATTTTAGTAACCTGAGACAAAATGCCATTATCTCTTGTAATTTTTTTTTTTTTTACCAATAAAGGGGTAAGAAAAAATTTTTAGCATCTTAAAAGAAAACAAGGATACTGCCTAATACTAGATAAATATGATCATTCATGTTATTTAATGGGCGAAGTTACACTACTTTAAGTGATGGTACTGCATTAGTACCAGACTTCTGTCAGCAGTAATGCTAGCGCTGAGAGAAAGAAGTGTGACATGTGAAACAAGGTAAGAATGTTAACTAATACGTTTGCCACGAGTCATTACGGTTTGGAATACAGCTGATGTGCCAATATTCTGAAATTTGCAAAAAATGGGGTTCTACTATTTTCTTCTACTAATTGACCCTAGTGCCTAAATCTAACATGCATACTACTCTACGAAACACAGAACACAAATGATCTTAAAATCTATTTATATTGTAGCATAAAACATACTGAATGGATTTAAAACCCTCAAATTTTGTGTGATACCCCAAAGATTATTTGCTTCTCAAATTTTATTTATGTCCTTATTCGGGGAGTATTTAGACTCTCCCAATGAAAGTTTTTTTTCCCAAGAACCAGTCCACCCACAAGTCTAAGTCCAAAAATAAACAGGAAGCAGTGTTGAAAAGATGCAATACATTTGGAGCCAAGTTTCACTGACTTCATGTAATAAAATCATACCCTAAAATAATATCCTACGAAAGAAAGTTTAAGAATGTCAAATATGGAGATGAGGAAAATTATACTTACATTAATTAATGAAAATAATAAAAATTTATTATTTAATACTTAATATTAAATAGTGAAAATTTGCATTAAAATAACCATATTGGTTAATTTTTCCTTACCTTTCACCCAAAATTACACATTTCAGATTATCCACGTGTATTTGAATTTTTAATAATTTTATTTTCACAAGTAAAATTTGAACAAATTAACAAATTATCAGAATTGCTACTGCAAAAAATCATGAGGAAAAATTCCTTACTGTTTCACATTAAAATGATGAATGTGGTTTTCTAGTTTTTTGAATCTAGATTTTAAAAATAAAACCAATAATATCTCTATTAGTAAATAACAAAGAACTGGGAAGGAGTCAAGTCATGCAAGTTATAAATGGGACAGCACTGGCCACATGTTGATGTTGGGTGATGGGAGTTCATTATACTATTCCATCTTCTTCCTGTAATGTTCAAAATCTCCATAATGAAGTTTTTTAAAAAATTCGAAAAGAACTAGGCAAATTAAAAAACAGGCAATTAAAAAAAAAAAAAACAGGCAATTATTAGCTTCAGGGAAAATGAAGGGATGCACAAGAAATGAGCAACACTACAGTGTAGTACCGGCTCAGTAGGGAACATCTGCATCCTCGTATAACAATGTAAGCAATGACTTCTAATTTAACCACAACATGTGATGTAACGCTGGGGCAAAGGGACAAAAACGTCAACAGCTTAATCTTCATCTACCATGGAAGGAAGTCAATTGAAAATGTCTAAAACTGAAAGAAATAGAAATATCATTTTATTCACAAAAAATGTAGTTAAGCCCAAGGGAATACAGCTAGAAGAAGGGTTCACATAACTGCCTTTAGGAGAAGAGCTGAGGAGGACTAGGGAGTGAGTGTGGAAGGGACTGCCATTCTTCATTCTAAACCCTTTGGTACAGTATGGGATTTTTTAAAAACCTTTTTCATTGTGAAGTCTAACAAATATAGAAAATCAAAACAACAATCTTCAGGTTAATCAGTTATTACAAACACCTGTACAAGCACCATCCAGGTCAATGTGCCATCCCATGAGCCTTCCCAGAACCCCTGGCAATCACAACTGCCTATCACTGCTTAAAGATAACCACTATCCTGGCTTTTACAGGTAATTACTTTGTAGCTATTCTTTATAGAGTTTTACCAGCTTCATATGTGTCTCTAAATCTATGGTTTAATTCTAAATGTTTTTGAACTTTATATCTGTGGAATCAAAGAATACGTATAACACATATCATTTTCCTCACTGGCTGATGAGAAGTTTTTAGTAACCTTTAAAGACAATTGCCCAGTTTCCTCATTCTCCTACTCTCCCTTATTCATAAATACTCAAGTAATAACAATAGCTAAACCCTTATTATGTGCTGGGTTTCTGTTTTAGGAATATTAACTCATTTAATCATCAACACAACATCCTAGGGCTTCCCTGGTGGCGCAGTGGTTGAGAGTCCGCCTGCCGATGCAGGGGACGCGGGTTCGTGCCCCGGTCCGGGAGGATCCCACGTGCCGCGGAGCGGCTGGGCCCGTGAGCCATGGCCGCTGAGCCTGCGCGTCCGGAGCCTGTGCTCCGCAACGGGAGAGGCCACAGCAGTGAGAGGCCCGCGTACCGAAAAACAAACAAACAAACAAAAAAACCATCCTAAGACAAGTTTTACTGTCAT
Source organism: Physeter macrocephalus (assembly GCF_002837175.3). NCBI lineage: Eukaryota > Metazoa > Chordata > Mammalia > Artiodactyla > Physeteridae > Physeter > Physeter macrocephalus. The sequence continues at coordinate 96,479,580 of NC_041222.1, read as the reverse complement.
CCTCATTTTACAGACGGGGAAAACAGGCACAAAGGGGTTGAGTTAACTTGCCCAAGATCACACAGCTAGTAGGTGACTGGGCAGGATTCAAACCATGGACTTTGTGCTCTGACCTACCTTCTCATGGGAGAATAGCTATCAATAAAGGAAAAACTAAAAGTATAGGATATGATAAAATGTTATAACTGTTACTGTGAAGGTTAAAATAAAAACTACATGAGCATGATTTTAGTGCCTCATCCTTCTCCCAAACAATTAGCTACACCAAAGGTAAACTACTTAATGTGCCTGAAGAGCCGTGTGCATAGAATAAGGACCCCCAACACAGGCTGTAACTGTCCTGAAGGGCTTACATGGGCCAAAAGACAATGAGAGTATCTGATTAAATGTCAAAATTCTGTCTTAGTTCTGTAATGTTATTTAAGGAAAAATTCTGAGCCTTGAGTAACTAGGTCCACGGTCTTATTTTTAAATTAAGGCCCCCAGAGAGTCTAACATCTCAAACAATTTAACTTACCAGTAATAATAATGTGGGGCTGTCTCTTTTCTAAAACATCTTTGAGAGTTAACAAGATTAAGAGTACAAGAACAACCGAAATCACCTAATCCAGTTGTTTTCTTAAGGCTAAGCATACTGGAACTCAGAGGAGTACTTACCCAAAGTGACGTATACTAGTCTGTCACTAGGATAGAAACCCAAGGCCTCCTCGCTTCTTTCTACTACACGGCTATATACCACCAGTCCACTTACAAAGCTGCCAAGTAAATAAATTCATGATTGCCAAAAGTATGTCTCAGTCATGCTACCTTTCACCCATACTTGTCCCCCTTCATAACCTCATTATAGTAAATTTTCTTCGTCCATTCAATAAATACTGCACACCTACTGTGTTCCAGGCTTTCTTCTAAGCATAGCAGTTTATATATAGAATGTCCCATATACAACTCACAGTACAACAGTAGAGGTTTGGGGTACTAATATTATAAATACAAAGTGCTACGAAGGAAGATTCTTAAAATACTTCCAAAAAAGGGAGATGAGCAAAAGGGTTACAGGCATGACCTGAAGGATAAATATGATTCTGATAAGAGAACTGTGGCAGGAGTATCAGGCATTCCAAGGTAGGAACAGCAAAAAAAAACAAAAAACAAAAAACACACGAAGTCCCCAAAGTAAGAGTGTACAGGACTTATTTGAAGAACAGTATCCATTTAGTTGGATCGTAAACCACACTAGCAAATAAACTGAGAGAAGTACGGGCCATACCAGTGAGAAGTCTCACATTCTAGACTAAAATATCTGAATGTAATTCATAAGCCTGTGGATACAGTGACCAACCACTAAAGATTTCTGAGGAAAATAAAACTGGGACGGCATTTAAGATTAACTGAGAAGCAAAACATGACAAGAAGCAGGGAATCATTTAGGAAGTTAGAGCAATCCTGATGAGAGATACTGAGAACCTTAACCAAGGTAAAAGTGGGTATGGAAAGAAAATTAAAGCATTACAGAAGTAAAAAGAGTATGCCATGACAGCTGAATACATGTAGGAGGGGAAAGACAATTTGGTGCCTTTGATGGAAAAGAACTTAGGATATACTGTTAACAGAAAACAGGCAAGCTAAACTAAAGGTTGAGCCAGATGTAACCCATTTAGAGACTATAATCTAAACCAAGGCGGAAATGTATTCATCTTACTTTATTGCAGAAAGTAAACCTTCTCTTAGTAAAATAAACATAATAGACTATGATATGCAAACTACAGTATGCAAAAAACACAAATTAAAGCTGCATAATTTGAAAATTGGGTGCTTTTTATACTTATTGCATTTGTATAGACATGGGTACTAGAATAAATCATGTTTTTATTAAAATATACATACCAAGCTTCAGCATACTAGGAATGCACTGTATGTTAAAATATTTAACAACCACAGATGAAAATTATTTAATGAATCAGTAGCAAAATGCGGTTACTAAGTATTAGCAGAAGAAAACTACCACTGATCCATCATACATGTCACAAACTATCATTTGGTTCAGTTAAGTTTGGAATCATCAATTTCTTGTGATTAAATAAAATGCATGTGGTCTTTGCCTGTTTAACAGTGAACTACACGCAGGGTTTGTATTCTAGACACCTTGGAGCCCTGGTGCTCAGCATTTAGGAGGCCCCTAGAAGATCTTTGATAAAGGGAATAAATGGACATCAACAAAGGAATGTTTTTCAAGTATACAGCACTTTCATAACTTGGCGAGTATTACACAACAGCACAGAACTAATGATCCAATATATGAGTGCCTACTGTTCAACAGGTAATGGAATTACAAAATGAGTAACACATGACTCCTCCCTTGAACTTAGGATTTATTTCTCTGAACAAGCCAAACACCACAGGCTTCATCAGAAGACCCTGATTTACACTATTTGTATGAACATCAGTGAGTCTCTTAACTTCTTTAAGCTTCCGGTTTCTCACCTGAAAAACAGATGAGGATTCAATAGAAAGAAATGTGAGAGTGCTCTCTATCAGAAGTACAATGTATGCCAGTTGGCTCCCCACACAACTCAGCAGACTGATCAGGTACTTAATTAAGAATGACATTGAGGACTTCCCTGGTGGCACAGTGGTGAAGAATCCGCCTGCCACTGCAGGAGACACGGGTTCGAGCCCTGGTCTGGCAAGACCCCACATGCTGCGGTGCAACTAAGCCTGTGTGCCACAACTACTGAGCCTGCGCTCTAGAGCCCGCGAGCCACAACTACTGAAGCCCGCATGCCTAGAGCCCGTGCTCCGCAACCTGAGAAGGCACCGCAATGAGAAGCCCACGCACCGCAACAAGTAGTAGCCCCCGCTCGCCACAACTACAGAAAACCTGGGTGCAGCAACCAAGACCCAACGCAGCCAAAAATTTAAAAATATAAATAAATTTAAAAATTAAAAAACAAAAAAAACAAAAATGAGTAACATTGACACAAGCAAATCCAAGCATTCAACTGGCTCAACACAAGGCCATCATCCAACAATCACCTGGAAAAACCCTCAAAACAGTACACTGACACTAGGTCAGAAATAGGATCTTATTATGAGGACAACACAATCTAGAGACAGCTAATTTATAAATTTCACTAGACAAATTTTTGAAAATTAAAAGTACATATTTTAATTTATCTGAGTATTAGAAAATTCCTGCTGTAATTCAAACACACAATACTATTAAAATTCAAACTTTAATATTTCTGAACAATGAAATAATAAAACTACTTCATAGAAAATAATGTCTCCTCCATCTCAAGACTTCCTCCATCTAAGACCATCTCAAATGAATGCAAAATCCTAAAGTTTCAAAACTTTAGAATTTTGAAATACACCAATAAACAAATCTGGGGGAAAACTAAAGCCCTTCCACTGATCAAATCCAGCTTCAAAATACACAATAAGCTCTCCAGAAGACATGCTATATACCTATAACACTGTTATTTTCTTACCCACCTAAGTTAATCTTTACAAGACAATTAAATGCATCATTTGAGCCAGCATTTCTTCACAGAATATGCCAATCAACACCACACTCTCAGAGTAGGCAAGTGCAAAAAAACTAAAAATCTCCCCTCAAAAATGGAAGATGCTATCAAGAATACTTCTGAGCTAAATACTGATGGCACCTATTTCAACTAAATTATCTAAAAACAGTGTACAACCATGAAAATGCATCACCATTTATTTGTACGTGAAAATTTACACAGCAAGGACACCTTTACCGCATGGACCTTAGATTTTTCTTGTGATGGTTTTATATATATCATCATCTAGTGCTCCTTATTTTATTCAGGAAAAAATAATAATAAAACACGGCATAAGTAATAAAAGATTTAAGATTATCTTCCAGAAAGGTGACTTTTAAAACTGTTCTTTCCCTGCCTGGACAACAAACATAAAACATTCTTAAACTAGAACAGACTTAGCTGAAAGGAAATCCTTCAGCAACAGAGATTTTGAAAAGATTCTATATCCAAATTCTGCATTATTAACTGCTTTCTTACCTTCTGCTACATCATCATCTACTGCTCCTTTCACCTGAGAAAAACACCACTGAATATCATTCCCTCCTCCAGCTCCTGGAAAAAGAAAACATACCAATTAAAATTGAGTCCTACTCATGTTTACTCTCATAAACACAGAGATGGCATCCATAGTTGGCATGATACTAACAGCCTGGTACTGCCCACACATACAACCACCACCCCACAGCACTAATTTGGAAAAAGGTTAGTCCCCAAAAGTTGGTATTGCATTAAAAGAGAGAGAGAGATTCCAGGTCTGAAATATTTAAAGGCCATGTACTATCGTTACCATCGTACATCAGTTCAGAAGTTCCCTTCCATTTTCCCTTCCCCTCAAACACAGTAAAAGCCTTACTTCAAGCAAGACCTACCAGAAAAAAGTAAATACCGAAAGTTAAAGAGTTTTCCTTTAAGGCTACAAAAGGCTGCAGGAGAGTTAATAAGGTTAAGCTACCATAAAACACGGAACGAAGAGAAAACTTCAGGAACATTACTGCCTGGGTGAGGAGCGATGATTCATATGAACCCTATTACCACAGCGCACATACAGCAAACACAACCTCACCACCCATTTCTTTGCAGTTCATTACCAGCAAATCACTGGCTCCAGAGAGGAAAAGAAACTGAATTGAATGTTGGTGAAGAGATTGCCAAAAGGAAGCTTGGTTTGCCTCCCTTCACCTAATCCGTCAGAATCCAAAGGACCTGGCAAAGAATTAATTTCGCTCATTTGTCATCATCTTGTGCAGAACAATTTTAATTTCACTTAATCATTCAACAAGGCCAAAAAGCAACTTATGCATAGCAAACCCTAAGTCAATCCAATATGTTAACTTTTTTACAGGTTTAATTATCTATCTAAATATTGATAAAAGCACGGAAAACTGGTTTAGTCCCTGAATGTTTCCATTTCACTGCCAAGCAGGGAGGGGGCAATGTCCTGGATCTATGGAGAAAGAAACTGAATCTAAATCTAGGACTGATTCTACTAGATGAAGGAAGATATTCAGCAACACCAAAATGTACAAAAATAATCCTCGAAGCAATTACCTTTCTCTTCCTTCACCTCCATTCCTTGCTAAATATTCCAACCTGGTTTTCTCTCTGCATCTCCCCCACTCCGCCCCAAGCTTTTACCTAAATCTCTCTCCTCTTGGCTATTTATATCTCTGAGCTCCACAACTATTTTAACTAACTCCATGAAACCCTTTTGGGAAAAGGACATCTGCACAAAAGCTAACATGCAAAACGGAAAGTTTAAATTACATTTTTCACGCAACTCGCTGTATTAGAGGCCTTGCACTCTTTGGACCTAAAGGGTAAAAAAAAACGAAAGGGAGATGGTTCCAGACAAAAAAAAAAAATTCAGGCTTACAGTCTCAAAAATATACGTACCCACAGTGGAAAGAAATACACGTTATGTCCCCATTGTATTTTAACTTATAAAGCACTCTTCCTTCTCAGTGCAAAATATATTTAATTGTAGGAACACCCAAGAAGGCTTGCAGCAGGGAGAAACACAGGAATTAAAGGAAGGAAGAGCCGCAGAAAAGCCCCCTTGGGGGGGGGCGGGGGCGGAGGTTCCACCGGGCTCCCAAGCGCAGGGACGAATCGGCACTCGCCCCTACCCCGCCCCACCCACGCCTTACCCCTCGGCTCGCCGGCATACACCCCACCCCCACCCATGCCCAGGCTCCAGCCCTCCTGTTCAAAGCCATTTAGATACCACAGCGACCACTCGCCTCTCCAGAACTCGCCCCACCCCCACCCCAGCCCACTTCACCAATTCCCTGAAATCCCAGGGGTGCCCCGTGGCTCTCCGAGAGGCGCAAGCAGTCGCTAGGGGGTGATGGAGGGAGGAGGAAGGAAGCGGTGCCTTGTCAGTGGAGAGGGTGATTTCTCCTTTACCTGCCATGTTGCGCTGCAAATGGTGACCCTGCTGGGTTCCTCGGGGGCTCCGCTTTCTGAACTCACCCCCCTCACCTGGGGATGGGGGGGTAGAGAGGGCGGATGGCGGCGGATGGCACCTGTGGGGGGAGGGGGCGGGGGTCGGGGGAGAAGGAAGGAGGGGCTGGCAAACCAGCCGGCGGGATGGTGGATTTCACTCTTGGTCTTCCCCACTCTTGCTCTTTCTCCAGCGGCGGCGGCGGCGGCTACGACAGCGACGGCGGCGGCAGCAGCGGCAGGGTAGGCGACTCCACTTTCAAAATGGCGCCGGCTGGCCTGGCCAGTGACGTCACCAGGAGGGCGGAGCCGCAGGCCTGGGCCGGAGGGGCGGGGCGGGGCGAGGGCTGGAGCGGGGAGCGGAGGGGGAGGGGCGGGGGAGCGGCCCGGCAGGCTCCTGGCCCCGCCCCTTCCCGCCTCGCCCCGCCCCTTCCCGCCTCGCCCCGCCTCGCCCCGCCTGCTGTGTCCCCTCGGCCTGGCCCGCGCGCTCCGTGTCTCAGGCGGTTCTCCCTCTGCCCGCCCTGTCAGTCCCAGTCCGAGGTCCTGCCGCACATCGGTGCCCACACCGTTGCGCCAGTGCCTGGACTCTGGGGCCGCCTCAGTGGTCCAGTTAACGTGGTCGCTCGTAGAGACTGGTGGGGTCCTGTGTCTTTGCAGAGAATACCCGTACTGTATTGCTACTTAAAATAATGACACTGCGGGGCAGCCCCGCGGCCAGTGAAATACAGGGACGGTAGCGCTGACTCGTTGCTCAGCCAAGGTGAAAGTTCGCAGATCTGAGGAGGTAGCTGGGCTGGTGCCATCTGGGTGAATTAAATTACCTTCTCATGGGCCCTGGAACTGAGGCAAGAGCCCTTGGCAAAGAAAGGCAGTTAAGAGTGGTTTCAAAAAAGAAAACTCAGTTTGCTAGCAGCAGAATATGCCCGAAAGGGTGGCCCAGGTCTGTCCGGCCAAAAGTGTAGAAATAGTAGTTAAGATGGGCGCTGAAGCCAGGAAGCCAAATGCTGACTCCACGCACGAGAAGAGGGTAACAATCCTACCTTATAGAATTGTTTCGAAAATTAAATGACTTAATTTGAGTACATGATAAACGTTAGCTGCAGTTATTAGATTTGTATTGAAAGCATCTTCAGTGGAGTTAAAGGGTATAAGGAAAAAGTAAACTGGAAACACCAGTCATCAGTCAAGAGGGTATGTGTACTTTCAAAGACGCACTAAAGATGCAGTCACTATATACTGTACACTTTACATATCTCACTTAATCTCCACAATATTCCTGTAAGATAGAGAACCACAATTTCCACATGAAAACTGTGAAAACATCCAGGATTTAACCTTCAGGCAGAAAGGAGTGATAAGGCATTCAGAGACCAAGGAGAAGTTTACGATTATTTACACTTCCCTCTCCATTATCTCCACTTTCTGCCTTATTCTTGATCTGCGGAGCAGTTCGGTTTCAGAATTCCTCCACAGTGGAACAGCTGCACCGTTGTATTATTATTCCTCCGTTTCTACGTTAATATTTTTCATCTAACCAATGAACAAACCAAAACTAAAAATCCACCCTGTATCTGTCATCTTTCAGCTACCTGAAAGATAAAAAACTTTAATGCAGTGTGTGCTGTACTGACTTCTATTTTGGTTGATTTCATAAATGTATTTCTCTGGATATGCCTTTACTCTTTGTTTTCCTTTTCATGTTCTCTGCCCTTGTTCGATAGCTCAATCCTATACTCTCTAAAAACCTTAACCAGAAAAGAGAGAGAATAGATCATTAAACTAGAGGACTGGCACCCCTATACACAAGTCATTTTTCTTTTTTATGCTTCATTTTTGGCCATGTGTTAAGATTTGTGTCTTCACACTTCCTGAAAAAATGATTTGGTCTACATAAATGATTTGTTCTTCTTAGGCACCAAAGAGCTTGCCTAGAAACTGAGATAATTTTAACAAAAGTTCATATAGCACTGACTATGTGCTGTGTGCTGTTCTAAGAACATTACATAGAGTCCTGAAAGTACTACATGTCTGTGGAAGCTGAGATGAGCCTAATAAGCAAGGATCAGTGCCCTCTGGAACCCTGGTATGAGTGACCTGGCACTTTTTGACCCTGGGCAGTCTTTTCAGTGGACCACAAACTCCCTCCCTTTCCTTTGAATGGCACTTAGGAAGAGAGGCCAGAAGACCCATTAGCCCAAAGACAAGAGTTGCTCTTGTTCATCTCCCTGTCCTTATCTTACATTCTATCTTCCATCCTCTGCACTATGGCTCTGTCCCTGCTACTTCACAGAAACAGTTTCTGTCAAGGTCATTAACGATCTTCAAGTTCCCAAATGCAATGGTCACTTCTTTGGTTTTCTCTTTCTCTACTTCCCCAAAGCATTTGAAGCTGCTGATCACACCATGCTTAATGAGACCCTTTTTTTTCTTGACACATTATTGGTTCCCCCCAAACTTTCTAGGCACCCCTTTCAGCTTCCTTTGCTGGCTCCTCCTCTCAGACCACCCTCTAAATATTAAGGCAATCTGTCTCTCTGGGTCTTCTTCTCTAACTTCACACCCTTCTGGGCAACTTCATTCAGTATTTACAGATATTTACAGGTGTAAATACCATGTATTTACCAGTGACTGCCAAATCTAGATCTCCAGCTCTGTTCTTGCCTTGGAACTGCAGACACACACCTCTACTTGCCTACGTGACATTTCTACAGATGTCCAGTAAACATTTCAAACAAGGGACTTCCCTGGTGGTGCAGTGGTTAAGAATCCACCCTGCCAATGCAGGGGATTAGGGTTCAAGCCCTGGTCCGGGAGGATCCCACATGCTGCAGAGCAACTAAGCCCGTGTGCCACAACTTCTGAGCCTGTGCCCTAGAGCCCGCGAGCCATAACTACTGAGCCTGCATGCCACAACTACTGAAGCCTGCGCACCTAGAGCCCATACTCAGCAACAAAGAGAAGCCACCGCAATGAGAAACCCGTGCACCACAAGAAAGAGGAGCCCCCGCTCGCCACAACTAGAGAAAGCCCGCGCGCAGCAACAAAGACCCAACACAGCCAGAATAAATAAATTAATTAAATAAATAAATTTATTTTAAAAAAAATTTCAAACAAGCACTGCCAGAATATGTCTTAATTCCGTGTCCCCTCAGTACCTTGGCAGACACTGTCTCTTTCCTGGAACATCACCATCCACTCACCCCACCCCCACCCACATACCCATCCCTCTCTTTCCTTCCTCAGCCAACAAAACGCTTTCTGATTATTTAAAAACCAATGTAGAAAAAAAAAAAAAAAAAAAACCAATGTAGAGACTTCCCTCGTGGTCCAGTGGTTAAGACTCTGCGCTCCCACTGCTGGGGGCCTGGGTTCAATCCCTGGTCAGGGAACTAGATCCCGCATTTCACAACTAAGAGTCCGCATGCCGCAACTAAAAGGATCCCACACGCCCACAACTAAATGATCCTGCGTGGAGACTTCCCTGGTGGTCCAGTGGTTAAGAATCCACCTTCCAACGCAGAGGACGTGGGTTTGATCCCTGGTCGGGGAACTAAGATCCCACATGCCGTGGGGCCTGCACGCCACAACTAGAGAGCCCGAGTGCCACAACTAGAGAGAAGCCTGCACGCCACAATGAAAGATCCCGCGTGCCGCAACTAAGACCTGGGACAGCCAAATAAATAAATAAATAAATAAATATTTAAAAAAAAAAGATCCCGCCTGTCGCAACTAAGACCCAGTGCAGCCAAAATAAATAAATAAATATTAAAAACAAACAAAAAAATGTAGATGTAACTACCTCCAGGAAGGCTTCTCTGATATTTTCCCCATTCCCTACCCACATTAAGCTGAGCTAGATGCCATTCCAAAATATTCTCATAAAATCTAATGCACTGGGGCTTCCTTGGTGGCGCAGTGGCTAGGAATCCGCCTGCCAGTGCAGGGGACACGGGTTCGAGCCCTGGCCCGGGAAGATCCCACATGCTGCGGAGCAACTAAGCCCGTGCACCACAGCTACTGAGCCTGTGCTCTAGAGCCCGCGGGTCACAACTACTGAAGCCCGCGTACCTAGAGCCCATGCTCCGCAACAAAGAGTAGCCCCTGCTGGCCGCAACTAGAGAAAGCCTGTGTGCGGCAACAAAGACCCAATACAGCCAAAAATAACCAAATAAATTACAAAATAATAAATGTATAAAAAAATCTAATGCACTTCTCTCTTACTAGATCATGTTAGAATTATCTAAATATGTGTCTGTTACTAGACTGAGTTCTGTGAGGGTAGGAAGTATGTCATATTCACCTCCATATCATAAGCCACATAATTTGTTGGATTGATGGATGAGTGAATAAATCTCTCTGGCTTGGGAAGAAAACCAATGATATGTTGGCTCCTTGTCACTTACTGTATCATAAGCGTTTTCCCTCACCCTTCTTAATCCTGGAAGAAAGAGACATTTTACAAATTATCTTGGTCATGCTGATCTACATTTGTTAGGCAATAGTTGGTTAAAGATGTAAGTTGCTTATAGGCAGAGCCATCCCAACTACTTCCAACTGGTCCTTTGTCCCCGAATACATATTATCTAAGAGAATCCCATAGGACATCATTCCCTCACCAACATGAACCACATGCTATTATGCAAGCATTTTTCCATGTGAGCCTGAGCCAGAACTTCAACAACTGACCACGTGTCAGATGCACAAAGTAATAATTCCTAGCAGAGCTGGGTTCAGCTTAGGCACACCAAGAGGAAAACTCCCTCTGGGTTTTCCTGATGACGTCCTTCAGTCTGTAAGGCCTGGAGGTGTTTTGCTTCCAATCTGAGCTGAAAGGCACTAAAGGACACCCACAATCTCACCAGCAGAATGGAGCTAATGGGACTCACCCGTGGGTTTTTGCAGGAAGGCTTTTTAAAGAATGTTATATCATGAGAGGAGAATCACTTGAAAGTTGTTCTTTTCCTTGGAGTTAAGATGAACACAAACCTCCTCCACAGTAAGTAGAAGTGGCACTTAGATGCTCCTCTCCTCTAGGCAGTTAGAACTTGGGGTGTCTAGAAAAAACCATCAACTCAAAGGTAAAAGGCGAGGTCCCTGGGACTTCCCTGGCTGTCCAGTGGCTAGGACTCTGCACTTCCTCTGCAGTGAGCACAGGTTCAATCCCTGGTCGGGGAACTAATATCCTGCATGCCATGTGGCGAGGCCAAAAAATAAATAAATAAAATAAAAATAAAAATAAAAGAGAGAGGTCCCTGATTAGAAAATGATATCGTTTAGGAACTCTACTCAATATCCTGTGATAAACCATAATGGAAAAGAATATGAAAAAGAATACATATATATGCATAGCTGAATCACTTTGCTGTATAACAGAAATTAACACATTATAAATCAACCATACTTGAATAAAATAAATTTTATAAAGAGAAAATGATATGATTTAAAACTCTGGCAAACCCATCAGAGCCATGCTTTCTGATATGGAACAGATTCAAGGGTTTTACAGGGAATATTCTAAGCAGATGTCAGCTTTTTACATAATTTCTTAATATCTATAAATTCGGCCTGGAAGACAGTTTCCCAAGACTCTGCAGAGTCTAGACTATAATGACAATTCACCCCACGATGTTCAAGGTGTAGAACTCACTATGAAATCACCAAAATATCCTACACTAGCAGGTGTTTAAGGAAAACAATAGTGAATCCACCAGGAGGATTATTATGTCATCAAACGTTTGGGAAAACAGAGGAAATTGCTTGTGCTTTAGGAAAAGGATACAAAATACTGATACAATATGATCAAAGTAGTACAACAAACATACACCAGATATGTAGAGTCGAAAATACAAAGGAAATGCACAAGGTGCTCACAGAAATGTCTCTGGGCAGTGGCTCAATGAATAATTTTTTCCCCTTTGATATTTGCATTTCTCCAAATATTCTATAATCTGTATATATTAGGGAAAAGAATAAAGTTAATTTTAAAATCCATTCTAATGCTGGTAGTAGAGCATGATGATAAAGTCTATGTTCCAGATTTTCCACATTAAAGTAAACGTTGTAGTCCATTATAACTGTATACACAGATGTGATTTAATCCATGGCTTTACCCTAAAACTGAGAAATTTCTGTTTTGGTCTTTTAACATTACGTATATTTAAAGATGACGGAAAGATTAGTAAATTCATGCCATTACTTTCTGTTTATAAATTGCAACCAAAAATCTTGTCTTATGCTTTCATGGGAGGTACTGTCTATAAATATACAACCTGAAATCTCCTTGGTGTGAAATGCAAACTTTATGAAATTAAACATTATCTCTGAAATCTACTTTCAGTGTTGCTTATTAAATGATCATAAATGCTCTGTAACATAGACAAAGTATTATTCAAAAGGCCTATTTGTTTGAAGTATGTCTATTTCCATGCTGTAGATCTTCAAGGTGGCATTTGAGTTTAGCTATGGCACCAGTACATGTTTTATGCTTAAATAACAGAAATGTATAGGCTCAAAGCTGAAAGGAAATTCACACTAACTAGCCCAGTTCTCACAATGGATACTTGAATTTCCTATTCAAGATGCCCTCCAGTGTTCACTCAGCCTTTGCTTAAAAACTTCCAACTAACCAAGGACTAAAATCTATTCTATTCTTAGATGGCTATAATCACTAAGTCATTCTTCCCTGTATTGTACAGAAATGTACCTCACTGCAGCTGTATTCTGCAGAGTCTGGCTCTCCCATCTGGGACCTCTTCAACATGAACACAAAAGTGGTTTAGATATTGGAATATAATAATGTCTTCCAAATTTTCTCTTCTCCACAGTAATTAGCTTCTTCAAAGCTTCCTTCCTTGATCCAGCTTTGATCTATGTATCAGTGTATTATCTCAGTCAATATCCTCTGCATATAGTCTAACTATTCCAAACCGTCATATAATGATGCCCAGAACTAAATATAACGATGCGGGCCTGACAATTACCCATCTGAGTGAAACTGTTACCTGCCCCCTTCTGCAAACCATATTTCCACTAGCCAAGAGTCCAATGGATTTGACAATCACATACTGTGATCTGGGCCCTTTTCCCTGCATAGCTGTTAACACATACACAGCTCCTTAATCTTTTTACCCAGTGGTTCATTTTTTGGATTGATACATAATCTCTGGAACATAGTAGGAACTTGATAAATATTTGGATAAACAGAAGGTTTTACCTTATTCTCTATTAATTGTTTCCTTCATAATTGAGACTTTATTGGTAATAACTTGATGATCAGTTCATAGAAGTTATGAATAATTTGTAAGAAAACCTAAAAAGCCATGTAGTTGTAATTCTTTCTACAGAATTATTCCAAATACTTGTCACCTTAAAATTTGGTAGCAAAAGGTTTTTTATTTTTATTATATTTTAAATTTATTTATTTCATCTTATTTATTTTTGGCTGCATTAGGTCTTCGTTGCTGTCGTGGGCTTTCTCTAGTTGCTGCCAGCGGGGGCTACTCTTCATTGAGGTGCGCGGGCTTCTCAGCGCGGTGGCTTCTCTTGTTGCGGAGCACGGGCTTTAGGCGCACGGGCTTCAGTGGCTGTGGAGCACGGGCATCAGTAGCTGTGGCTCACAGGCTTTGTTGCTCCGCGGCATGTGGGATCTTCCCGGACCAGGGCTCAAACCCGTGCCCCGTGCATTGGCAGGTGGATTCTTAACCACTGCGCCACCAGGGAAGCCCGCAAAATGCTTTTTAAACGAGGATTTCAAATATATTATCTTAAGGCATTGATAAATTCTTACATCTGGAGCCCCCTGATTCCATGGTTATCAGTCATACTACATGCTCAAAAATTTATACATTACACATTAACAAATTATTAGGAAAAAGTGGACTACCACACCCAAAGATATTACTGCTAGCTCATATGTCTGACAAGGGTGACTCTTTTTTTTTTCTCTTTTTTGGCCACACCACATGGCTTGTGGGATCTCGGTTCCCCAACCAGGGATTGAACCCTGGCCCCCGGCAGTGGAAGTGCTGAGTCCTAACCACTGGATCGCTAGGGAATTCCCAGGGGATGCCTCTTAAAAAGAGAGCTTTCGGGACTTCCCTGGTGATCCAGTAGTTAAGACTTCCCCTTCCAATGCAGGGGGTGCGAGTTCAATCCCTGGTCGGGGAGCTAAGATCCCACATGCCTCGTGGCCAAAATTCCAAAACATAAAACAGAAGCAATATTGTAACAAATTCAATAAAGACTAAAAATGGTCCACATCAAAAACAAAAACAGAAACAAAAATCTGGGCTTCCCTGGTGGTGCAGTGGTTAAGAATCCGCCTGCCAATGCAGGGGACACGGGTTCGAGCCCTGGTCGGGGAAGATCCCACATGCCGCAGAGCAACTAAGCCCGTGCACCCCAACTACTGAGCCTGCGCTCTAGAGCCCGCGAGCCACAACCACTGAGGCCCACGCGCCTAGAGCCCATGTTCTGCAACAAGAGAAGCCACCGTGATGAGACACCCACGAACCGCAACGGAAGAGTAGCCCCCGCTTGCCGCAACTAGAGAAAGCCCACACAGCAATGAAGACCCAAAGCAGCCAAAAATAAAATAAAATATATATTTTTTTAATCTTAAAAAAAAAAAAAGAGAGAGAGTTTTCAGGGAGTTTCCTGGTTGCCTAGTGGTTAGGATTCTGGGCTTTCACTGCTGTGGCCCAGGTTTGATCCCTGGTTGTGGAACTGAGATCCCACAAGCCACGTGGCCAAAAATAAATAAATAAATAAATAAAAATAAAGAGAGCTTTCAGGCTCCAACTCCAAAGATTCTAATTTACTATGTCCCTTAAGAAGCTTCCAACCATATGATCCACCAATCCCATTTCTGGGTATATATCCAAAGGAAATGAAAGTAAGTCCTCAAAGAATTATCTGTGCTCTCATGTTCGTTGCAACATTATTCACAATAGCCAAGATATGAAACAAATCTTAGAGTCTGTCAACAGACGAATGAATTTTAAAATTGTGACGTATAGAGGCTTCCCTGGTGGCGCAGTGGTGCAGAGTTTGCCTGCCGATGCAGGAGACACGGGTTCGTGCCCCGGTCCGGGAGGATCCCACGTGCCGCGGAGCGGCTGGGCCCGTGAGCCATGGCCGCCGAGCCTGCGCGTCCGGAGCCTGTGCTCCGCAA
>NC_041222.1:96405673-96464086 GCF_002837175.3 Physeter macrocephalus | reverse complement strand
CTGGGAGGATCCCACATGCCGTGGAGTGGCTGGGCCCGTGAGCCATGGCTGCTGAGCCTGCGCGTCCGGAGCCTGTGCTCCGCAATGGGAGAAGCCGCAACGGTGAGAGGCCCGCGTACCGCAAAAAAAAAAAAAAAAAAAAAAAAAAAAGTGACGTATATGTAGGGATATTATTCCACCTTAAAAAGGGAGATCCTGCCATTTGAAGCAGTATAGATGAAACTGGAGGACATTATACTAAGTGAAATAAGCAAGACACAGAAAGAAAATAGTGCATGATTTCACTTATGTAAATCTAAAAAAGTCAAACTCATAGAAGCAGAGAGTAGAGTGGTGGTTGCCAGGGGCTGGGAGGGAGGGAGGAATGGGGAGATGTTAATCAAAAGGGTACAAAGTTGCAGTTATGTAGGATGAATGAGTTCTGGAGATCTAATGTACAGCATGATGACTATAATTAATAATACCATATTTATCATATACTGAAAATTTGCTGAGGCTTCCCTGGCGGTCCAGTGGTTAGGACGCCGCGCTTCCACTGCAGAGGGCAGGGGTGCAACTCCTGGTCAGGGAACTCAGATCCCACATGCTGCATCGGGCAGTCCAAAAAAAATTTTGCTAAGACAGTAGATTTCAGATGCTCTCATCACACACACACACACACACACACACACACACACACCAGTATCTGTGAGGAGATGGATACCTTAATTAGCTTGATTGTAGTAATCATTTCACTCTATGTGTATAAAATGCCATGTTGTACACCTTAAATATATACATAGTTTTTATAAATCAATCTTCTAGATGAATCTGATGTGCAGTCAAATTTGAGAATCACTGACGTAGTATATCTACACATTTGATCAACATGCTATAAGGTGTCTGATGGAAATTATTAATAGGAAATGTTAAGGGGCAGGCTACTTACAGCACACCCACAAAGCAGTGTTCTTCAATCTATTTTCCACAAGATATTAAGTATTCTGTGGGGGGGGATAAAAGGATTCTATGGTCAAAAACGTTGGGGAACACGAGGTGTAAATGGGTTCTTTACTGTGTGATTTTTTAAATATACAGTTGACCCTAGCACAACACTGGGGTTAGGGGCACCCACCCTCTGAACAGTTGAAAATCTGCTTGTAACTTATAGTTGGCCCTCCGCGTTTGCAACTCCTCCAATCCGAGACTCCCAGCCACAGATTCGACAAATCACAGATTGTGTTGTACTGTAGTATTTACTATTGAAAAAAACCTCCTTATAAGTGGAGCTGCGCAGTTCAAACCTGGTTTTTCAGGGGTCACCTGTACATTGTGAATCTGCAGCAGATGAGATCTAACATGAAGCACTCCCCCAAACGTAGGGGACAAGAGACTGATCCATTAGCCAGCGTTATTTGAGTATAATCATTCGATAGTGAAGTATTAATTTAAATGAAGAAGATCTAAACCCACATTTCTCCATATTTTCTTATAAATAAAAAAAATTTCACTGCAATTCCATTTATTCTTTTTTTCTTTCCTTTCTATTTTCTTAATTTTTTTTTTTATCTTTCCCTAAAGATGCTCTTTTTTTTTTTTTTTTTTTTCCCTAAAGATGTTCTTTCGCTCATAGACTGTGGTTGCTGGAACGAGCTTGTACTGGCTCTTAAGAGCTGATTGTTAAATTTTTTAGGAATTTTGTGAGCTGGTTGTCAAAAAACAGACATTATTAGAAATTAAATTATGTAAAGATACAATTAAATCATGTATGTTATAAACAAAGGTAAAAAATACTCAAATCTCAACACTTCTTAATTATTTTACTATTTACTAGGTTCTTGGGGTTATTTACATCTACTGTAACTGTGTGATGGGAACTGGTCATGATGGGAATATTTGTACCTCAGAAATAAGCAAATGCTAGAAATCAGGGCCCCTCCCATCCCACATCAGAAAGCTGGAAAAAGTTGTTAAACATTTACCAGCACATCATTGCCCATGCATTGGGCAGTGACTTTCCCCCATAAGTAAATCTCTGTCCTACAGCTGTACTCTGCTTTCCTTCCTAATCAGCATATTTTTACCCTAAAGTGTTTCCTCCCATTGATATGTTCCAGTTATGATGACCCTCATCTCCATGATAAGTCTGAACTTTTTATTTTAAAATTTCAATTTTAAGGGAGTTCCCTGGCAGTCCAGTGGTTAGGACTCTGTGCTCTCACTGCTGGGCCCCAGGTTTGATCCCTGGTCGGGGAACTAAGATCCCACAAGCCACTTGGTGCAGCCGAAAAAAAGTTCAATTTTAGGATGTTTACTAAAACATGCCTGTACATTGGATGTGAACCTTTTTTCTACTGAGATGGCAAAATAGTGAAGTTGGAACACGTGTGGTCATGAATGAAGATTGACCGAACAACATCAAAAGAAATCAATGCTTACAAATAAATGTTGTTTTTGAGTTGCAGTAAAGATCAATTTGGACATGCTAGAAGCTGTTACTTATTCATTTCTAACCCTACTGCCAGTTAATATTGCTTCCATCATTTCCCCCAAGAAGTCAGTCCACAACTCTGCTCCAATGTTTGACAATGTACTTTAGGACTTATTTAAGTTATTGTTTCTGTGCTTCAAACTCAGTTTGGACATCCATTATACTAGGTTTATTGTATCTTGCCATTATCCCCTCCTTACTCATATCTAGCTCAGTGCATTCTGTAGTTAAGTCACAAGAAATTCTTTAGTGCTAATAGTTCTTCCAAGCCCCTGGTGGGAGATTTGGCGCTGTCCTTCATTATTACACTGGACTCATTGACAACACTGATGAAACAGCACTTCTCTGAGTTCTTACTTACACACATTTCCTTACTTACACACATTCTTAGTCATGGAACATTCAACCCCCAATCCTAGATCTTTGAGGTAGGATGAATAGACCTTCTATTCATCAGTTTCACACTAACTATTTAGATAAGCTATTGGGTCTGATACATTCAAGAACGGGGGTGGGGGGGGGTCCTCTAATATTGATTACTAGATCCTAGTCAACCATATCCAAGTTCAGTCCAAGTTGCTTCTAGGCCCTTCAGCAACAAACAGTTTAATTGTCACTTAACCATACAGAAAATAGCTTTTGATATTGACACATACTTCCCAATGTGCTACGTTAACAATAGCACTCCTGAATTCAAACGCTGGTCCACCACTGAGTCTGCTTCAAGCTCTGAAAGCCCCCGAAGGGTGCAGGGAAAGAGATGCCTTTGCAGGTCTTCCTGTGTTTGCCTTGTGCATTTTTGAGTGAGCCAAAGCCCTGTTCTTTTTTCAGTTTTTACTACAATTCAGGTTTCAAATCTCATATTATTATTCATGACAACACAATCAACAATAATATCCTGCATTTGGATAGTACATTAGCTTTGTCATGTATATTATCTCAGAGATGTTCGTAAGATAAATGAGGACACATCGGGGTTCTAAGAGATTAAGGCATTTGTTACTAAATGCTGGTAGCTTGCTTGAGGTCACCCAGCTGGTTAGTGAAGAGCCTGGGAGCTGAGAGCCAGTTTTTGGCCAAGTCCACTCAATTTAATGTTTATTCTGTTATCCCACCCAGCTGCTTGTTTCTCTAGTGTTTTCCTTGGTACCGTACTTTGGCCCGGAGCACTTACAGAAGATACATCCTCAAACACACACATTTTAAAAACAATCAAACTAGAACTGGCTGAGTAAAAATTCCCTGGGGGGGGGGGAAACATGTAAACTCACCTGTGAGGCTCCAAAATAATAGTTTGGTATGAGTTTACCCCTCATCTTTAGAACAGACTCTCCTCTCACCTCCAAAAAGCTTATGAACGCTTCCACCAACACTTGAAGATGGCTTTAGAGAAAATTGAAAGCTTAATGAATCAAATCCAGCTTACACTTAACAGACCTGCAAAAATCTCTCTGACATGGTGTGTTGGTAGCTTTTTGCAAGAAAAATGTTAATTTAATAACTTCTTAATTTGGAAGGCAATAAAGCTATGACAAAAGATGAACTTCAAAATTGCTTTCAGCAAGGGAAATTAGGTGAGGTACCACTCTGCAAATGCTATTTGAAGCACCCACCTCCAGAACCTAACCTCCTCCACCACAGCAAAGTTCACGATCCCCACCACGTTGCAGAAGGAAAAATACGTGGTTCTTTGGAAGGTCACATGAGGACGCTATCGAGTGCCTCACCTATGTCTCCTGCCAGAGTGCTTTCCAACCTAAGAAGATTTACCTCCAACACAAGTACCCGCCTCCACAATTTAGCCTCTTTTATCACTATAGGTTTCATGGCCCCAAGCCACTCATCTAGGGGGAAATACTGCTTTGTGTCGGGAGAGGGAGGCTAATCAAAATCAAGACGACATGATAAGGTAGTAATAGCTCCAACAAAGTTGCAAGACAGTGCCACAGCTAAAGAATAAATGGGCTTAAGCTATTTCCATTTAGCAAAACCTACAGTAACAGCAAACTAACTGAAGAGCCCCAGTGCTTGATAAGCCACTCATTTACGATCATTGAATTAAGCAGATGCGATGTTAGGAAATCTGAAGATGAGACAGCAACAGTTGCGTGGACGTTGAAGTATTGATAACTGAGATCTAAATATTTTAAAGGGATTGTGTAGCCTTGACTGAGTCCTGTTCCCAATTGGTCCCAATCTTGATGAGAAATGGAGACCCAAAAGGCAATCTCAAGAGTTTTATACTAGGAGTTCACTCCATGTCAATGCAGAGAGATCATAAAGGACTTATCAAACATCTCAGAATCTGGTAACTACATTCGACCCCTTGGGGAAAAACCCAGGTGGTGCAGGAGAGATATATAATTAGCCCATTTGGAAACAGCATCCCTCTCAGATAAGGAGATGGCGCTCTGTTCCTGGAAGGTCCCCAAAGCATAAAAGTGTAACAGGGTGGGCTTCCCTGGTGGCGCAGTGCTTGAGAGTCCGTCTGCCGATGCAGGGGACGCGGGTTCGTGCCCCGGTCCGGGAGGATCCCACGTGCCGCGGAGCGGCTGGGCCCGTGAGCCATGGCCGCTGAGCCTGCGCGTCCGGAGCCTGTGCTCCGCAACCGGAGAACAGTGAGAGGCCCGCGTACCGAAAAAAAAAAAAAAAAAAAAAAGTGTAACAGGGTAACTCATAAGAGCCGCACCTATGGAAAACTGACTGGAGGTCCCACTGATATCACCGACCAAGATTTGGCAGATATTAAAATCCAGCCCTTTGGTGGGGGGCGGGGGGGATGAAATGGGAGATTGGGATTGACATATATACACTAATATGTGTAAATAAATAAAATAAAATTCAAAAAAGAAATTCAGCACTAAGCACACAGAGCCTAATTTGGAAAGAGGGCGGGTCCGTTTTTTTTTTTTAAATAAATTTATTTATTTTATTTATTTATTTTTGGCTGCGTTGGGTCTTTGTTGCCGCGTGAGGGCTTTCTCTAGTTGCGGTGAGCGGGAGCTACTCTGTTGCGCTGCGTGGGTTTCTCATTGCAGTGGCTTCTCTTGTTGCAGAGAATGGGCTCTAGGCACGTGGGCTTCAGTAGTTGTGGCACTCGGGTTCAGTAGCTGTGGCTTGTGGGCTCTAGAGCGCAGACTCAGTAGTTGTGGCGCACGGGCTTAGTTGCTCCGCGGCATGTGGGATCTTCCCGGACCAGGGCTTGAACCCGTGTCCCCTGCATTGGCAGGCGGATTCTTAACCACTGCACCACCAGGGAAGTCCCGGGTCTGTCTTTTAACAAGCAAAAAAAGCGGCAGAAATCAAAGTATCGTCTTCTCAAAAAGGAAACCTATGGTGGGTAAGGGAACCAGTGTGCTCAACTGGGAAGCAACACTGCATCTCTTGGAAGGAGAGAAGTCAACCCAGAGAGGCTTCCTACAGAGTGCAAGTTTCATAACCGGAAACTCCAGGAGGAAGGAAGTGGAGTACAAGGTACAGGACACACATCTGAGACCTTACTACCACTGAAAGTGTATTCGTGAAACCGTTCTCTCAAGAGTCCACGTGTTACCCCACTGGAATGCTAGGATCTAGATGAAAGATGGAAAAAGAGCAGTAACCAGAATTAGAACCAGCTAACTTTTCTTTTGATTGACAATTTGGTGTTCTCAGTGGGAAGAGGTGGCAGAGTTGAAGGGCATTGAAAAACTACTAATAGCCACGCTCCACACAGGATCATTGATGGTAGAATTATCAGTATGGTGACAGATAATGTTAAATGACAGATAATGGTAAATGGGTTTTAGAGGGAAATAAGTCCAGATTTGCCTGTTGTTGCTATTTTTGTTGCTGTTTTTTCTTTCAGAAGTGTCTAGGTTTGGCTGATAAGGTGTATGGCCACCTCATTAATGAGTTACATTAGCTTTCTCTACTCACCTGGTCTCTCTCAGCCATAGGAGCCCCAGTCAGCTTGGCATCATGGAAGATGAGAAAACACTGAATTCAGAAGACCTGGGTCCTGTGCCTGACCCTGCCACTAACAGCTGCGACCTCAGGCAGGGATATCACCCACTTGGATTGCTTTCTCATCTATAAAATGAAAGAAATGGCACTTGAGTCTCTCAGTGGTCTCTTTGAGTTCTAAAATTATGACTACAGGAAAAAACCTTTTCTTTTTTGCCTACTCAACCCCACCTACTCAGTCTTCACCTTACTCTTCACCTCCTACGATGAAAGGAACATCACTCCTTAGATGTTTCTGCCTCGTCGCTGGACGTCTTCACTCACGCAGATTTAAATGAGTCATCTACCTCTTCAAAATCAGCTTAAAAAAATTTTTTTTTTGGTCCCCACCACCTCTTTGTCTTCTGCTCTTTCGGTAAAGCATGCTCATGAGATCGGATGGAGTTTAATAATCCAGGGCAGCTTTGGTTTTCTTTTGCTTCTTTTCCTCCCCATTATAAGCTCTGAGTCAGATGAAGTCTTTCTTAAGTGGTGGTTGAACAATACATTTCTTAGTGACATACTAAATAACATGAGGTGAAAGGCGATTATTAGCTTAAAGAGGAAGTTGTTATACCCCACACAGAAAAGACACAAAGTCACACAGGAAGACACAGAAGACACAGGGGTTTGTAAGGGGCTGCAATGCCCAGATTAACTGAATTACGCTCTTAATTATGGGGAGGCAGTAGAATAGTATTTCTCAACCTTGGTTTAACATCCAAATCACCCGGGAGCTTTAAATACTGTTGATGCCTTGCTCCCACCCTCCAGAAATTCTGATTTAATTGATCTGGGTCGTGGATTTGGACACACCTTGGGATTCTTTATTTATTTTTTTACCCTTCCCCACCCCCCTCCCCAGTCCCCTTGGGATTCTAACATATAGTCAAGACTGAGAACCACTGCAAGAAGAGAAGTTGAAAATTATGCTGAAAACAATTGGATCCAGAGATTCGTCTTATAAAGGTGTGGCCTTGGAATTCGGCATTTGAAACAGTCACCATGGAGACGGGCCTCAAAGAATTTTGGAAAGAAGATCCATTCCAGAACTTTCTTTATCTAATCCTCCCATGTCTATGGGAGAATCCTAAATTGAGGTCAGTGAACCCCATGATACTGCATGCAAAATATTCTCTGCATATGTGAATGTGCACTGTTCCGAGCACAAGACCCATAGTTTTCATCAGATTTTTAAAGAAGACCATGACCTGAAATATTAAAAACCACTATTTATTGGACAGAAAAAGATTATATGAGATGATTACTTTGGGATAGCAAATATCCTTATATTGGTTGAATACTGGTCCTTTAAGGATCGTCCCTGGGGGTCAGTGCTCCTGGTTAAAAAAAGTGTCACTCACAATAAAGTAATGTATTTAAAAAATTTTTTTATTTTATTGAAGTATAGTTGATTTACAATGTTGTATTAATTTCTGCTTTACAGCAAAGTGACTCAGTTATACACATATAGACATTCTTTCTTTATATTCTTTTCCATATGGTTTATCACAGGATATTGAATGGGGGAGGTGGGGAGGGAGAGGGATGGACTGGGAGTTTGGGGTTGGTAGATGCAACTATATATATATTCTATATAGAATGCATAAACAAAAAGGTCCTAATGTAGAGCACAGGGAACCATATTCAATATCCTGTGGTGTATTTTTATTAGGTCCTCTACTCTGATGAAATGGGGTTAATGCCACCTGTTCTGTCCCACAGGTGTGTCACGTGATGCAGCAGCATGGCCAGTTTTGCTGTTGGCGCTAAGTGAACGAATTGCTTTCAGGAGGGAATAACAATGGCACCAGAAGCAGCAAATATTTACCTTGCACTTACTAGCAGTGCCAGACACCCATCTAAGCCCTTGACATACATTAACTCATTTGTGCTGCAGCACAGCCCTAGGAGGTAAGGACCACTATCCTCCTTTTACAGGTAAGAAAATGGAAGCAGAGCGTCTAAGTAACTCAACAAGATCTCTCAGCAAATAAGTGGCAGAATTGAGACTCAAACGTAGGCTGTCTGACTCCAGGGTCCGCCTTTAACTGAGTGTCACAGAAATGAAAGGACCGATTGGACAACTAGTAACAAATGTTTTGAAAAGCTTTCACTACTGCCAAGCAAGTCACGCACTTTATCCTCATCACCATTATTACCAGGCTAGAGACTTAGGGTGACAATAATACAACTAGCATGACAACACCGTAGTTGAGGGAACTGAAGGCGGTGAAATACGCTCTTTTTCTATTTGTTTACCAAGAATTTCTAACCTCTACAGTTGCTGCTGAGAACATGACCCTCCTCCTAAGTGCTCATGAGAGACATGCCTTTGAAGAAAGGCAGACCGATCACTCCGAACCTTGAAGATGACAAGGAGGCTGCTTTGGTTTGACGTGGCCGTCATCCCCACTCTTCTCTGTCACTAGACTGAATTCCTCCACAGAAAGTCTGAGAGCACAGTCATGATAAGCATGCGACTTTATACCACCACCATCTGCTGGCGTTCCGTAAACGATTCCACGCTAAATACAGGTCCTCCTGACTACCCAAGGAGCTACCGCCTCCAGGTCGTGCTTGGAGATGTGCTTCACAGTTTTGGACCTGGAAGGAGAAAGAACTTGGACGTCCTTCAGGATGAACTTCAGGTCCTTCCAGAGAAATCAACTCTGGGGCCAAATGCAAACTATCCGTGACCTCCATCATGTCACTCTAGCTCCTAAACGTTGATAGAAAATGCTATGATATTCATCCATGTTGCATTCTTTTTTTTGGTCAGCCAAAGCTCTGCAGTTCGGAATTTCACTGTGAAATCCTGAATCTTCTTCTGCAACTCAATGGCATGCACTTGCTTTACCAATGACCTCTAGGAGGCCAGTATCCCTGAGGACTTGCTCTCCTCTGTCACCAAAAAGAACATCCTGGGGAAACTGTGCAGCCATGTTACTGATCTTGTCTGCCTGTGTTGCCACCAGAAGTCACACAGTGACACAAACAAAGCACAGGGAAATGGAAAGGCAGACATGTGACATCCTCACCCTCCCAGAGGAGTTGAACATGTTTCTGCAAGTGTCAGAAACATAATAGAATTGTCAAAAGTTGACTGAATAGCTTATGTGTTGTGAAATGTCACAGGTTTTTTTGTTGTTCGGTGACAATGTAAAAACTGCAAGATTTTTCATCAAAATGGAAAAGAAAAATGAAGAGTAGCTATAAACGCACTGGTAGGAGTCAACAATGATCACAGTACCTGTGTTGTCCCATCACCACTTGGAGGTCACCGCCATGTTTGTTTATGTATCTGCTTACAGGTTTTGCATTTTTTTTTCTTTTTGGCTGCACCATGTGGCTTGTGGGATCTTAGTGCCCCCACCAGAAATCAAACCCAGCCCCAGCAGTGAAAGCACTGAGTCCTAACCACTGGACCGCCAGGGAATTCCCCAGGCTTTGCATTTCCACGTGCACATGTTTCTGACTCTCTCTCTTGACCACCTGCTGAGAGATGCCGAATCTTCAGAAGGTCTCTTTGGTTCTTCCCCCCAGTTCCTTGGCTTCTTAGAGGATGCCCTGACTACTAGGTGGGAGGGAATTTGATCCAGTTCACAACAAGCCTGCTTCCTTCCTCTACCCCCGAACTCCTCATCCCCCACCTGCAATTACATAATGGATGAAGTCCAAAATACTGACCTGGGAGAGAGAGAAAAAATATTTTGTGGGGATGTAGAAGGGACCTTTTTGTTATATGATGAGCCTGTCTCACATGTGATGAGGCCTAATGGACCTGCCAGCCAGCTGGCTACCTAGGACATCAATCTAAAAGGTATATTCAGGGAACTTCCCTGGTGGTCCAGTGGTTAAAAATCTGTGCTTCCATTGCCGAGGGCATGGGTTTGATCCCTCGTTGGGGAACTAAGATCCTGCATGGCTTACGGTGCAGCCAAAAAAAAAAAAAAAAAAAAAAGGTGTATTCAACCATCATTGGAGTAGAGTTGAACAATACCACCCAGTTAGAGCACCCAGTTATTTCACCTAAGTGGTGAAATATAAATCAGCCCTGCTACCACCAAAGAAGATTGTGCCCTGGAAGAAAAACAAGAAGAAGCCCTTCCCCCTCGTACCTTTAGCATTCTGTGGCACACGCATGTAAGGTCCAGGTACAACTTTATTCAGGTCCTCCCCCAGCCTTGAAGGCAGCCAGCTGACAGTGGTCTGAATAACGGATGACACTGTGCTGTTTCCCTGGAACAACTTATTTTAATTTAAATTGGAAACTATGCTCTCTGCCTTCTAAGGAGCTGTCTGGTTCAGAAATTCAGGGGAAAAAAATCTCATAAATCTATTATTTTGAACATAAAGAGGTGTGCACTATATATTATTTCTTTTAAAAAAATGAGTTCCTCATTAACCCAGCTAAATAGATGATATAAAAAAAAAAAATACAGGGGCTTCCCTGGTGGCACAGTGGTTGAGAATCTGCCTGCCAATGCGGGGAACACGGGTTCAAGCCCTGGTCTGGGAAGGTCCCACATGCCGCGGAGCAACTAGGCCCGTGAGCCACAACTACTGAGCCTGCACGTCTGGAGCCTGTGCTCCGCAACAAGAGAGGCCGCGACAGTGAGAGGCCCACGTACCGCCATGAAGAGTGGCCCCCGCTCGCCACAACTAGAGAAAGCCCTCGCACAGAAACGAAGACCCAACAGAGCCGTAAATAAATAAATAAATAAATAATTTTTAAAAAATAAATAAATAAACTTGTTTAAAAAAAAAAAAAAGAAAAGAAATACATTTTAAAAAATACATTGGTTTAAAGGGTGCATAATCACTAGTCAGCCGTTTACATCAAGTTCTATATATTCACATTATGTCAGCCTGGTAAACCACTCTGATAATCTGTAGTCTTTTGAAAACAGTCCAAATGATATATCAAATCATACTACCTGAGAAATGTTAGAAATACCTGGTATAGTGAGGCCTACATTTTGTTCTGTACCAGAATCATTTGGAAAGCTTTTTTTTTTTTTTTTTTTTAAACTACAGATTTATAGGTCCTAGCTGAGACCTCCTGAATCGTTCGGAAACGGAGTCTAGGAATCTCTATCTTTTAAAATCCCATTGCGTTTCTTCTATGACCCATTGGAGAGCCAGGATTTGAGAACCACCAATTCAGTCCACGGACCCTGATGAGCCAACCTTATACAGATGACGAATGTGCAGCTCAGGAAGGTCCCAGGCCTTTATTCAGCATGTGCCTATGGAGAGTTTGCTTTGTACCAGGCACTGTTCCATGTGCAGAGGCTACATCAGCAGACAGAATAGGACCAAATCTGCTAGTTCAATTGTTCGTTCAAAGTAATTCATTAAATTATCACCTACCCATCATGTATTTTTTTTAAGCTAAGTTCTGGAAATACGAAGATAAAAGAGGCATTGTCCCTGCCTTCGAGGAGCTTTTAGTCTAGTGAGAGACAAGTATGGAAACAGATCATTACAACACAATAAGATAAAATTCTATATAGTAGAGATACACGAGGCAGGACAAAAACAAGTGGAAACAGGGAGGACTAGAGGCCATTCACGCCCATGATTATTTTTAACGTCACTCTCTGTTTTTATGCAGTTTTATTATTCTGTTAGTATGGCATCCAGTTAGTCATTTGGGAGCTACTAATGAGATGTAAGACTGGAATGCTGATTTAAGTTTTCGGTGTCACTGAGCCTGTATGATTAACCTACAATACAACCGCGTGAAATTAATTGCTAAGCTGGTAAGGTACTAATAAAAAGTGCCATTGAGGGGTAGACAAATAGTGTGAGTGAGACTGGTAGGTGGAGGGAATCCAAGATGGGAGGGGAAGGGGAATGGACTTATTTATATATCTATCATACTCCCAGGGCACATCACACCTGCTACCTTATGAAAGCCTCACTGGAACCTTCAAGGCAGTTATTATTACCAATCATCCCTCCTCTGACAGAGGACGATACAGAGGTTCAGAGAGGCTGAGAAACTTGCCCAAAGTCACACAGCTCCTAAGCGAGACAGCTGGCATGCAAATTCAGGTTTTCCAGGACTCCCAGCCTTGGGATTCTCCCATTCCACCTCCCAAGGGTCCTGCATTTCCCGAGGTTCCCGTCACTGGTCTAACAAAGCCCTAGGCACAACCCTCTGTGCTGGATTATTGACTTGGAAGTTGCATTGGAAAGGAACGTGAACCATGCACGGGGTGCCCTGAACCTCTAAGCATGCAGCTTTCCTAGGCATTGGAGACATCACCCAGGTTTCAGCCAGAGGAAAGCATTGTTTGAGGAACCAGGCGCCAGCGATGGCCGGGGTGAGATAAGGCTGCTGACGATTGCCGAGAGGCTGCCGCAGGGGCCTGCTCCATCCAAGCAGGAAAATGTGTCACTTCCTCCTGGCTCCTATATCATTTCTCTGCGGGGGAGGAGGGGGAAGGAGCCAAGCCTTGAAAGAATTTAGAATGGGGCCGGGCGGGGTGAGGGGGAAGGCCAGTCGGAGTGGAAGAGTAGGGTTTAACCGGCTCTGGCTACACCCTATTTCAAAGCCCCGGCATATTTTTACTTCTTGGCTCCTGGGAGGCCTACCCTTCTAACTGCATCCTCATCCTTTTTTCAATTCAGTGCTGGAATCTCAGCACATTTACTCCTCCTCCACCTCCTTCTCATATGCAAATCTCACTCCTCAATCTTGGATGCATTTATTTTTCTGCAAAGCCGAAACGTTTAGAGCTGGCTGAATGCATCACCCCTTCTCCACAGCCCCCCCCAATAGAAATGTGTACACACACACACACACACACACACACAGACACGGCACCCAGTGCCTGGTTCCCACAGAACAGCTATTTTAAAGAGTCCTGGTTTTGCTAACAGCTCCACTCAGCTATTCTCCCTCATGATCTCATTGGAAAAGTAGTGAAAGGAAAGGAAAAAGTAGGGTTAATGCTAAACCAATTTGCGTTTGCAGAGGAGCTCCAGTAATTTTGAAATGGAAGAGCTTATTGTGTTTAACTTTCTTTCTGCAGAGGAGAAAACTGGGGCCCGCAGAGATTAAATGACTTATTCCCAGGCTCACAGCTGGTGAGGAGTGGAAACCAGGCTGCAGCCTGGGTCCCCACGGTGGACTTTGCTCTGTTGTTAGGGATCAGGCCAGTGGGGTCTTCGACAGGCGGGCATTTCCAATGCCCACGGCTCTTCTTCCTTCTGTAATTCTCTACGTGTGCATAATTGCACCACTAGAGCGTTTGTGGCATTTGAGAGCCTTCCTTGAACCCCCCCCACCCCTTAAGTGGCTGTCTCCTCAAACATCCTGAAAGCTGGGCTTGCCGCTCAGGTGCCTTTTGAGTTTCACAGGAGGTAACCCTTCAACCTTTCATTCTGAAGCCACCTAGACGTTGGCAACAACCAGCTTCCTTATTTGCCCTTTTCCTTATTTGGAAGCCGCTGAGCTTTTCCCCCAACGTGTTGGGACCATTCTAATTGGCGAGGTGTGTGTCAACACATGTAAACTCACCGGCCAGCTTGCATTGTTCACCTTTCAAAGTGCTTCCAGGAGAGAAGCCGGTTCCCTTCCCAGCCCTCGCTGGATACCACACACACCCAGCCCACGGGATCAGAAGGGCTTGTGCAAGGAGAATTTCCTGTTCTGCTGACTCATCTCCTGCAACGAGATGGAAGACACGTTTCTGTTTTCCTTTCCAGCTGTTTAAAGGCAATGGGAGTCTTACAAATTTGGGGCTTTTGGAGATGAGGTCCAGTATAGGCAGTGCCCGGCACGTAGTAGGGCTGAATAAATGAGCGTTGTTGAATGGATTCACGGTGGCCCCAAGAGCCCCACTGAGAGTGGTGAGTGCTCAAGGGAGGGGTGCAAGGCTGGCTGGGGGTGGAACATCACTAAGGGGCTTTGAGCTTCCATTTTGGAGGGAGGCTTTTGACTCTTGGCCAAGAGGACAATTTAAAGAAGGCATGCCTGGGTTTCATTTGTGAATGGGTAACAATGCAGCAGCCAGACTTGGTACCCCATATGCTTTCCGACTGAAAACAAAGGCATTCCTCTTCTCCAAGCGAACCTAAATCGAGGGAAGGATGATTCAACACAGTGTAGGAAACAGCAGGAAATCCGTCAATAGCATTTACATCTGGGAGGCAATAGAGCCAGATTTTTGGCAAACGAGACTGGAATTAAGGGGGAAAAAAAGGATCCTGATAAGACTTGTGCATTTCAATGTATGTACATTTTACCTTAAAAAATTATGTACATACTAGTGGAGTAGGGGGTGGGGAGTGATGGGTACATGAGGTTCTATTATAATATTCTGTTTATTTTGTAATGTTTGAAATTTTTCATAATAAAAATATTTTAAACACTTGGATCCTATCTTTTGGCTCTAATTTTCAGTGCTTCTTCATGGCTTTTATTTCTATACTTCAACATCTTCATCTAATATAGGAATATCTCAATGTATTCCTTCATGGTAAGGATATTCAGAGTATTTGTGAAATCATGTATAGGAAAGTACTTGGTAAATTACAGTGGTCTAAGGAATGTATTAGTTAGAAAAGACACGTGTTTACATGGTAAAGGTAATCTGAGCACATACTAAAAAAAATTCAAGCCGAACAAAAATATAATGTGGAAGTTTCTCCCAGTACTTTCCTCCGAAAGCAATCACCGTTATAATAGGCCTTCCATGGATATGAGATTTCCTATTTTCACATGAAATTTTTAAAGTAACTTGAAACTTCTAGGCCGGCGGTGGGGGGGGCGGGGGTCTCAGACTTTAGGAGAGATTCATTGAGGTGGAACCCAGAACTGCACATTTCTCACCAGCCTATCAGGGGCACAGGAATCCCTTGTTGCAATGCAGATTCTGATGCCGTAGGTCAGGGGTGGGGTCTGAGAGTCTGCATTTCTAACCAGCTCCCTCATGATGCTGGTCCAGGACCACACTTTGAATGGCAAGGCTTTGAACATTTCTTACTCTGCCTGGAGAACTCCTTAGAAAAAGGAGGCTTATTCCAAATACTTGCAGTAAAGTAGTGAAGCACATAGAATTCTAAGAATCAAAACAATACTGAAAAATGCCCTGAAATAGATAAACATCCCATCCAAGATCACCTCAGACATGCTCTGATCCTGAGAACCAGTAAGCACCCACTCAAGGAGGGCAGGTTCTTATAACTTCATTTCTTCTGGGCTCTAGACTCTACTGCAAAAATGAAATCCTCTGTGCCACCCAACGGAAGCCCCCCAGGTACAAAATCACATTTTCTACCAACATACAGCTCCTAATTTTTTCACTTCACTGCTCCTCTCAAACGACAACTGATCTCAAAAGATCTTTCGAGCTTTTAGCTTCAGCTTTTAGTGGGCTAAAGTTGAATGAACAGATAAGGTTCTGACAAATTTATATATTATATACATATATATATATGGTATAAATAAATATAAAATTGGGGACTTCTTGTCAGGAGGGAAGAGGTTCATTTGGCATATATATTGATTAAAGTTCGGGGAACTATTACAAACAGCACTGCCTTTAACATTTGGAAGAACATCTGTGAAGTAATCCACAGTGGCATAAAAATTATTTTGAGCTGAAGACAGTGGAGGAACAACAGATGCAGCAAGAGGCTTTGTCTGACCACCCCCCAACCTCCCCCTTCCCCATCATCTTATCCGACTAAAAGAAAATTCTGGGAGTGAGGCTGTCATAATTCCCCTCTTCTCCAGGAAGGAGACCTTGAATGAAACTCTGATAAATTCCTTCTCGGAGGGAGTTTCATGCCCCCAAAAAAGATGAAGAGGACCACTCATACGTGCATAAACAAACACTATTACAAACTATCCTAGCTCCCATTTTGTTCTCCTAAAAGCTTATTTGTTTTTCCTAAAGAAACCCATTTGTTCTTTCCAAAAGAGCCCTTTTCTCCCTCCTCCCTTTTCCCTATTAAATTATTTAAGTAAACCCCTAACTTAAGGTACTTAGCTAAGCTACTTTCTATATGCGCTCCTGAGTACCTATGTGAATAAACATCATCTTTTCTCTTGAAATTCTGGCTTTTGTCAATTTAATTCACAGGCCCTCAAGAACTTAACTTACCTCCCTGACACCTATTAATAGTACCTCATATTTGGTAGAAAACTCTTGATGGAGAGCAAGTATTACTTCTTTTCCATTTGAAAAATAATTTTTACAATTGTGGTGCAATACACATAACATAAAAATTACCACTGTAACCATTTTTTGAGTACAGTTCAGTATTATTAAGTATAAAGTAAGTCCCTGATATACGAACGAGTTCTGTTCTGAGAGTGCGTTCATAGGTCCAACAAAGTTAGCCTAGGTACCCAATTAACAGAGTTGGCTGTATAGTACTGTACTGTAATAGGTTTATACTTCCCACACAAATAATACATTAAAAAACCCACAAAAAAATAAAGAAAACATTTTTTAATCTTACAGTACAGGACCTTGAAAAGTACAGTAGTAGCAGTTACACCACCACTGCTTTTACCCTTGCTTCTGGACATCCTGGGCTGGAAATAATGTTATTATACTACTGTACTCTATACAGTACTGTACAGTAAAGTACACAGAAGCACAACCACTTGCAGAGGATGCACGCACGTGCCAATGTACACCAGACATGTGAACTAACTTACGCTATTGGACATGCCAGCGCACATTTGCATCTTTGAAAGTTTGCAACTTGAAGGTCTTCATGTAGGGGACTTACTGTATTCACATTGTTGTATGATCCACCCCCAGGACTTTTTCACCTTGCAAAACGGATACTCTATACCTATTAAAAAAACAGTTCCCCCGCGCGCCTAGAGCCCGTGCTGCGCAACGCAATGAGAAGCCCGCGCACCACAATGAAGAGTAGCCCCCGTTCGCCACAGCTAGAGAAAGCCCGCGTGCAGCAACGAAGACCCAACGCAGCCAAAATAATACAAAAACCCAAAAAACAAAAAACAAACAGCTCCGCATTTTCCTGACCCCCCAGCCCCTGGCAGCCACCATTCTACTTTCTGTTTCTATGAATTTGAATAATCTCGTTGCTTCCTATACATGAATCATACAGTAGTAGTCTTTTTGGAACTGGCTTATTTCTCTTAGTATAATGTCCTTAAGGCTTATTCCTTTATTTGAAATGTTTTTAACAAAATGAATACTCATTCACAGTGGTATTCCAGGGTCAATGTCCCGTGAAGTTTCCTCTTGTCAGGTTTTATTTTTGTAAGGATGCGTTTTAGCTGAGTGTGTGTGCGTCTGTACGCATGTGTGCCTATGTGCGTGCACGTGTGAGCGAGTATACGTGCACTCACATGCATGCCTTGTGCCTGTCTGTACGATTTGTTCTATTTTTCTTGTCAAGGCTGGTACTTCACCATCTGAAAGGCTCTAAGTGATTCATGTCATCTTACCTCACACTATTCCTGTTAAGTCATGAAGCTAAAATAAATAGACCATTTCAGAAACAAGTGAGTCGTTGGTTGAAAGTCAGATTGCAGGGCTGTTCTGTTTGTGACTGAATTGTCTCCAGCGCTGTCCTAGGGGAGACAGCGTCTTGGTTGTAATCCCCGAGTAGGTCAGCTTGGTGTGTGTTCCGTGGGCAACATAGCCACTTCTAGCCCTGCCCCCCTCTTGATTCACAAAGGGGGTGTGGGACCATGGGAGGGCTCTCTCTAAAATCACCCAAGGCCTGTGTCCTATGGCCTCTGGGACACGGCATCATCACTACAAACGAGGACACATTCACGTCCCTGCCTTCCTCCCAAATGTCCTTCGATTCCTGCCAGAAGGGACTGAGAAAAATGAGGCTCCATCTTCCTGGAAATTGTCTTACTTTGATCACTCTGAATGCTGACCCTCTGAGGAGGCCAAGCCAGAGGGCTCCCCCAAGGGGACTGCGATGGAGGGAGGAGGAGGACAGAAGCTGGATTCTAGCCTGGGCACTGCCATTCACGTGTCCCTGATGGAACCCACCGGTTGCTGCGCCCCAGAGCTTGGGCCATGCTGGACACATGGTAGGCACCTAGTAACTATTTACTAAGAAAAAGAAGTGAGTTTTCCCACATAACCTTGGACCAACCAGCTCACCTCCTTCATCTCTAACTACCTTCTCTGTAAAATGAAATAATGGGCTAGCATGAGCTCTGTTTTTCCTCTCAACTTGAGTATTCTTTGATTTGAGAAACAGCTATCTAAATTTAACTGTTATCACTTCTATGTCAGCATGTTCTGGGTAGGGATACATTTCAAGAGAACAGTTTTTTAAAATTTATCTTCCCAGAGAAATAAAATGGCTTTTCTCCTTCCGGTAACACTTCAGAGTTGGAGGCTGGGTGAAGAAAAGAAGCAGAATTTTGGAGATTAGTCATAAGCCTAGAATAAGAGTCTATAGATGACTGCCTGTCACTGCCTCGGGTCACTTTTGGGACAACGGGAATGTCCTGGTAAGGAAAACACAAAGATGCTCCTTTGAAAAAAAAAAATCTCCTTACGAAAGTGAGGAATCAATAGTCAAACAATCCAAATTATCCAGCAAGGATACTATGTGCTTGTATGCATTTGAAAGACCACCATGCCCTTTACAGTTTACTGTATATATTTGTTATACAGGATCTGATTAGTCTGTGCTTAAATCAATTTGTTTTTAGAACAAAAAACAAAAAAGAAAAGAAAGGAAAGGAAATCTGTGATAGGCAAAGTTTTTTGTTTGTTTGCTTTCTCTTGATACACTGATTGTTCTGTGAAACGCTGGGTAACTTACCACGACTGCTGCCTTATAGCAGGACCATGAGACAGCCTGTTGTGGTCCTATTTTATAGCTTGGACATTTCTGGTTTAGGCAGATTCGGTATAAAATGAAAGTATAATCGTAGTGCTGTTCAAAATGATGTTATTTTCACTCCTGGAGAAGGATGTGTAGTTGGCATTACCAAACCCTGAGAAAGATACAATGGAGCTAGAAGTAAAGATGCTTGGGCACTCTGATTTGAGCGTTATTCTTCCCTGTATAATTATCAAGCGCTTGCGTTACATGAAGGGGATAGAAGGAGGCACAGAAATCTGTCGGACAGACACTCAAGAGACCTGGCACAGAGCGTGCATCTGGGGAAGGGGGTCGGTGACTGGGAGACTGAAGTAGGGGTTGAGAGAGAGACACTCAGTTTTCATAAGGTACGTTTTGTATTTGAATTTTTCGAAACCATATGCATGGAGCGTATTTTCAATTTTTACAGAAAACCATAAATCACTACTCAAACTGCCAGGATAAAGTTTGGTGTAAAACATGGACCAAACTGTCAACAGGCTAATATGTAATAAAGCATAATCAAACTGTAGAATCAAAGCTGAAAAAGACACCATAGCATGTTGAAAACAACATTGGCATAGCTGTCAAGAGAGACTTACGGCTGTCTGGTTTGGTTATTTCTCTTTTTTGGTTCTCAGATGCCCCAGGGAATAAGAGGGGGTTGATCTGGGTCAGTGGTTCGAAATCCTGGCTGTGGATTTTTCTACCGCATTAGAAAAATAGTTTAGGAGGGAGGGATAAATTAGGAGTTTGGGATTAACATATACACACTACTATATATAAAACAGATAACCAACAAGGTCCTACTGGATAGCACAGGGAACTACATTCAATATTTTGAAATAACCTATAAGGGAAAAGAATCTGGAAAAGAATAGATATGTATATGTATAACTGAATCAATTTGCTGTATACCTGAAACTAACACAACATTGTAAATCAATTAAACTTCAATAAATAAATGCATTCATTCATTAAAATTTTTTAAATAGTTTAAAAAATAGTGTTGGGGATTCCCTGGCGGTCCAGTGGTTAGTACTGGGCACTTGCACTGCCGGAGCCCCAGGTTCAATCCCTGGTTGGGGAACTAAGATCTCACAAGCCATGCAGCGCCGCCAAAAGAAAAAAAAAAAAATACTGTTGCTTGGATCCCGTGCCTAGATTTTGATTTACTTGATCTGAAAACACTGGTCTGTCAGCGTCTCTCAACGTTTTTTTCACTATCTCACCCCTAAGGAACCTTTTTAAAGATATATTTCTGCTAACTGCCCTTTCCCATAAACTTTTCATACCACCAGATATACTGTATATCTGTTTATGAACTGTATGTACATTTGTGCTTTACATATAAAATAAGTAAGATTTTTTTGGCCTGTGTTGAGAATTCATGATGTAGATGGAAGTCCCTTGTAAGTTTACCAATTGTATAACTCTGTAAGTTTAACTTATCTGAAACAATGGAAGAAGGAAATAAAAAGAGGATACGCTACAGCATAAATTCCAACACTGTCTCCGCTGGGTTTTGTTATCCAGTCATATAACACACACACGGGTCCTGTGCCTTGCAGAGCTGGACCTGCCTTGGCAGTTCAAGACATTACACTCAATGAAGAAAGCAGACTGGTGTGGGGGACGGAAATTTCAGACAAATATTGGGAAGATCCATCTCGCCCGTGGGATGTTTCCTGACCACCCTTGCTGTGCATTACTGGACAGAAGGGCCTCACCCGGTAGTCATCTGCCAACACAGGGAGTGGTCAGACAGAGGCCAGATGTAAACGAGAATCCCAGAATTCATTGGCAGTTTGAGCCCAATAACCTTTTTTATTTATCTATTTATTTATTTTATTTGTTTATTTTTGGCTGCGTTGGGTCTTCGTTGCTGCACGTGGGCTTTCTCTAGTTGTGGCGAGCGGGGGCTACTCTTCCTTGCCGTGTGCGGGCTTCTCTTGTTGTGGAGCACGGGCTTAGTTGTTCCCGCCATGTGGGATCTTCCCGGACCAGGGCTCGAACACGTGTCCCCTGCACTGGCAGGCAGATTCTTAACCACTGCGCCACCAGGGAAGCCCAAGCCCAATAAGCTTTTTTTTTTTTTTTTTTTTTTTTTTTTTTGTGGTACGCGGGCCTCCCACTGCTGTGGCCTCCCCCGCTGCGAAGCACAGGCTCCGGACGCGCATGCCCAGCGGCCATGGCTCACGGGCCCAGCCGCCCGGCGGCACGTGGGATCTTCCCGGACCGGGGCGCGAATCCGCGTCCCCTGCATCGGCAGGCGGACTCTCAACCACTGCGCCACCAGGGAAGCCCAAGCCCAAGAAGCTTTTAAACACAATTCTATGCCCAAAGCAAGAGCAAATAATAGGAATAAAAGATAAAGCAATCTCCTCTCTAGGACTTCATGGCAGGCGGTGTGTGTTAGGTGGTCCTAGTCACCTCCACTTGTACTGGGGCTGTTTCTAAACATGTCTGTGGTCCTCCTATTAATAAAAGGGGCAGGAGAAAAGTTTGGCTGTTGTGCATTTAACGGGTAAGACCAATAACAGCTATACTACTCAGAGTGTGGAATTACTTCCAGTAAAATGTTTTCAGTCGAGGCTTTTTATTCTGAAGGAACCTTTTACACGTAGGCTGGACACCTCATCATAGCATTTCCTTGCTTTAACATCAAAAAGCTCAGAAAAGCCCAGAAGTTCTAAATATGCTTTTGTAAATAGAGTCCTAGTTTTAGAACTCAAGTTTGATCTGAGGTACTTGTGATGCCATATTTGTGGACACTGATCCCTAGTTCTGGGGCTTCTTTCCTTCTGGTAAAACAGTAGCTCTCTGTTCCTCACCTCATTTTCGTCCGAATGCACCTGTGAAAACTTCTGGTCTAAAGTTGAAGATTCAGGGTCACAGGAGAGTGTGAGGGGTGGAAGGGAGACGTCAGCCTATAAAACGAAAAAACTAACAAATAAATAACAACAACAATAATAATAAATCTGTACACTCAGGTTGGCTGGTGTTCCCTCAAGGGTCTGACAATACAGTTGGTAAATCAGACCATTTTTATGAAAAGTTGAGTAATAATATAAGGTATCATTAAATAGGAGGTACAGATAATTAGGAATTTAGAGGAGGGAGTGCTCGCTGAGATCTGGTGTCAGAGACATTCAGGAATGTTGGGGGTGGAAATACCTGCATATGTATAAGGCAGGAACAAAAGCCAGCTGAAGACTAAAAAGGAACAAAGTGCATCGGGTTAAACTATTCAAGAGAAGTTTGGAATGAAGTTTCTCCTCTTAATTCTCGTTCTTCAAGCTGCTGCTTCTGGAGTTCTTCCTCTGTCTAATAGTACAAGTCCAGAAGAAAATGATGCGCTGTTTGCACAGAGGTACCTGGGCACCTTTTATGGCCTCCTGGTGGAAAGAACTCCCATGCTCAAATGAAAATCATTAGCCACTTCGTGGTGGGCAAAATCCAGGAAATGTGGCAGCTGTTCTTGGGGCCAAATGTGACTGGGCAGTTGGATGCCTCTCCTCTGACAATGATGTCCACACCAAGATGTGGGAGGCTCGGTGCTCACCAGTTTGGCACAATGATGAGGAAACCAGTATGGACAAAACATCATGTCACCTACAGAATCAAGAATTACCCTCCATGGTGTGGAAGGATGTTGGCTTTGCCATCCACAGGCTTCTCAAGTACGGAGTGATGTGACCCCCTGCAATTCAAATAGAAGAACCCTGAAGAGGCTGATATAATCATATATTTCCCACAAGGAGCTCATAGAGACTCTAATTCTTTTGATGGCAGAGATGGAACCATCACCTGTGCTTATGGGCCTGGAGCTGGTACTGGGGGAGGCTTGCATTTTGATAGGGCTGAAATCTGGATTTAAACACACCAAAAGCATAAATTTGTTTCTTGTTGCTGGTCATGAGTGTGGCCATTCCAAACATCCAAAGGCTACTATGTCCCTCCTCTACATTATGTTGACCTCAACAGATTTTGCCTCTCTGCTGAGGTCATTTGTGACATTCGGTCTTTCAATGGAGACTCATAAAGGCAGTGTCACAGCCTTAGACCAGGGAACCAGCCACCTGTGGCTCCAATTTGACTGTTGATACTATCATTACAATTGGAAGAAAAATTTTTTTCTTTAAACATGAGTTCTTTTGGTGGAAGCTTCCTGAGCTATTAAGCCACATATGAAATTGGAACCAGGAGTCAAGTTTTTCTTTTTAAAGATTGCAAGTACTGGTTAATCAGTGATTTAAAAACTACAACCCAACTATACCAAGAGCACACATTATCTGGGTTTCCCTGACTTTGTGACAAGATTGATGTCGCTGGTTTTAATCCACTCATCTACAAGACCAGCCTCTTTGTGGATAAACAATATTGGAGGGCAAATAAGAGAAGGTAATTATGGATCTTGTTTATCCCATATTGATTACTGAGAAATTTCCAGGAATTGAACCTAAAATTGATGCAGTCTTCTACTCCAAAAGACACATTTATTTCTTCCAAGGATGTAATGAACTTGAATCTGACAAGCTCTACAACTGTGTCAGCAAAGGCTGGGAAGCAATGGTGGTTTTGGTTGTTAGGAATGGTGTAACTAATGACATTTATCAATTTACTTCGCTTATTATATATTTATTGCATGTGGGTTTTGTGCCTGGTATGCCTTTATTTAGTGGTATCTTAAGATAAGAAGATAAAAATTTTATATAGACCATAGATTAATGATTATGAAAAATATAAACTGAATTTTTATAATATTTTCTAATTTTGAAAACCTCCAGCAAATAGGTTCTTGATTTTCAATTTTTCTTGTTAAGTTTGAACATAGAAACCCTCGAAGGCCAAGAGGATACCTTTTGGAGAATGCTCAATAGATTGGTTTCTAAAATCCTCGGACTGAGATACCCCTCTCTGGTTTGCCTAAAATCATGAAATGACATTTCAATGACCGTTACATTTTCAACAAGGGCATCATTTTATTTTATTAATTAGTTAATTTTGTTTTTTGTTTTTTTGGCTGTGCCACCACACGGTATGTGGGATCTTAGTTCCCCGACCAAGGATTGAACCCATGCCCCCTGCAGTGGAAGCATGCAGTCTTAACCACTGGACCGCCAGGGAAGACCCAAGGGCATCATTTTAATTAAGAGTGAAAGCAGAATTCACCTTAGAACTTAAATAAAAATGACAATTATGTAAGTAAACTATTTAAATGGTGATAATGTAATTTATTCTGTTTCAAGATTGATTTCTTAATATTACATATAAAGTATATATAAATTAAAACTTTGAAAGGAAATAAAAAAACAGAATCAGTGTTCTGTTTGGATCCCCTAATCCTGTGCCAAAGACATCATCCCCTTGGCTTTGACCTATTTTAGATTCCTGGTCTCCACTTCCGAGTTCATCCCAGGCCTCTTGTAGCCTCAGCCTCCAATAACCAGCTTCGGCCTTTGCTGGTGGACGGCTGGCAGTGAGGCCCTCCCAGGACACACCTCCAAGACCATCTCACCTGTGGAGCGGGGGCAGGAAGCAACCGGACCCAGGCCTTGTGGGCAGCTTAGGATTTAGGCAAGTGTGGGGGTCAGAGGAGGGCTTGTATGCAGGGGGGATGATCTGAAGAAAGATGCAGAATGGAACATGTGAAAGGTGTTTGGGGGGCTGTGTGTTGGTGGGTTTGCCTGGAACAGGTGGTTTGCTGTGGGGAACATTGAAGGAAGGCTGGAAAGGGAGCTCAGAATTCTATAGATAGAAGCTTCTGGGTGTCCCGTCAAGGCCTTTAAGACCCAAAGATACAACAGAACTGACCCTCAATCTCTAGGTACTGTAAAGAAATAAAAAACTGCGGGAGAGGAAGGTAATATTAGCTGCCGATGTCTAGATCCTCAGTTTAGTTACTGGATCTTTTTGCACAATTTTGTAGTCAGGCTCTTTGGGAAGGAAAGGAGCAAAAGCCTGGTATGTTCATTCAGTTCTCCTAATGAATGGGGAAAACCCACATTTCATCCAGTTTATAGAATCAGAGACTCTGAGGGTGAGAAAGAGCCTTAAAGCCCTGATACTCCATGACCTCATCCGTTGTTTAAAAACCTGCAACATCCAACAACGGGGCATTCGGCCTAGGCCTGAATCCTTCCAGTGTTGGGTGGCTCCCTACTTCTCAGAGCAAGCTGCAACCTTCATCCGTTTCAGCTGGTTCCGTCTCCTTGGGATTCCATTAAGCACTCTCTCATTCTCTCTCACGTACCACCAGGTGCCCCTAGATTTTCTCTTTTCCCCTCACCTTCCCAGGCTGAACATCCCAGGTCCTTGAAATGCTTTTCTTGTGACACAATTTTGAGTTTCCTCCTATTCTCATGTCTGTCCTTGCCATATCTTCCTTTAGAAAGAATAATATTTTATGGGAATGGACTGGAGGAAGCATTTATATAGGTTTTAGAAAAAGTTTTATGAGACGTAATATATATATATCATGAAATCCACAAATTGTAATGTAAATTTCAAGCACTTCCATCCTCCAAAAGGTCGCCTTGTGCCAATTTGCAGACACTCCCCATTCCTACCCGCAGCTCTAGGCAACCACTGATCTGCTTTCTGTCTCTAAAGTTTTGGGGATTTTTTTTTTTAGGGTTGCATCTTATATTAAAAAAAAAAAAATTTTTTTTTTTTTTCTATCAGGCATCTGAGAGCCTGTGGAAACAGCTTTATATTATAGAACATTCCTTTGAGATGGTCTTTTTGGGGGGATTTTTGCCTATAGATGCAGACAGGGTGAATAAAAATTCATGAATGATTATTCCATAATGGGTTATCATATAATTTATCTTCCTAATCGCTAAAGATTAGTGATTACCCAAATAGGACAACCAGAGGCTCTCCCAAAATATCCCCTCGAGCTACAGTTCAAATATAGAGTGCCGAATGGACTATTGATCTAACCCAGTGTGGCACTTCAGACGATTTTGATGCTGTGCCTGGGGTCAGGGAATGAGCATAGAGGTCTCTCCTCTGCTCTCCTAGACCCTCCAAGCTCAGTCCTGCTTTGTTTCCAACCTCCTCCCTGTACGAACTCATTTCCCCCCTCTCGTCTAACTTGAATCCCACCCGCTCTGCAAGATCCAGGTCTCTGATGTCCTCCACTGACCACACACTGGAAAAGCTCTCTGCGTTCAAACACCACGTATTTCAGCCCCACCAGACAATGCGTATGACCATAAATGGCTTGAGAGTGGGGACCTTGTCATTAAGCCTCCCTTAGATCCCTCAGTCTTAGATGATGGCCCATCTGGACCCCTGACCCCTGACCCCTGATTTCTCCCCCCTTTGAGCCCCTCGAGGTCTTTGAACTTCTTTCATTATTTTCTGCCTAGTTTCACAGTCCCTTGGGTGCTTCATTATGTGTGGGTGTCCTGTGGGCAGTAGTTTCCTCTTCTTTAAGTCCTCCTTCGGGACCTGACACAGTGCTTTGTACATAATAATAACAATTAAATTACGACCACCCGCATTTGCATATCACGCTCAGTTTCGCCTCAGTTTCCAAAGTGCTTTCCTATCCATTCTGCGATTTGGCCCCATGGCAATCTGGTGATAAAAGTATGATTATTATACGTCTTTTACAGACAAGAAATCTGTGCCCAGCATCCTCGCTTCTAAGATATTCTGATGCAAAGTGCCAGCACTCAGCTACACCTCCCTAGGGCTCAATAAATCTCTGTTGAATTGATTTCATGCTACTTGGTTGGTCGCGTCGATATGGATGAGGGTACAAGAAGTAAGGAGCAGCTTTGGCTTGTTCTTTGTTGCAGCTTTTGTTGCTGTTCATGCATTCATTATATATTAATCCATTTATTCATTCAACAGACAAGTACAGAGGGCCAACTACATTCCAGTGCCAGGCACTGGTTAAACACTGGGAATGCACAAAAAGTTTCAGACACTGCCCTTTGGTTGCTGGTCAAGTTGTGGGGGCAAAGCACAAGTAAACCCACAATTGAAATATAAAAATTCATTGGGGACTTCCCTGGCGGTCCAGAGGTTAGCACTCCACACTTCCACCGCAGGGAGCATGGGTTCCATCCCTGGTCGGAGAACTAACATCCTACGTGCCCCGCAGTCGGAAAAAGAAAGAAAGAAAGAAAGAAAAGAAAGAAAAGAAAGAAAGAAAGAAAGAAGGAAGGAAGGAAGGAAGGAAGGAAGGAAGAGAAAGAAAGAAAGAAAAAAAAATTCATAGTGTTAGGGCTATGGGAACCTTGAGGCGGGTCTTGAAATCATCCTGGGGATGGATGCTGGCGAGGTTGTCTCAGCACAGGCATCTCCTGTAAGTCTTGAAGGGCAGGCAAGAGTCAGCCAGGGTTTTCGAGAGAGAGACATGGATGTCCCAGGCTTGATGGACGACAGCCCTGCTGACTGTGGGAAGGTGGGGTGAGAAGTGGTGGGGTCGGATTTGCTCCAGGGCATACAAAAATTTTAGCAGGCTAGGAGGTGGTGTGGTCCAGGGGCGAAAGGCTTTGATGTCAGATGTAGCTGAAGTGGAATTCCACCTCTGTCATTCATTAGCTGTGTGACTTTGAACAAGTCACTTAATTTCTTACTTAGACCCTTACTTTCCTTATCTGTGAAATAAGTAAAAGTCTTCTCTAGTGGACTGTTGTGAGGATTGTAAGGGAGACTGGGGTGGGGTTAAAGCACTGGGCACAACCTCTGGCACACGGAAGCACTCAATAAAGAAGAGAAGACAAGGCACTTCCCTGGTGCCACAGTGGATAAGACTCCACACTCCCAATGCAGGCGGCCCGGGTTCGACCCCTGGTCAGGGAACTAGATCCCACAGGCATGCCACAACTAAGAGTTCGCATGCCACAACTAAGGAGCCCGCCCACCACAACCAAGACCCGGCGTGAACAAATAAGTAAGTAAGTAAATAAATATTTAAAAAAGAAGAAGAAGCAGAGAAGACAAGAGTTCTTAGGAAATTGTTGTCGTCCTTTGTGGCAACATTAAGAGATGCAATTAACAAGAGAGCTGGATGGATCAACCACTGCTTTCTCTGAGAAATTCAGCTCTCCCACCTCATGTGCTGCCTGGAAATGCCCATGGTAGCAAAGAGAAGAGGGGGAAGGTGGGAGAGATAATTAAACCACAGAAACACAGGCGGAAGCACTGAACCAAAATTGAAAGCCAAAAATTGAGATTAAGGACAAAAGGAATGGGAGATTTGGGGCAAAACAAATTCATAAAGTTCAAAAGCAAAAATACTTCTTTTCCTTGGAGTTTTAGGAAAGTTTTTATTAAGTCTCTCCTTCGACCAGAAAATTGATCCCGCGCTTGTAGTGTTTGGGACTTCAGCTTGTCTCGTGTGTTTTCTTCTGAATGGTTTACTGTTTCCAGTTTGCAAAGCACTGTCATGTAGAGTGTCTCATTGACCTCTCACAACAAGCCACGATTTTATGCCATTGTGACAAGCAGGCTGCTTCATTTCACAGGCGAAGAAACAGAAAGCCAACTGCTTTGATTCGAAGGGAACAAAAATCATCCCGATTTTGAGTTTCCTCTAGAAACAGCCCTCAGATACACAGAACAGAGCACACAGTCCAGATTCCTACACAGGAATGATTCTTTGACTCCGAGCCAGAAGCCCGGAGGAAAGCAAGTATGTTTCTGTCTATCGTTGCTGAGTTTATGGCTCTTTAAACACATCTGCTACCAAAGGCTGCAGGAGCTTAAACACAGTATGTCCAGGAAGCACCAGGGGATCCCCGAGGTCAGCATTTGACCGCCAAGTATGTGGTCTTGAAAGGACAGTCTATATCAGAAAGATGGAAACCACTTTGGCTGGTTTTCAAGGTGCTTTCTTGGCTTTAATTCAGTTCTGTTAAAACTTTTTTTCCCAGCTTTATTGAGATATAATTGACACATACTATTGCGTAAGTTTAAGATGTATAATACACACATATATCGATACACATATATATTGCGAAATGGTTACCGCAGTCAGGCTAGCTCACACACCCTTTACCTCACACGATTGCCATTTTGTTGCTGCTATGATGAGAACATTAAATCTTTACCCTTATAGCAACTTTCAAGGATACAGCACAAAATATTTTTAAAAGGATAATTTGCGGCTTAAACAGTTTAGACATTCCCTCATGACACGGTCCTATAATAACCCACAGGAACACTCCACCTGCCGGAAGCAGGTAAAACAGGAGGTTTGTGGGTGTGTATGGTGTTTTCATTTCTGTGGCCCACACTACATGTAACATTCAGTGCCTTCTAAAGCACCTCACGTATTTGTCTCATGTAATCCTCACCGTAAATCTATGAGGTGAGAATATTTATTTCCATTTACAGATAAGAAA
Organism: Physeter macrocephalus; assembly: GCF_002837175.3. Taxonomy (NCBI): domain Eukaryota; kingdom Metazoa; phylum Chordata; class Mammalia; order Artiodactyla; family Physeteridae; genus Physeter; species Physeter macrocephalus. Next base: position 96,434,419 of record NC_041222.1, on the reverse strand, counting down.
ACTGGGGCCCAGAGAGACTGGGACTTCTCCCACGGCTCAGAATGCGTGTGTGGCCATGATTGGATTCAAAACCAGGTCTCTTTCTCAAAGCCAGGGCCTGTGCTCTTTCTTCTCCATTCATTGTCTTCCAAGGAATTTAGCTCTTATTAGAAACTTTGTGTTATTCTCTTCTTGTGCCTTGATTTCCTGCCTTGATTCTGCCACCTTTTTGCCACATGACATAATGATTAATTTTTAAATGTAAAACTAACTTTTGTCCAGAAGGAGGTCTCTGGCAATCACTGTGCTAGGTACTTTTTAAATGGTAATTTATAAGGTTGCTGTTATTTTTCTCCTTTATTTGTTTGCCTGGGTCATTTCAAGCAATTCCAAATGAAATAGAAGTACATTGGGTACAAATAGAAGCTGATCAGTTCCATTCTTCTCCCCCCAAAGTAACCATTTTTAATGGATTTGTGAGTTTTCTCTCAGCTGTTTTTCTTAGCATTTAAAAATACATGTGGAGCCATTAGAATGCAAAGCCCATCAGATGAAAGAAAAAAATACATGCTGAGAACAGATACAAAGATATATATATATTATTTTTTAAAAAAATAAATTTATTTATTTATTTTTGACTGCATTGGGTCTTCGTTGCTGCACACAGGCTTTCTCTAGTTGTGGTGAGTGGGGGCTACTCTTCGTTGCGGTGCGTGGGCTTCTCATTGCGGTGGCTTCTATTGTTGCCAAGCACGGGCTCTAGGGGCACGGGCTTCAGTAGTTGTGGCGCACGGGCTTAGTTGCTCCACGGCATGTGGGATCCTCCCATACCAGGGCTCGAACCCGTGTCCCCTGCATTGGCAGGCGGATTCTTTTGTGTTTTTTTTTTTGGCAGGCGGATTCTTAAACACCGCACCACCACGGAAGCCCCTGCAAAGATATATTGTTTCCATTTTATGGATGAGGAAACTGAGGTTCAGTGAGGTTGAGTGATTGCCCAAAATCAAACAGCAGGTAAGGGACAGAGCTGGGATCAGAACTCAGGTCTTAAAATGCCACGTTTCAACCTTCAAACCACCACCTCTCTAGCTGGCCTTTGGTCCCAAGACAAGAGTCAAAAAGTGCACTGCTCTTGAGTCAATCATCATTGTGACTTTGACATATTACTTGCTCGCAGATGAACTGCTTAGGATACCCTGGAGACTTTTAGTTTGTCTACTTGAGAAAAGAATGTAAAGGCACCTTCACCCGACTTCAGTGGGTGCTGAGAGAACGAAATCATGTCTGCTGTGCGTGCTGAACTCCTAGGAAAAGGCACTGCAGATGCCGGGGGTTCTGGGGGGGGAACACATTGTCCCCTGGCGCAGACGTGCCTCTGCGGGCTCCTTTGGAGAGGGGCAGCCCTTGTTCTAGGGTTTCTTTCCAGCTGACTCATCCTGTGACCTTGAGAAAGTTCCCAGTCTCTCTGCACCTTTGTTTCACACTCGCTCTAAAACCGGGCTAATAATACCTTCTACCTTGTTCATAAAAGAGAGGACATTCGCAAACCAGCCCTCACAGTACATTTCTACAGAACTGGGGCCCGAGTTCTAGCACCTGCCCAAGTCAGATGAGATTTTTGGCTAAAGCACCTTCCAGCTCCCTTTAGGCAAAGAGACTGGAAAAAGCGACTGTGGGAACAAAGAGGAACACGTTTTAGCCAAAATGTGTTTCTCTAAGGAAACTGAGTGTCTCTTAGATCCTCACCTTTGTGAAAATTTTCACCTCGTGCCTTTTAAAAAATGTTTTGCTTCTCCTGAAATGTCCTCCCCCATCTCTTCTTGTGAAATTGTTCCTGTCATTCAAGGCCCTGCCAAAATGCCACATTTCGTGAAGCTTGCCTTTATTCTTTCAGCTAAATACCTTTTCTCTCTCCTCTGGACTCTCTGAACACTGTCTGTCCTCCCTTCATCTCATATTCTGCCAAGAATTATAGTGATTTTTTAAATGCAAATCTCATTCTCCTAGTAGATGATAAGTATATTGAAGGTGAGATTAATACCTTATTTCTATAATTCTGTAAGCTAGTGACACAGTTTCCTACACATAGTAGTTGCCTAATAATCAGTTGCTGAACGAATAAATGAATGGATAGAATATTTGTAGAGGAAAAATATTAAATGGTAGTGAAGGTCTGGTGAAGACTGATACCACCAAGTGTACCGAAGAATTTTTGCAGATCAGTGTCTACCTGTTAAATTCCTGCCCCTTGATGGATCCACTGATGCATCAAACCCTTGAACAATGCTATCTGAGCATCTCCTTGTGTAGGATGCTGTGCAAGGTCTTTCAGGGAAGAACGCTAAAGATCCTGAGTAAGTGAAGTGAGCCGGTGCTGCTCTCATCCTGGTCACCCTGGCTCAGGTTTTTGTGCAGAGTTAAGACTCTGTGTTTGTGCCAAGACACCTGGGTTCTGGTCTTGGTTCTGATCTTTGCTATCTTGTCACTTTGAGCAAATGGCCTCCTCAATCTCAGTTTCATATTGTGCTTACAGTTAACCTGATAAAGAGGAGATAATACCGTAGTGCTTGTTTATCTGACTCCCAGAAGTACGGAGGCGAGGGGCAATGACAAAGTGAAAACATTTTACCTTCTCTGAGAGCATATGAAAGCCACATATAGGTATGTGTATATACACATACATACATATGCACACATATATTTTTTACTTAGGGGATGCAATGCATCCTATGTATCCAACAAATTACAAACCGTGCCTTAGGTACCTTAGAAAAGCTCAATAGTTTCAATTTATGATACACACTTAGGATACAATACATCACAATTATTCATCATAGATTTTTGCATCAAAAGCTAAAAAACATCGAGAAAACCGAAATTCTAAGTGTCATTATAAAACACCCACTATTCATTTGGTTCTATGACGTGACATTTCTTGTCATTGTCATTGTACATACACAATATTGCATAGTTGTAATCAATGTGTTGATTCTAGTTGGGGTTCTGGTTTTATTTTTAGGATTGTTTCAAACAGACCATTCCCTATTTACAATTTTAATGTCAGTATTATTCATCTAATTATCTATCTGTCTATCTAATCTCAGAATTTATTTAACTATTTCCTAATTGTTGGTCATTTGAGTAATTTTCAATTCTTCGTTATTACACATGGTCTATTTTTAATCGCATACAGACGCCTACCCGTCACTTAACACATTCTTGGCTTGGCTCCCCCTACTGTCAGTTGATATATACCCAAGAAATGCCAACTCATTTTATTATTAGCCTGAGCAAAATAGAATTAGGAAGGAACTACAAATGTTTTATTTTGAAAATCAGATTGTGCATTTCCAAGATGGTTTGCGAATGATTTCCTTTGGGAGAAGGGAGTTCTGGATCCTGGCACCACAGCTTTAATCTCCCAGGGAAGAAGAGTGATGACCAGGGACTTTATACGTTTATCAAATATTTATTGACCTCCAAGACACCAATTCCAGGCTGGGGAAGAAAGGTATAATCCTTACCCTCAGTGATCTTACCGGTTAGTAAATGATCTATACCAGTGGGACTTCCCTGGCGGTCCCATGATTAGGACTCGGTGCTGCCACTGCAGGGGGCACTGGTTCGATCCCTGGTGGGGCAACCAAGATCCCACATGCCACGCGGCCAAAAAAACAAAAAAACAAAAAAAGAGGATCGAGCGCTCGCTTCAGCAATACATATACTAAAATTGGAACGATACAGAGAAGATTAGCATGGCCCCTGCACAAGGATGACACGCAAATTTGTGAAGCAGTCCATATTTTTAAGATGTGGCACATACATACAATGGAATATTACTCAGCCATGAAAAGAAACGAAATTGAGTTATTTGTAGTGAGGTGGATGGACCTGGAGTCTGTCATACAGAGTGAAGTAAGTCAGAAAGAGAAAAACAAATACCGTATGCTAGCACAGATATACGGAATCTAAAAAAATAAAAAGAGGATCGAGCCCAGCAATGGCAATGCTCATGGCAAAGGCAATGATAATGCAGTGGGACAAGTGTTGCCAGAGCAGTCAATTCAAGTCACACACACAAGGGAGCAACACTAGTCTTGTTGGGGGTCCTAGAAGGAAGGGTCACAGAAACTGAGGCCCGAGGACCCGTGGGCATTGGCCTGGAGAGTAGGAGTCCAAGCATGGGAAACAGTGTTTACAGAAGCCCAAAGGAGAGAGAGGATACATATTTTTTAGGGACGGCTAAGTCGAGCATACAGTTTGAACCGTATACAGTACACAGTTTGAGTTGGCACGTCAATGGAGATGAAGGGGAAAAGGTAGGCTGCAACCAGGTTAGGAAGGGCTTTATAAACCGCGTTAAACAACTTGGCTTTACAGTATCTGGGGGTGGTGCAGCTACTTTAGAAAACAGGAAAACGGCTTGGCAGTTTCTTAAGAAGTTAAACATAAACTTACCATATGACCCAGCAATTCCACTCATGTCTAGCCAAGAGAAACAAAAGCATACATCCATACAAAGACCTGCATGTGAATGCTCATAGCAGCATTATTCATAAGAGCCCAAAGTGGAAAACACCCAAATGCCTATCAGCTGATGAACAGGTAAACAAAATGTGGTCTATCCATAGGATGGAATATTATTCATCCATAAAAGAGGAAAGATGTTCTGATACCTGCTACAACATGGATGAACTTTGAAAACATTATGCTAAGTGAAAGAAGGCGGTCATAAAGGACCACATCTGGTATGATTTCATTTATGTAAAATGTCAGAATAATAGACAAATTCAACGAGGCAGAAAGTGGATTATTTATTGCCAGGGGTTGAGGAAAAATGGGAACTGACTGCTAATGGGTATGGAGGTTCTTTTTGCATGATGAAAATGTTCTAAAATGGATCCTGGTGGTGGCTGTACAACTCTGCTACTGTAGTAAAACCATGGAACTGCGTGCTTTACACGGGTATGATACGGGAATTATATCTCAATGAAGCTGTTAAAAAATATCTGGGAGAGGGGCAATAGGGAGGTCATTTGGTTTTAAGAAGAAAAATGTCACGATTAGATTTACTTTTTGGGGGGTGGGGGCACACCATGCAGCTTTGAGGATCTTAGGTCCCTGACCAGGGGTTGAACCCAGGCCCCGGCAGTGAAAGCACCGAGTCCTAACCACTGGACCACCAGGGAACTCCCTAGATTTACTCTAGAACTTTTGCTCTGGAATAGATGCAGTGGATGGTGAGGACAGGGCAAGGTGAAAAGTGTGAGTCCGGTTAGCAGGCGGTTGCAGTAGTGGGAGAGACATAGGGTAGACAGGATGGAATGGACAGGTCTGAGACCTTAAGGAACAAAACTGACATGACTTGGGGAGTGTCAGAAGTGGGGGATGGGAAGTTAGGGATCTCACCCCAGTTACTGCCTCGGGCCCTTGGGAGGCTGGAAAGGCTATTCATGCAGATAGGAAACCAGGAGGTAGCTTGGGGGGAAATGATGAGTTCAGTTCTGGACAAGATGAGTTGGGGCATCCAGATGGCATTGGTTATGATCTGGAGCCCAGAGGAGAGAGCTAGTCCAGAGGTGGTGCACAAAGCGTCTTCTTATTCTCTTACCACCTCAGGAGGGAGCTTAAGCCCCTGGACAAGAAAAGAGCTATGGATACTGTAGCAGGTATTATAGGCAAGGTTGGCTCTCAGTCCCTTTCCATCAAACTCTAACATGAAACATAGCGATGCTTTTGACTCAGGGCACCAGTTCAGCTTCTCCTGTTGGTTTATTGTAGCCAGTATTTGAATAGTTTCAAGGAACATATTTTTTTAAATTTATTTTTATTTTTTTAAACTTTTTATTTTATATTGGAGTATAGTTGATTAACAATGTTGTGTTAGTTTCAGGTGTACAGCAAAGTGATCCAGTTATACTTATACATGTATCTATTCTTTTTCAAATTCTTTTCCCATTAGGTTGTTACATAATATTGAACAGAGTTCCCTGTGCTATACAGTAGAGGACCATATTTTTTTAAGCTCAAATTACGTTCTGCCACGCCTTGAATAAGTGTACAATTAAAAGAAACATTTGAATCCAAGACTTCCTTAGAATGTAGGCTGTTTAGCCATGACGTGTATCTCTCTGGGTAGAACATACCAGGAAGTAGTCCGGTCTGGTGAACCGGGTGGTCCTCACTGCTTCCTTGTAGTGTATTCTTACCAAGTTCCCTGATTCTCAGATTTCTTGTCTGAAAAATGAGAATAACTATATTTCCCATGCAATAGGATTATAAATAAAAACTTTGTAAAGTGTCTGGCTTGGCACAGGGTAAGATCTCAATAAATAGAAGTTTACTATTATTACTATGATTTTCTTACTTAAGTGTTGAAAAAGGTGTTTGATACAGTGCTATAAAGGAAATGTTCTGAGTCTCTGTCTTTTTGTACTCTCTTCTAGTTCCTAGATCTGTTCTAGCTACCAAAATCAATCTTGCCTCTTGGTGACTGTTATTTTAAACTGAGTACATTTTAAGTTTGTTCCCTCCATAAATGGCATGATTTTATAAACTGACAGCTCTTTGATCTAATTTGCTGGCAGATTATGCAAGAAATATATATTTTATTGAAATGCAAAAGCTAGTCAGTTTTTGTGCCCCCCTTCTCCCCGCGCCCTTCCCCTGGGCATTTGGGGAGTGAGGAGTGATAGTGAGCATGGAGGTAGGTAAGGGAGAGAAACAGGTTTTTTTAAAAATTAATTAATTAATTAACTAATTTTTAGCTGCGTTGGGTCTTCGTTGCTGCCCACGGGCTTTCTCTAGTTGCAGCGAGCAGGGGCTACTCTTCGTTGCGGTGCACGGACATCTCATTGCGGTGGCTTCTCTTGTTGCGGAGCACGGGTTCTAGGAGTGTGGGCTTCAGTAGTTGCGGTGCATGGACTCAGTAGTTGTGGCTCGCGGGCTCTAGAGCTCAGGTTCAGCAGTTGTGGCACACCGGGCTTAGTTGCTCTGCGGCATGTGGGATCTTTCCGGACTAGGGATAGAACCCGTGTCCCCTCAATTGGCAGGCAGATTCTTTTTTTTTTTTTTTTTTTTAATTTATTTATTTTATTTATTTATTTTTGGCTGTGTTGGGTCTTCGTTGTGGTGCGCGGGCTTCGCACTGCGGTGGCTTCTCTTGTTGCAGAGTACGGGCTTTAGGAGTTGTGGTTCGTGGGCTCTGGAGCACAGGCTCAGTAGTTGTGGCGCACAGGCTTAGTTGCTCCGCAGCATGTGGGATCTTCCCGGACCAGGGCTCGAACCCATGTCCCCTGCATTGGCAGGTGGATTCTTAACCACTGTGCCACCAGGGAAGCTCCGGATTCTTAACACCTGCGCCACCAAGGAAGTCCCGAGAAACAGTTTTTGTCTCTGACTCAGACCCAGGTGGGGGGGACCTTTAGATGTTTGTGTACTGGTTGATTTTGGCCCCCATGCTCTCCTCCACCTGCTTCTACACTGTCAGCACCTTTGTTTCTTTAGAGTGAACCTTGACCTCCTGCATCCTTTTCTTACCTGGGGTGTCCACCACTATTTGGGATTTCCTAATGGCCCAAGAGGACAAACTGAAACCCTGTGGATAACCATAAGGGCAGAGGAGAGCAGCTAGGGTTGCTCCAGCTGGGGCAGGGAGGCAGGCAGGTGGGGGAGGGCTCCGGGGGGACCTGGCTGGCTTGGCAGCTTCCCATTTGTCCTTTCTCCAAAAGATGCTCCTGGGAGCCAACCAGAAAGCTTTCTGTGTTCATTTTGTAGCCTGAGAGCAAACACGCCACCTTGGCAAGGGAGCATCAGACCTATAATAATAATACAGTTCTCTGACATTAAAGTGCAAAAACATTTTCCATGACAGCTTAAAATTAATCACCACCACTTGCTGCTATAGTTCCCTCTCCTTTAGGCAGTGCCAGCTTTGAGACAACTGTTAAGGCAGCCACATGGCTTCCAGGGAAAGAGCAAGAAGTCTGAAGAGACAATCGGCAAAGCTGCTTTTCTCCATTTTCCCTTTTGTCCTGGGGAGGATGTGCTTTCTTGCTAACAGGGCAGAAGATGGGGCTGGTAATTGATCGTGGAGAACAAGCCACAATTGACTCTTACGGGTGGGATTATAAATGCATCTGGAGCTCTTAGTGACATTGATAAACCACTGGAGATGCCTGCTGTGCAGCTGAATGTTCCAGAAATTGTTCCCATGGTCTTTGAACTCACATCAAGGGAAAAGAAAGGAGCTTCCACATATCACTTTCTTTATCCAGCTGATGGAAATTAATAATCAGACAGATTTTACCCAGACAACCTCACAGAATCGTTCAACCAATATTTATTTGTTTACTTTATTATTTAAAAATTTGGGGAATTTCCTGGCAGTCCAGTGGTTAGGACTCAGCGTTTTCACTGCTGGGGCCCGGGTTCAATCCCTGGTCAGGAACCAAGATCTCTCAAGCTGTGCGGTGTGGCCAAAAAAAAAAAAAAAAAAATCTAAACTTAGTACCTGCTCATGGTAAAAGTTCAAATTGTATTGGAGGGTAAATGGTGAGCATGGAAATTCTTCCTCTTTCTCCTGATTCTTTGGTCCCACTCTGCAGAGGTTACCACTATAAACAGTTTCCTGCATGTCCTTCAAGAAGTTGTTCTTGCATATACAGGCCTACATGTGTATGTATATGTGTGTGTGTATATCGCTGTTTTCATTTAACAATGTATATTAGACACCTTTCACACCAGTACCTAGAGGTCTACTTCACAGTTTTTAATGTTACATAGTGTTTCTTGGTATGCATGTATTTATTTATTTAACTGGACCTCTTATTTTGGATGTTTGAGGTATCTTTTGTTTGTTTTTTTGGTTTGCTACTACGAACGATCACAAACCACATTTTCTTGGACTTCTCTGTTTGTACTTGTGCAAGCCTATTTGTAAGACAAATTCCTAGAAGTGAAATATTCAGGTCAAAGATATGTGTAATTTAAATTGTAAAAGTTTGTGAAATTGTTCTTCAGATAGACAGTAAACATATACTGAAAGCCTTCTCCATGCCAAGCACTGTGCTGGGTGCTAGGGGCAAAAGGTCACAGTCCTTTCCCTTGAGAACCTCATGGGAGAAACAGACAATAAATTCTTACAGTGTAATGTGCAAGCACCATAATAAGGGTTTTGTAACACTTATTATCACCTTACTGTGTTAGCTACTAGTTTTAACCCCTCACTGTGATTTTTTAAGATTTTTGAAGTGTTTTTTCATTCCAAAGTAGTTTTTTGGACGGTGATACGTTTCCCAGGTTAAAAAGCTGAAAACACAAAAGTTGAGGTGGGCCTGGCAGTGACAGCATGATGAAGTCCGATCAGTATTTGAGAAGCTTCCAGGTCCAGACACTCCTGTGCCTGTCACGTCATTTAAGCTTTGCAAGGTTACGATTATTCCGATTTTGCTGATAAGGAAACTGAGGTCAGAAGTACGTTAAGGAGTTTGCCCCAAGTCGTACCATTAAAGAATGGTGTAGTTTGGTTTTGAATGTGAGTCTCTTTGATGGCAAACTCAGGGCCCTTTCTCCTGAGCAGTTTGTCTACGGCACAGTGGGTCACACTGTCCCCAGGGATTCTAAACCACAGCCTCCACAATGACCATGAGATCCCTGAGCAGAGGCACAGCGCCAGGGATGGAGAAAAGCAAGTAGTAGGAGGACCCACAACTCGGTCTTGGAAAACTCACTTCTTCATGGGGAAGAGAGGTCTCCATCGAAATGTATATGATGCATAGGACAGTCACCCAAATTCACATTATTCCAGACAAACGTTGTAGCCTTGAGAGGAGGATTTCTGGAGTTAAGAAGATTGGTTGGCTTGAGGGGAATAGAGGGAGGGGTAATTGGAAAAAGGTGGTCAAAAGGTGCAAACTTCCAGTTATAAGATAAACAAGTACTAGGGATGTAACGTACAACATGATGAATATCATTAACACTGCTCTATGTTATATACAAAAGTTGTTAAGAGAGTAGACCCTCAGAGTTCTCATCACAGCAGAAAAATATATTTTTTCTTTTATTTTGTGTCGTATGAGTTGATAGCTGTTCATTAATCTTACTGTGGTCATCATTTCATGATGTAGGTAAGTCAAATCATTCTGCCGTACTCTTTAAACTTATACAGTGCTATGTGTCGATTATATCTCAGTAAAACTGGAAGGAAAAAAATAAGATTGGTTGGTTTGAAGGATGAAAAGGTAGCTCGGGAGGAGAGGGGGAGCCTGGAGCTGATGGGACAGGGTGGGCAACGCATGGGGAGGGCCAGTGTGGTTAGGTGGCTGGATTTTTTTTCTTTAATTTTATTTATTTTTATTTTTGGCTGTGTTGGGTCTTCATTGCTGCGCGCAGGCTTTCTCTAGTTGCGGTGAGCAGGGTCTACTCTTCGTTGCAGTGCACGGGCTTCTCGTTGCGGTGGCTTCTCTTGTTGCGGAGCACGGGCTCTAGATGCACAGGCTTCGGTAGCTGTGGCTCGCGGGTTCTAGAGCGCAGGCTCAGTAGCTGTGGCGCACAGGCTTAGTTGCTCCACGGCACGTGAGATCTTCCCGGACCAAGGCTCGAACCTGTGTCCCCTGCATTGGCAAGCGGATTCTTAACCACTGCCCTACCAGGGAAGCCCAGGTGGCTGGACCTTGACGTGCATGGGGGCTGACGTGGGACGTAAGGCAGGGAGGTTAAGTTGGGGCATATTATAGAGACTTTAAGTATACTTTCTTTGTTAAGTATAAAAGATTTTTTGCACAGAAAAATGACATGAACTAATCTGTATTGTAGAATAATGAACATCAACAGTATGCAGGAAAAATTAGACTGAGGAACTCTGGGAGGAAAGGAAATCAATTAGGGGACCACTGTGAAAGTCTGCATGCAAGGAACTGATGGCCTGGACTGAGGTGATGGCCTTGGAAACTGGATGGACAGGGACAGGTTTGAGAGATGTTGTGGAGTTAGACTTGACATGATTGGATCTAACAGATTTGCTAAAGGATGGAGCGAGAAAGTTAGAGCTGTCTAGACCAGGGTGAGTGGTTAGGCCCTTAATGGAAACAGGGGGGGCACACACAAGGAAGAACATTTGATGGGTGAAGATCAGGAGTTCAGCTTTGGTATGTGGAGTTCGAAACCAGGTGAGACATGCATGTGAGATGCCTATAAACCAGCTGGAAAATACGGTCAGGAGATTGGGAGAAATATCCGAGCCACAAGTGTAGATTTAGGAGTTGTGGTTACAGCTAAGGGAGGTTGTTTGGAAGAAGAGGACCAAGAAGGCCTACATTTAAGGAATTATTAGGGAAAGGAAATAGGGAGGTAGGTGAGGATGCAGGCAGTATGGAAACCAAAAGAAGAGTTTTAAGAAGGGATGGTCAATAGTTTGTGTATTGCAGAAAATTTGAGAAGATATGAGTTGTGTCATTAATTAATATGTTGAGCGTTGTGATTAGGAAACCTTTGAGATAATGGGTCTACAAACAATAGTTCAAAGCATTTCTAAGAGGAGGCAACTGTGTCATAATCCAGCACGTTAAGTACAACTGAGGGGAGAGTGGGGGGGGCCACTGGTCTTCAGTGTCCAGCGGTTGGTCTGTGACCATCCTGGACAGACAGACCTTTTTGTAAGAAAGTGGATCTACCACCATGCTAGGGTTAATGGTGAGAAAAGGGAAGAAAGAACTGTCAAGAGTAAGGCAGATAGGACTTCCCTGGTGGCGCAGCGGCTAAGAATCCACCTCTCAATGTAGCGGACATGGGTTCCATCCTTGGCCCGGGAAGATCCCACATGCCTCGGAGTGACTAAGCCTTTGAGCCACAACTACTGAACCTACACTCTAGAGCCCGCGAGCCACAACTACCGAGACTGCGTGCCACAACTACTGAAGCCCACGCGCCTAGAGCCCGTGCTCCGCAACAAGAGAAGCCACCGCAATGAGAAGTCCGCGCACCGCAACGAAGAGTAGCCCCTGCTCGCCACAACTAGAGAAAGCCCGCGTGCAGCAACAAATACATAAAGCAGCCAAAAAATAAATTAATAAATTAATTTTTTTTAAGAAAAAGAGTAAGGCAGACGGCAGAGATAAAGCAGGAGCTTTGCAGAAACTGGACCAGGGACGTAGGAAGGATGAGGTTGGTGGGGAAATTGACTATGGGTCCACTTTGCAGCAAAACAGTCTCTAAGGTCATGAAAACACAAAAGAGCACCCAGACCTGGGGACAGAGTAGGGGCTGATGGTAAAGAACCACAGAGGAGGATTGACAGTCAAACTAAAGGAGCTTAAGCTTCAGGGCCTCTTACTTGCACTGGTCCCTTCCAAGACAGGGTGGTGCGCGCTCCCAATGCATTCATGTGGTTGTATGCTTTAGTAAAATTGTCAAAATTGAGACATCTTCACCATAGTTGATTAGGACTGCTGTCCATTCCTTTGGTCTTGCCCTCTGTCAATGTTCCCTCACGCTGGTGATGTTGGAATGGCCATGAGCATTTTGGGGATCCAGTTAAAGGGAAATTGATGTTCAGATTTAATGGGATTAAATCTGGGTTGAGTGGGATATATTTCTCTGGCTCACAACCACTTTCATGTCTACTTAAGTTACTGCTGGCCATCCAGGTGTGGTGACGTGCAGGTCTGGGGCCAGAGGACTTATGATATAAGTGTGTCCCACCACACTCAGGCCCAAAGCATGAGGAGGGTGGAGGAGAAACAAGCCTTGAAGGGCAGAGTCAAATTTAAGTCTGGAAAATTATTCCAAATTCTATTGCTTATATGAAAGAAATTTCATAAAGGACTTTTGTTTTATTTTTATTTTTTACTTTTTTCATAAAGGACTTTTAAAATGTAATAACAGCTCTAGAAATGAGAATTATCAATAATAAAAACATTCAAAGAGCCATGCTAAGAAAAAAGAGGAATTTATCTTTCTATTTTCTCTGTAAATTATATTACAAAATCATTGTCAGGTAAAGATGTGATCAAAGATAATGCAGCAAAAAATGTAGGAAAAATGTATTATAGAGGGCTAGTAGGCAGCAAATTGATAAAAATATTGTATTACCTTTTCTGGATTTTTTGGTTCACTTTCCTAGGTGTATCATCTTTAAAAAACTGCTATTTGTTGTGATTTATTTTCTTATTTGGACTAAATATTTATTTTCATATCTAATTTTATTTCTATACTTTTTCTCTATCACATGTATTAAAATGTAAGGTTCTGAATCCCCTAAATTGTATAAGGTTGAGACTCCATAAAACCTGGATCTACCCCTCTTAGATCCTTACATGTTTTTGGTCCCAAGAATATTATTAGCGTGAAAGAACCTTTGTGTGTTTAAACAAAGAAGAAAATCTGGATATTCAAATGTGTGGGTTGTATTCTACTGTAACCTCTTTATTTGATACCACAGAGAGATGCAGATCTATGATTCATCCTGCATAGTAATAAGCTTGACTGAGAATGAATTCCAAACTCTTTGATAGGCAATTTTGTTTGGAGCAAAGGTGCACTTTGCATAAGTACACAATAAATATTTGCTGATGTGAGGAAAGATGGTATGTAAATACATAGGCCCTACTGAAAAAGAGGAAATTTTTTCATCGAATGGATGTTAGTAGCTGGTGGATTGAGTCATCTTGGTTCCAAGAGAACTTCTCCTTCCTCCCCATTACCCAACCCCTTCTCCTCAAATTACTGGTATCCTCTAGGGTAAAAGGTGGATACAGACAATGGGGCAGAAGAGACTACAACATGCATTCATTCGTCAAACTTCCATGGAATATCTACTAAAGCTATCATGACCTGGGTCAGCAACTTGGGTGTGCAAATGTGATCACATCTTTTCTATTTTTCTGATTAATCATTCAAGATTTCACATGCCCAACTTAGCAGGAAATACAGCTTCTCCCTCTTGAGGCATCTCTGATTTGTCTAAGAGCCTCAGACACCCATTCAGCCCCAAATGCTAGGCTAGTCCGTGTTCTGCCAGGCAGAGAACAGTAGTTGAATCAGCGTACGGCTGATGTTGCTTCTTCCACAATCTCTCTGTTGCTCTAAAAATTGGTCCCGTTCACAACTCTGAACACTTGCCCATTATGTTGAGGACGTGTTGCTTGTTGAGACCCCCTCATGGGTGGTAGTGGTGCTTCGACTTTGGACTCTAAGTTTAGCACTCTTTTAACTCACACTTACATGGTCAGGCATTATAACCCTGATGCCAAGGAGGTTGGTTCTGGAAGCATTTCAGAGCATCGCCACCCTACCAGGAACCAGCTCTCCCCAGGAACATAGGTCCAGGCCGCTGGCTGAGATTCTTCTCCCTATGGCAGTGTACCTCTGGGGATTTCCTGCCAGCATCCACTTCATCAGAGAGTTTCTAATAATGTTGAACTTCAGGACCTCCCTGGTGGCGCAGTGGTTACCTGCCAATGCTGGGGGCACGGGTTTGAGCCCTGGTCTGGGAAGATCCCACATGCCGTGGGGCAACTAAGCCCGTGTGCCACAACCACTGAGCCTGCGCTCTAGAGCCTGCAAGCCACAACTACTGAAGCCCGCATGCCTAGAGCCCGTGCCGCACAAGAGAAGCCACCGCAATGAGAAGCCCCCACACCACAACAAAGAGTAGCCCCCGCTCGCCACAACTAGAGAAAGCCCACGTGCAGCAACGAAGAGCCAATGCAGCCAAAAATAAATAAATAAATAAATTTATAAACAAAAAATAATGTTGAACTTCAAAAAGAAAAGAATTGGGGGACTTCCCTGGTGGTCCAGTGGGTAAGACTCTGCGCTCCCCATGCAGGGGGCCTGGGTTCAATCCCTGGTTGGGGAACTAGATCCCGCATGCATGCTGCAACTAAGAAGCCTGCGAGCCACAACTAAGAAGCCTGCATGCTGCAACTAAAGATCCCAAGTGCCGTAACTAAGACCCAGCACAGCCAAAATGATAAATAAATAAATAAATAAATAAATAAATAAATAAATAAATAATAATAAATTAGGAAAGAAAAGAATTGGGGTCTGAATCTATTTGCTTGCTCCAGTGCTCCAGAAGGGCCTTTGAATGCTTTGCAGATGCATTCATTTCATCTCCTCTCCTCTTACCCCCCTCCAAACCAGAACAACCACCAAACAGCTCTGCAGACTGAGGGGTGGTCAGTGGAGTTGAGTCCATTCAGCCCACTGGTTGACCACCTATCACACGGATAAAAATGTGAGGTTCTGAATCCCCAGGCATCGACAATACCTCAGGCACTAGACTTAAGGATCAAGAGGCAGTCTGGCCTTCAAGGAGTGCACAGCCTGTAAATAGTTTCACTGGAATGTAATACCTGCATATGCAGCTTGCAAATTGTACCTCGGTGCTGAGGAACCACAAAGGAGGGGTGCAATCAACCAGGTGAAGCAACAACCTGAGTGACAGACTCTCTGCTGAGCTCAGAACTGAGCCTCCTCTCCAAGGCTAGCTCATCTCCTGCAAACAAATGTGCACCCTCACTCATATCCTGGAGGCTCCCTAGCAGACCTTCACCATAGTGGTAGAGGGGTGCCCCCAGGGCCGGGACTAGGGTGAGGCAAATGTTAAGGGGTTATCAAAATCTTCAGAAATTGAGATTCATATTAAAAAAAAAAAATAACGGCAAATTATGGCCCATAAGTCAGCTGCCTGGTTTTATAAATAAAGTTTTATTGGAAACATCAGGATTAGGGTAAGGTGAGTGAGGCAGTGTCACGAAAGTAAATGTTTGGATCTTTATTTAAAATTGTGGGACTTCCCTGGTGGACCAGTGGTTAAGACGCCTCGCTTCCACTGCAGGGGGCACAGGCTCGATCCCTGGTGGGGGAACTAAGATCCCACATGCCTTGTGGTGCAGCTGAAAAAAAAAATTGCGATTTCTGTTCATGACTTTTTTTGCATTGTTTTTTGTCTTTTTAATATATTATATGAAAACATTATTTATCTTGATTTCTGAGGTTTGGGTGCCCCTGTAAATTCTGTGCCCAAGGAGAGTGTCTCCCTTGTCTCATCTTAGCCCTGGCCCTGAGTCCACTCCCATCAGTCTTCAGAAACATTTAATCATGTCTAAGTCATGGATTAAACACAGCTGAGATGGCTGTTGTACATATAGAATTTATGGTCTGGAGGAGGAGCATTTTGAGAGAAAAACACTTTCCTAGCAACGGAAACATTTAATAGAAATTTTTCTCCCTTTTGAGCTTTTTGAGAATGTTTCTATTCATATTTGGAATAAAAAGAAAATGATTTCACTTCTCATAAGCATGTCACTCTTTATGTCTTTCTTAAAGGAGCTTAGACTATTTCCCAAAGGTAATGTTGTACATCTTTATCTACCAATGAGTGAAGAATGTGAATTGATCAATTTAAAGTGGGGAAACTGAGCAGTGAGCTAACTTGCCTGACGTTACCAAGCAAGGAAGTTAGAGAGATGGGAAAAGAACCCAGACATTCAGCTTTCTAGTTTCTATGTACTGGCTTGTGTTTCCATGGAGAAAAATTCAGAGAGCGCCAGTCAAACAGATGCTGAGCCCACATTTTATTCCTAAAGATACATGTGGACCCTGTTCATCAAGGTTTGCAAAGCTTTCAGAGAGCTAGGAATGATTTTGGTGGGAGCATGAAAGATGAGATAATTTTAGCTCAATTTTGTACAGCATCCCATCCCACCTTGTTAGAAGCTGAATTCAGTGTCAGTTTGGTGTCTGCTTGTCAGCCCACTTCTCCAGGCAATCTTCCTCTTTTAACCACTCTGTCCTCTCTTTCCTCTCCATTATGCAAATTCTACCTAGCTCCTCCTTCAAGAGACCTTCTTCCAAAAGGCTTTTCCCTGAAAATCAGCCATAGTGATCTCTCCCTGGAAGTGTTATACCTAATTGCCCTCTATGCTTACTGTTAAAGGGCAAACATCTGCACTCCTCCTAGGATGTGGTTGGAGGTGGGTGCCTACTTGATGGTATGCTAAAAAATGCTTCACAACCAGTTCTAATTTTTTTTTTTTAAAGCCCTGATTTGTAGGGTTTGCCAGCTTCCAGGTGTAAATACTCTCATCATGACCGATTGTAAGCTACCAACATGACAACACCAAACTGGGAAGAAATGTGCATAATTGACCCTAGTGAGCCGGTACCAGTTGGCTCCAGCATATCAATGGTGTATTAGAGATACATTTTGTGCCTCTTCAGATTTTCTTGGCCTCCCTCATCTCTTGGACCCATAACTGGTTGCTCCATCTCGGCTGCTACCACTGACCCAATGTGGGATGCATGGTTTTATCAACTGAGCTTGACAAGATGCCTACCCAAGTACCCTATTTGAAACTGATATTCATAGGCCATGCCACGTTCTGAACTCCTTTACTCCGTTCTAGTTTTTCCATAGCACTTAAAACTTTCTTATATATTTTATATAATTTACTCATTCATTAGATTTATTGTCTTTTCTGTCTCTTCCAAATAGAATGCCCCTGGGAAGGTAGGGGTTTTTTTCGGTTTTGTTTAATAATGTACCCCAAATCCTTTGAATGGTGCTTTGAACAGAGGTGGTGCTCAATACATTTTTTTAAAATTTATTTATTTATTTATTTATTTATTTTTGGCTGTGTTGGGTCTTCGTTTCTGTGCGAGGGCTTTCTCTAGTTGCGGCGAGTGGGGGGCCACTCTTCATCGCGGTGCGCGGGCCTCTCACTATCGTGGCCTCTCCTGTTGCGGAGCACAGGCTCCAGACGTGCAGGCTCAGTAGTTGTGGCTCATGGGCCTAGTTGCTCCGCGGCATGTGGGATCCTCCCAGACTAGGGCTCAAGCCCGTGTCCCCTGCATTGGCAGGCAGATTCTCAACCACTGCACCACCAGGGAAGCCCTCAATACATATTTGTTGAATGAATGAATGAATGAGAGAAGGTGGATTCTACACTCTCACTCCCCACCAAGCACCTAGGATGATACAGATAACTCAGACTAAAGAAATCCCTGTTGGTTTGTTGACTTCTGAGAAGCTGGAGAGAGAGTCCTTGACAATTAAAGTGGAAACAGACAGTTTGCGTTAGACCCTGAAACTGCTCTCGGTGAACAAACGCACAATTCTTCAGCAAGGGAAATCCAGTGCCTTCTCAGTATTAGAGAGCTTGGCAAACTGTTCTTATTCACAGTGTGATTAAAGCATTATGGGAACCCCCCCAGGAAAGGGAAAAATAATTCATTAAGGTCTCATCAATTTAAATTTGTTTTCAGGAAGCAAAAATCAATCTGTCATTCTTAAAACTCACTTGGGCTTGCACACCGAATAACAGTTCAATCCTGCAGAATCCGCCTGCTGCTGAACTGATTAGATCTAGTAATTGGGGTTGCTGAATTTGGTTCACATACAACCCCAGCAGAACATCTGAGGCCACGTCAGGCGTGAAAGCAGGAGGGCTGCATTTCTCTAGATGGGAGGCATAGATGATGAGGGATACCCTCGAATAGATGAATCTTTTTTGTTTGGGGGGTTTTATTTTTATTTACTTATTTATTTACTTATTTTAAGATTACCATCTTTTAGGTTTTTTTGTTTTGTTTTGTTTTTTTTGGCCGGGCCACATGGCTCGCGGGATCCTAGTCCCCTGACCAGGGATGGAACCAGCGCCCCCTGCAGTGGAAGCAGGGAGTCTTAACCACTGGACTGCCAGGGGAGTCCCTAGGTTTTTATGTTTATTCTGATGCAGCAGGTATTGAAGACATCCTATCTGCTTAGTGGTTCCACATGCTTGTGGGAAAAAATTATGATTCCAATTTTACAGATGAGGAAAAATTCAAACTGAGCTTGGAAGTGCTCAGATCTACATAAGAACCACATCGAAAGCTAGAGGCTTAAAATAATCACCAAGTTATTTACTTCCCAATTTGCTTATCAGCAGTTTATGCTGGGCCCAGATGAACCTGGGACTCCAGGCTCCAGGAGTCCTCACCTGGACTCTGTTATGCATCTCTGGTCAGCAGTGGGGTATTCTGGCCATTGGCTGGGCTGATGCAGGCAACTGGGCGATGTGCTTTTCCTCATCCAGCAGGCTAGCACAGGCTTATTTACATGGCAGCAAGAGGGTTCCAAGAGAGTTAGTCTCTCTCTGTCTCTCTCTCTTTTTTTAAAATTTTAATTTTATACTGGAGTATAGTTGATTTACAATGTATTAGTTTCAGGTGTACAGCAAAGTGATTCAGTTATACATATGCATATATCTATTCTCTTTCAGAGTCTTTTCCCATATAGGTTATTACAGAATACTGAGTAGAGTTCCTTGTGTTACAGAGTAGGTCCTTGCTTATTAACTATTTAATATATAGTAGTGTGTATATGTTAATCCCCAGCTCCTAATCTATCCTTCCACCCTACCTTTCCCCTTTGGTAACCATAAGTTTGTTTTCTACGTCTGTGAGAGAGTGAGTCTCTTGAAGCCTTGGCTCAGAACTGGTACACAGCCACTCCCATTTTGTTCTTTTGGTCAAATCA
The DNA here is from genome assembly GCF_002837175.3 of Physeter macrocephalus. Classification (NCBI taxonomy): domain Eukaryota; kingdom Metazoa; phylum Chordata; class Mammalia; order Artiodactyla; family Physeteridae; genus Physeter; species Physeter macrocephalus. The sequence goes on along the minus strand of NC_041222.1, from coordinate 96,414,915 downwards.
GGTCATGACACTAGTCCAGATTCAAGAGGTGGGAAACAGATTCTCTCTCTTGCTGGGAGTTCCTGCAAAGCTACATAACAAGGCATTTCACTCCAGACAGGATGAAGAAGCAAAACATCTGCCATAATGCTTGGCCAGCTGAAGGCATTTGTGGTTATCCTGTCTCATACTGAACTCCCTTTTTCTTAATTTCTATTGTATTTATGGTGTTAGATGCTCCATTTGGTTAGCTGAATTGTGAGTTATGCAGCAGTGGATGAATGCCTTGCTGACCACCATCTCAGCTTTGTTTTTTGTTTTTGGCTGTGCTGAGCAGCTTGTGTGATCTTAGTTCCCCGACCAGGGATTGAACCTGTGCCCCTTGCAGTGGAACACGCAGTCTTAACCACTGGACCGCCAGGGAAGTCATGACCACCGTCTCAGCTTTGGGCCACACCGAAAAACCCTTCCTCTTCTTCTTCCTCTCTACCCCCATCTTCTGCCTACTGGCCACCAGCTTGCTTTTTAGCCACTATATCGCTATTTCTAAGAATGATGTAGTTACGGGGAGTCGCGGTGGCTACTGAGAGCTAGTAGCTTATATTTATCATTCTCAAGATTCCAGCTTCTTGGCATGAGTTCCCCTAGACTTTAGTCAACCTACAGTTTAAGCAGAATATTTCTATAATTTATTCAGGTTATGTAGGGTTGGGATGGGTTTAGGACATGCAATGGAAGGAGGAAGAAACAATTCTGCATTACTGGTAAGGAGAAACTTGACAGGAAACGAACTAAGCACTTTTTCTATTGTAGGAAGCTTGGGATATAGAGTCTGAACTGGATTTGAATTCGCAGCTCACCTACCACATATTCCTGGGCAAGTTACTTAATTTCTCTGGACAATAATAGCACCTCCACAGTTGCTGTAAAGCATAAATGAAATAAAAATATGTAACACTCCTGGCACACACTAAACGTTGAAAAGCACTTAGTTTCTTTTGTTGCAAGCTGTTGCATTCACCTTAATAGGAATCCCCAAATCCCTAACTTTTTCATCTTAAATTCTTCATTAGTTGTTGGAGGATTTAGCTGTGAGAAGCGGAAGGACCTGTAGGAGTGTCTGAAGGATAATGATACAGTGTATTTAGAGTTGGGAAACAGTATGCCACTCCAGGAATTCAATGTGCAACTCCCCCAGTATCGAAAGGGTGTGGGAAAGTGAGGCCCCAGTAAAGGAAAGTGAGGCCCCCAGTAGAGGAAAGTAATGCAACATGATCCAAGGAGTTGGTGTCAGCTCCGGCTGTGCCTGGTTCCCCAGTTCTACACTTGCCCTCAATGGCTGGTAACCCCTTGACCCTGGGTGTTCTGAGAAACATGTCACCAGGTCTTGGGTGCCTCTAGCAGGGATGAGAAGAAGGGGAGGTGGGGGAAAGGGAGAGTCTCAGGCAGGAAAGAGGGCAAACCAAGAACTGCCCCCCCGCAAAAAAAGAGTTGGAATTGGTACCATGTGGCGATTTACAGTTTACACAGCACTTTCATGTACGTTATTTGAGCTTCCCAGCAATACAAGAGAAAGGTATTATTGCCCCAGTTTTTTAAGTGAGGAAACTGATACTCAAAATGCTTAAGTGGCTTTACCAAGATTGCACAGCTAGCCAATGGCAGGCAGGACTTACACTCAGGTCTCCCAGTTCCCTACCTGTACTGTCAGGTGCGTTGCACATATGTTGTCGGGAGAGGTTGGAAAAGGGCCGCCCACGCTGTGGTAAGAGTCAGCAGCGGTGTCGCAGGCCATTCGGGGTGGAGGACAGCTGTTCGCCTGTTGCCCATAAACACATTCAACCTTTATTTGCTGACCCGTGTGGTCTAAAGGTGGGGAGAAAATAAAAAGGCAGTTATAACAGTATGATAATTGTAACTTTGAAGAGTCTATGCTTTGGGGAGAGTAAATTGGGGCAAACACCTAATCTAGCTTGCGGACAGTTGGATACACTTCCTGGAGAAGTGTCATCCACGTTAAGAGCTACAGGGCAAGCACGAGAGGCCCCACCAGGTGAGCAGGTTTTAGAAGAAAGTACAGGACACAGAGGCTAGAGAAAGCAGAGAAACTGAAAGTCATGTGGGCTTGGGAGTTGACTTCAGAGAGGAAAGCAAAGTTCATACGCTAAATGGCTTTGTACATCCAATTAAGAGCCTTGGACTTTAGCCTGAGGGCAATGCAAAGCCATCAGGGAAATTACATGATTGGACGCACATCTTGGACTGATCTCTCTGGCTGCAGTGTGGAGAATGGATTGGCCAGGGGCAGGACCAGAGGCAGGGAGACCAGGTAGGAGGCTTTGCAGTCATCCAGAGAAGAGACACTGATGGGATGGAACAGGGTGGAAGAAGTGGACTGATTAGAGAGCAATTAGAGAGTAATATAATGGCACTGCTAGAAGTGGTGGTCGCTTGGATATGGAGTGGAGGGAAATGGGAGATAAAGGCCCCATTGGCTGAGGGAGGAAATGCTTGCTAGAGGAGGGGCAGACTTGTCAGAGTGAGACAGAGAAGGATGGAGAGATACATTCAGGTTGGGATATAATAATACCAGAGAGCATTTCTTCAGCACTTAACTGTGAACCATATGCACTGCATGTATTGTCTCATTTATTCCTCACAATAATAACTCCCATTCCTGAGCCCTGGTACCATATACCAGGCACCATGCCAAGGACTTTACATGGACTGACTTATTCATGGTTACCTTAAGAGTTGGGTTATCATAATTCAAAAAGACACATGTACCCCAATGTTCACTGCAGCACTATTTACAATAGCCAGGTCATGGAAGCAACCTAAATGCCCATCGACAGATGACTGGATAAAGATGATGTGGTAGGGCTTCCCTGGTGGCGCAGTGGTTGAGAGTCCGCCTGCCGATGCAGGGGACGCGGGTTCGTGCCCCGGTCTGGGAAGATCCCACATGCCGCGGAGCGGCTGGGCCCGCGAGCCATGGCCGCTGAGCCTGCGCGTCCGGAGCCTGTGCTCCGCAACGGGAGAGGCCTCAACAGTGAGAGGCCCCTGTACCACAAAAAAAAAAAAAAAAAAAAAAAAGATGATGTGGTACATATATAGAATGGAATATTACTCAGCCATAAAAAGTAACGAAACTGGGTCATTTGTAGAGATGTGGATGGACCTAGAGACTGCCATACAGAGTGAAATAAGTCAGAAAGAGAAAAACAAATTTTGTATATTAATGCATATATGTGGAATCTAGAAAAATGGTACAGATGAACCGGTCTGCAGGGCAGAAATAGAGACACAGCTGTAGAGAACAAACATATGGACACCAAGGGGAGACAGTGGGGGTAGGGGGGTGGGGGGGAAGGGATAAATTGGGAGATTGGGATTTATATGTACACTAATATGCATAAAATAGATAACTGATAAGAACCTGCTGTATAGCACAGGGAACTCCACTTTGCTGTACAGTAGAAACTAACACAACATTGTAAAGCAACTATACCTAAATAAGAAAAAAGAAAGAAGAGCTGGGTTATGATTATCTCCCATTTTACCCATGAAGAGACTGAGTTTCAGAGAGATTAAATAATGTATCCAAGCCCCACAGCTCATAGTTAACACTAGGACCAGGCTGTGGCAGGGCCCTTGCTTTTATTCACTGACCAGATTGCTTCCACGTTGAGTGTTCAGGGCCTCCGGGCTCCCCAAGACAGTGTGTCCAGAGGTATATAGTTGGAGTCCTAAGACTGAAGCTCAGGTGAGAAATATGAGCTGGGAATGCAGGCTTGTGACTTCTCAGCTTGGAGATTATATTTAAAGCCACGGAGGTGACTAAGCCGTGCAGGCTAAGCAGAAAAGAGGGCGGTGAGCATAACTCTGGGAAGCCCAGTCCACAGGCCCGTGGACAAGGAGCCTGCCTGCAGCAGGGGTTGGACACGGGAAGATATGGGACGCTGAGGAGAGGAGGAGGGGAGGCTTTTTAGGGGTGTGTGGCCACCTGTGTCGGCACTGGGAGGACCTTGAGGAAGGTGAGGAGGTGAGCGGATGGTGTCAGCACCGTGGAAGCGGCCTCTGTCGGAGCCGAGTCAGTGCGGTGCTGAGCGGGCACCGGAGGGGAAGGGAAGGGAAGGGAAGGGAAGGGAAGGGAAGGGAAGGGAAGGCAGGAGTGGGGAGGGGCAGAGCCCTCTGTCCCTCGTTCAAGAATTCTCAGTACGCAGAGCAGCACCATGTTCACCTGAGGAGGATGTGGGCTGGAAGGGGCAGCTTTTTCTGTAAGACGCAGGAGACTTGAGCCCCTCCCCCCAGGGAAGGAGTCAGCAGAAGGAAGCTGAAGACAAGGGAAGATAGATGCTTGGAGATGCAGTGAGGTTTCTGAGAGGTGGGCAGGTCTGATGCAGAGTTCAGGTCCTTTTTTTTTCCTTTTCTTTTTTTTTTTTTCCAGCTGCATAGCACAGGTTGCGGGATCTTAGTTCCTGGACCCGGGATCGAACCCACGCCCCCTGCAGTGGCGGCGCGGAGTCTTAACCACTGGACCGCCAGGGAAGTCCCTCAGGTCCTTTTTTGAAAGACCACTCCATGGAGAGCTGGGTTTTGGATAACGTACCTCTCGCCTCTTCCACTGTGACTGCGTGTGAAGGTTTTAGATGGACGGGGAGGAGGATGAAAGGCACCGTGCAAGGCCTGGGAAGGGAGGAACCGAGGATGACTGTGATCCATGGTGTGGAAGGAGGTTAGAGGGGGTTGGGTAAGGGTTGAAACAGCCACTATGGTGACGAGGAAGCAGAAGGGAAGGCTGGGTGTGCTGAGGGCCTGTGGGTGCCGGGGGCTGTCTGGAAGCACCAGGTCGCTCCGGTATGGTGATGACCCCCAGTAGCACTCAACTGTCTGGGTGATGGAGTCAGGTGGATGGTTGGTTTGAACCAAAGCTATTTTTCCCCCTTTTGGTGGGAGCAATAAAAGGATGTCAAGACAAAAGAATGAGGATATTGGCAAAAGACTAGATGAAGTGATGGATTAGATGGGGTCTAGAATATAAGTGGAAGGAGTGAAAATGGACTGGGGGCTGATAGAAATTAGAAATGTCACGGGATTAAAAATCCCCGTGAATCAGAGAACAGGTGTAGTGGGAATAACAAAAGAAGAGCACCGTGGTAGATTAAAATATGTCTACAAATTCTTTGGCACTCCCTTCAAAAGGGGAGCCTAATTCCCCTCTCCTTGAGTGTGGGCTGGACCCAATGAGTCTCTTCTAACACATAGAAAAAAAATAAAAAAGGAGAAGGTGCTAAGTTACAAAAGGCTTTGTGGCTTCCTGCTTGCCCTCTCATGGCTCACTTGGTCTGGGGAACTAAGTTGCCGTGTCTGAAGGACACTCCAGAATCCCTATTGAAGGGTACAAATGAACTTATTTACAAAACAGAAGTAGAGTCATGGATGTAGAAAAAAACTTATGGTTACCAGGGGATAAGGGGGGGTGGGGAGGGATAAATTGGGAGATTGGGATTGACATATACACACTACTATATATAAAATAGATAACTAGTTAGGACTTACCATATAGCACAGGGAACTCTACTCAATACCCTGTAATGACCTATATGGGAAAAGAATCTAAAAAAAAGTGTACATATGTATATGTATAACTGATTCACTTTGCTGTACACCTGAAACTAACACAACACTACATCAACTATACTCCAATAAAAATTTTAAAAGAAAGATCAGTTTCTTGAAGGCATAATAAATATACACACACACACACACACACACACACACACACTCATAACAAGGCCACAAAGAGTAATAAAAAATAAAATAGTGTGTGCGTAAAAGTTGTGACTGTAATAAAACACTGAATGAAAAAAAAAAGAATCCCTATTGAAAAACAAATACAAAAACAAGAAACAAAAAGAAAAAAAAATAAAGAAAAAGAGGGACTTCCCTGGTGGCACAGTGGTTAAGAATACACCTGCCAATGTAGGGGACATGGGTTCGAGCCCTGGTCTGGGAAGATCCCACATGCCACGGAGCAGCTAAGCCCGTGCACCACAACTACTGAGCCTGCGCTCTAGAGTCCACGAGCCACAACTACTGAGCCCGCGAGCCACAACTACTGAAGCCCGCGCGCCTAGAGCCTGTGCTCTGCAACAGAGAAGCCACCACAATGAGAGACCCGCGGCCTGCACGGAAGAGTAGCCCCCGCTCGTCGCAACTAGAGAAAGCCCCGCGCGCAGCAAAGACCCAACACAGCCGAAAATTAATTAATTAATTGATTAACACACACACACACAGAAGAGCTCCTTAAAAAAAGAAAAAGAAAAAAGAATCCCTACAGAGAGGACCACGTGGTGAGGAACGGAGGTCCCTGCCAACCACGCATATAAACATGCCTGGCAAGTAAGTGAATTCCCGAGGAGGTAGATAGAGGCCTGCAGCTCTGCTGAGTATCTTGACTGCATCCTCCAGAGGGACTTTAAGCCAGCACCACCCCACTAAGCTGCTCCTGGATTCCTGACTCTTAGAAACTGTAAATTAATACATTTGTGTTGTTTTAAGCTGCTAGTTTTCGGGTAATTGGTTTTGCTGCCGTAGATATGGTCGCTGAAAACTAGGAGGATGAGAAAGGATAGTACTATGTTTGAGTGTCAGACTTCAGAGGTGGAACGCTTGGGGGTTCATGGCAATGGATGTCTGAAGGGGATGAGAAGGGTGGACACCGAGGCTGAGAATTCCAAGAAACTGAGATGTTGGCCAGGTTATCTGAATACGTACTGAAGTTATCCAAATAAAGGCTGAAGTCAATTTAAAGAAAAAGACTATGGAACTTCCCTGGCGGGTCCAGTGGTTAAGACTCTGCGGAAGGGTGGACACCGAGGCTGAGAATTCCAAGAAACTGAGATGTTGGCCAGGTTATCTGAATACGTACTGAAGTTATCCAAATAAAGGCTGAAGTCAATTTAAAGAAAAAGACTATGGAACTTCCCTGGCGGGTCCAGTGGTTAAGACTCTGCGCTTCCACTGCAGGGGGCACGGGTTTGATCCTTGGTTGGGGAACTAAGATCCCGCATGTCGCTCGGCATAAAAAAAAAAAAGAAAGAAAGAAAGAAAGAAAAAGAAAAAGGAAAACACCGTGAAGCACAGGCTAGGTCTTGAATGAGCAGGGGATGTGGGAACACGACGTCAGTGAGCGGGGGGCAGACGGCACAAGCAAGAATCTTTACAGAAAACTGGGGGATTCATGATTTGAAAGCAACACAAGCGAGTGAGGAGGACCCCAGTCTCTCTCTGGATTCCAGGTCCTCGTGGTATGACAGCACGAGCTCTGCACTTAGGAGAGACTTGGAAGTAGCTAGGTTATACTTAAAGCCAAGAGCTGGGGATCCACTCAAGCAAGCTGCTAAGAGTATAAATGTAGGAAAGTACCTTAACCATGGCGTGGGAACGCGGAGAGGTCCAGTAAATGGTTTGGGAAGAAAGGGAGTAGGGGAAGGCGTGTGTTTGCGTGTGCGCGCGCGCATGCGTGTAGGGCTGAGGAGGAAGTGTGTATTAAAGCTGAAGCACATTCAGAAGGATTCAGGCAAGGTTAATTGCCGGGCTTGTGAGTTTTTAGGCTATCCCTCCAGTCCTTGTCACAGCACTAATTCAATTTATCAGTAGTTCATGCCTGTCATATGCGCATGGCTGGAGTCTCAGAAGCGCAGAGGCTCTGCATGTTAAACATGGCATCTGAGTCACACTCATTCAAGACAGAGAATATTTTCTCAGCTAAGATTAAACTTGAAGTTTATTTTTTGCACATAAAATATTGTTATTGCAAAAGTGCAATTTATTCTTCACATTGTTTGAAAGAATATAGCTAGAGAGCAGACCTCTAAAGACATTTTTCCAATTGTATACAGGTAGATAAGAAATATTTGTTGCTACGTGGTTGGTGTCTATTTTTGGTTGCAGGGGTTATTCTATTTCTTTTTGTAAAAAATTTAAAAATGCACTTTCTATTCCTGAAGGTTTCCTATAGAAAATAATTCAGTGTTTGGGACTTATTCCGGTTTTGTTGAACAAGTAAAAGCTGCTTAAATGTATAAATATATGCTTATGTAACAGGAAAGTTCTGAGTTGGAGTCATAAAGGTGGAAATTTGAAGTCCTATAAAGAATGGGGATGGTTGTGTCCATATATAATATACGAAAACATACATTATTTTAAGGGTAGGAAAAATATAAACTTAGAGACGTTTCCCTAGGTGTCAAATGACAGTTCTGAAAATAAATAAAAGAAGATAGGAGATAAGGAAGGGAGGTTACTTCGTGTTCACTTAACATGTGGAAACAGCTAGAACTAAAGAATCCATTGAGTGTTTTCTGAAACTAGAACAATGTAGCATTCTAGCCGCTGTGACATCATTTTTTAAAAATAGCTGCTTTCACCAACAGATAGCAGTTTATAATGAAAACGTTTTTTCATTTCTTTGGGGAAGAGGGAGGGGAAAGTTGGGAGAAAGGGTGACTAGTGACTAAGTGAGATAAATGTTCTAATTGTCCCCAATCTCCGTGTAAATAGAAATGTAACTGGCACCAAGCTGCAAGGTCACGTGCACATTCTCTCATGAAAATATTAAGCAAATAGTCCATTCAATTGTTTGGTGTTATGACTAGTAAGTCATTAACATGATGAATTTTATTATTAGCCTACTGTTAACAGATTACAAGCAATCAACAGTAATGAGACAAAAATCTCCCTGGATGCTTCCATGATGACTTTGATAAGGGAGATAAAGATGTCCCCAGAGGCATCCTGGGCCCAGGGCTGTGATGTTGGGAATGCACAGAGGGCTGGCACCCACCCAGGGCCAGCCTCAGCCCTGGCAGACGGTGGCTTTGCTTTCAGAGTCCCTCTGTGCCCCACCTAGTCTTCTGTCCCTCGGGATGTAAAATTTCATTGCTTTTGGAGTCACAGAGAACCCTTGTTGCCGGTGGCGTGCTGGGGAAGTTGGCTCTTGAGAAAGTTTCGGTGGGATCCATGGAAGATTTTCAAGCTCCCCAGATGGGAATGAGTTGGGAAGAGTCGTGTACAGTGCGCTCTTGGGAGCTAGAGTGGCTGGCTCCAGGACACACGCGCCTGCTGGGCCCACTCCAACCCCAGACGCCCCTTCCGGCCAGATGCAGCTACTAGCCCACCAGCAGTGCCTTATTTATAAGGTTTGGGCTCCCTTCAAAAGAGAAGTCTCGGGCTTCCCTGGTGGCGCAGTGGTTGAG